>NC_137194.1:22180445-22210445 GCF_960531495.2 Zeus faber | reverse complement strand
ATTGATGCTGAAGGAGGGCAATGGGTGTAAAAACAACTTCATTGAAAAATGTGGAAACAAAATTTCATGATTTAATCTCACTAAATTCACTTTTTTTTTGCAACAGCAACAGTTTAATTGTCATTTTATGGTTTTGTATGGGACTGTCATTATCATGGGAAGTATATGAGATGATACGGTAAAATGTGTTTTTTTCAATCGAATGAAAAAAGAAAGAAATTGGTCTGGCCATTATTTTGAATTTTCCATGGTTTTTGGCAGTCCTCGATGACTTTGAGTTTGCCAACCGCGGGCGTAGCGGGTTACCTTCACTGCGATATGTAAACATAACTGAGTTACTTCCGTTTGGATCTGCACCTTGAAATCAAAATCCGCCTCTGAGAAGTTCTTGTGCAGCGCCGGGGACAGGAACTGTGTTGTCACCACGATGATGCTGCAGCAAACACACACACACACACACACACACACACACACACACACACACACACACGCACGCACACGCACACAACGTTAATCTTTTCCCGCTTACAAAGCCCGGTTGCTGCCAAAAATAGATTAAAAACAAAACAAAAACCCCTCCAGAACAACACGCAGTGGCCGTAAAATCCACCGATGTGGCGATTGTTTGTGTTGCTTTTGCGGACAAACCCCCTGCGGACTCACTGGCTGGTGAGGAGCCTCATGACACTCCAGTCTCGGGGGAAGATCGTCAGCTTCATCAGGTTTCGGAACACGCAGAAGATTTTCAGCAGGAATTCCTAGAGCAGCGGGGGGGACAAAACCGTACAGTACGTGGAACGCGACCTTCAGTGGGGCAGCTCCGTCATAAACCCTCCCTCCGCGGTTAAGAGGCAATATCACACCTTGAGCTCCTCCTTGCTGTGGAAGTTGTTCAGTAGGTGGTGGAAGTGGATCTCTGTCATCTGTCTGAGCAGAGAGAGAAGACAAGAAACGTACTCCCCCTGCAACGCACAAAAAACACACACACACGCGCGCGCAAACACACACACACACACACACACACACACACACACTGAAGATCAGATCCACAGAGAGGACGCGAGAGCGGAGTGAAACTCCCCGGAGCGAGGGGCCTCACCGTGATCTCGGCGGTGCACTGAGGACACCGCTGTCCCCTGGACGTTTCCAGGGACTGAGACTTGCTCATGATGGACAGCAGCGTTTGCAGCAGCACGTCCAGGAGGCTCTCCACCATCATTTCCACCTCCTCCTGAACCGAGGACTCCTGAGAGAGAGAGAGGGAGGGGGAGAGAGAGAGAGAGAGAGAGAGAGAGAGAGAGAGAGAGAGAGAGAGAGAGGGAGAGAATTAAAAGAAGGCCGGAAGAAATAACCGATGAATAATTGATAGGCAGACACATGCTGCTTAATTGCCTAATTAAGACATCGAAACAATGCTGAAGTGTTTGCCCTGACAACCCACAGCTGCATCGCCACAAGCGAATATATTTGTAACAGACGCATGAATTTTACATTAGATTTTTCCTGTTTGCTGGATTTCTTTTCGCTGGTTAAGTCAAGAGAGCCTGTCAGGGGCTGCTTGAGGATGGGACTACACAGGGCTATGATAGATCAAATGACCAACATTTCCTGGTTATAAACGGAGCCGCGGAAGTGAATTTGCGTGTATCTGAGTGGCTGCAATGTGCCGCACCATGGAGCTGGTCTTGATGATGGAGAAGATGCTGCTGAGGATCCCAGAGCAGATCAGCAGCTCCCTCTGCTGGCGGAGATGCAGGTGGATGTGGTGCAGCACCACCGGCAGCAAGATACTACGGGACTCTATGGGTAAAGAGGAGGAGGACGAGAGAACCGAGATGAGTTGAAGTAAAGGGATAGTAAAATAAAAGAGCACTCCATGTTCACTGCTGTTGGGTCTGCGGAATTAGTGAATGCGAGACTTGTCAAGCATCTTGAAGAGGTGTGATACCGACATTGATCTGATACCAGGCTAAAGCCACAGCTGCATTAACATGAATAAATATATTTTCCAAGCACTGAATATTTATTATGCATATGTATGAGGAAATACCTGGTGATGAAAGCTAGATTTGGTCGACCAGGTTATTTTGTGGCGATGATCCAATGGTAAAACTGGTATTTGATAGCAATCCGATACAAGGCATTGGTAACCAGGAATAACACCCCCAAAAATCTCATACCGAGAGCAATATTAAGCACGAAGACAACATTCTTTAGGGATAAAATAATAATGCTAGATGTCTGAAATGGTGGTAAACAGCTTAAATGTCAATAAGTATCTCCTAATGACCCCGAACTAACAGATGTGTCTGTGATGTGCAGCAAAATGAATGGATCCAATCGGTAGTTGACATCGGGTGATAATTAAAGTCTGAAACTCGAACCCCTACCAGACAAAAAATACGTACAAAACACAGTATTTTGTTTATGTTAGAGGGACAGGTCAGTTTTTTGGGGAAATTAAGTTTTTGTCTCCAGTATCTCACCCAGATTCAGCGTTGAAGAGAATGGCAGTGCCCCGTGCATTGACTGAACTGGCAACCCTACAGCAACGGGGTTGTAGCAACATTTAAAACACCTAAGATCTCCTATTTTTATGTTTTTGTTTTTACTTGTCATGTATTTTCCTTGATTTCACAGGCGCTAGGCTCGTTGATTCCCTCATGCTCGCATTGAGGCTAACACAGTGTGAGAGAAAAATGCATATGATCAACTATTTGAAGGATGTTTTACCTGTTAAATGAGGACAATAGCCTTTCCCTGTTGCTGGAGGTTTAAAAAAATGCCTCTGGGTTTTTAAAGAGGCCCCCCAAGAGTTTATGTAAAGAGACTGTTTCTTTCTCTCCAATGTCAATTCTAACATTGAAGAACCAGATCACATTTCATCCTCATTCAACCTTGTATGGAGATAAAGAATAACCCCAGGGGAGCCTGAGAGATCATTGTAAGTAATATTAGTCTGCGTCTGCCACCAAAGTTTGCAAGTACCTGTGAATCCACTGTTTGAAGGTAACACCGGGGAGACAATTGAGTGGCACAGTCTTGTAAATTACTTCTGACCAATGGCACACAACCTCTCTTTGGTATAAAGCCCTCTTCGTCAGAAATAGGGTCAGAATGGTCAGAGCACTGCTTTGGAGCAGTACTGGATCTTTCTCTTTATTCTGCAGAATAAATATCTTTAATATTCTCAGTTTTTGTTTCCTTGTAGCAGATTAACCTCACCGACCATGCAGGAGAATTTCTTCTACAACGGTAACCATGGAGCCTGTTGCTATCTCGGTGCCGGGCACACGGGGATAAAATGGATACCAACTTTTTTCGTTTGAATAAGACAAAAAGGCAAAAAAAGCGTACTGCCCGACGAAAACCGGAGAGTCCTTCTAAGAGGGAAATCATTCAAAATTCAACTCTGATCTCACCGGGGAAGAAGAAGAGGCGGCTCTCGACGGTGCGGGCGATGGACTGCAATTTGACCACGTCCACGGACTGTCCGATGTCCACGGTGCTGGGCATGCTCCCCAGGGTGCCGCGCACGTACTCAGCCACCTCTTGAACGGTGAACATTTGCAGCAGCTCATCAAAGATGTCTGGAAAGCTGTTCAACAGCGCCGCCTGAGAAGGGAAGATGAAAAAGGAAGGGGGAAATAATTACAGCTTACTTGTACAGCCCGAGCTGCACAAGTAAGCTGCGTTTTTCATATATATACAGTATGTATGTATGGGAACTGGCCAAATGAAATAGTATGTTTTACTTCATGTTAAATAAACACGGAAAGAAAAGAAGAGATGGATGCTTGGATGGGGAAATACTTTGCGTAGCATACACAGCCAATGGCTTCCCTTTCTGGAGTCTAGAAATAACCAACGTGGTCCAACTCAAAGACAAGTTGACATAGCAGTGACTGACACCACTTGAATTGAAGATATCGGGGCAGCACAAATTCAGCACTGAAGTGAATTCAGATCCCTCTTCATTTAGATTAAGATCCCCAATATGTCCCCTGTAATAGCAGCACTTGGACAACTGTTTTGCAAAGTTGGTCCGGTCCAAGGACAACACTCTTGGCGGGAGCACCAAGCGGGGACAACCCCTGGCAGCGAGGGGAACCGCTACTGTCCGTTCAACTTGGCGGCCCGGTGCACACTTTTCTCTGCTGCGTTTGGGACACCCGCGCATCATAGCATGGCGACTTACTGAGACAGGTGAGAGTGCTGGAACAAGACCACAGAGAGGCATGCAGCTGATCACACCCCTAAACTGCGCAGGACAGGGGGCAACAGTGAGGGAGAGGGGCGAAAGCGTCAATCCAACAATGAACAAAAACATGAGTTGAACAGAAAGGAGAAAAAATGAAACAACGGCGTGAAAGCAAACAAAAGCAGGCAAGTAGAAGAAAACAAACAGAAAATGAAAAAGATGCATAGCAACGTGGCTGATGGTCGGGCTTCGTCAACTGTCTGACCTGCGTGAAAACCAGCGTCTCTGAGCTGCGGCTGTCCAGGCTCAGGACGAAGCGGATGGACTGGAAAAGGTCTTGGATGTTGGCCCTGAACTGCTCCTCCTCCATCCCACACGTGGCGCGCGAATACAGGATCCGCGACTGGACGATGAACTTGAACAGGTACTCCAGGGCCTGGGAGGTCGGCAGACGTACACGTCGTGTTTAACTCCTTGTCCCGTCGAAAGATCACTCCCGACTGCGTTGGAGCGGCAAATTCCATTAAGAAATGCTTTGAAAGGTTTTCACATGGATGTGGTTTGTTCAGAGAGGTCAGGGACAAGAGCTCGGTTTAAGTTGCGGAGTCCGGCAGTTTGGGATGATGACACGTCTTCCGTAGCCAGTGACGGAGTATTAAAAAAAAAAAACACTTCAGTCTGAAGTTTAAATAGTAAAAGGTGCTGTGTGTATTTAGCACAAAGGGCCTCCACAAAGAAGCAGTTCAGTGGATATAATTTGCATTAAGGGCTAATTGTCAATGAGACAAGGGGGACTTTTTTTGGTGGAGCAAAGTCAGACCATAGGAAAAAAAAGATCTGGTAGTGAATTCACGTGAAGTTAGTAAAATTAGTTGGTTCTATGGAATTTAGGATATTAGGGCGCATGGTTTCAAAACGCTGAAGGTAGGTAAAGGTAAAGATAGGTAAAAAATAGGTAAAGAGCCCACGTGTCCGCTGCCATAGTGACACTTGGACAACTGCTCGGCAAAGTTTTTGTCTCGTCCAAGGACAACACACTTGGCAGTAGCACTGAGTGCGGCAACCCCTGGCTGCAAGGGTATACAAACAAAATTAATTATTTAACGGACAGGAGAAAGTCCTATGCATCAAATTATCCGCGCGCATGACCGGCATCGGTAAGGGGAGATCAGTGATTGGGGGAACGTGAGCGAACAGATGCCAGAGACTTACAGTGCAGGACAGTCAGCACCGGCACAAGATACAGTATGACCCCAGATGGGGGCACGACGCTGCTGCGAGAGCACACAGGTAGTGTGTGAGTTGTTTCTTAACGAAATGGAAAAAATATATACACGTATATATATATATATTGAGACGACTCCAATGAGCTATCCCATCGCTCAGCCAAACTCCCTTTTGCCCAAACCAAGATGCAAGGCACCGCATAGCGTCAGCTCCGATGCTAATACTACAGGCGATGAACAGACCATTCGCTAAAAATAACTAAATCACTGACTGGACGGGTGTCTGCTTTCTGTTCCAAGGAAATCAATAAAATGAAAAGGAAAAGGTTCTGATATTTGGGAGCAAACCTTGTATCATTAGGGAAGGAATTTTTAAGACTAGGTGACGTGTTGAAACGAGTGTACAAATAACACATCAACACCTTTGCATCGACGTGTCCCACCGACCCCGACGAGCGTTCAGTCACTTCCTATTTTATAAGAACAAACGTAGTAAAAGAAAAAATGTTATGATTGACGCCTATTCCACGAGGCTTACGGTTCAAACGAACACGAGTAAACACGAACGGTTAATAGTGTTAATAACCTCCTGGCTCCGGCAGAGTCCTTCCTGAGCTCTCTTCCGGTGGAACCCCGCCGGGCGTGGCGTTACCGCCTTTCCTTCAGCTCACATTACTCCTTATCAGGCGGCCTTGTCAGCGTGGCGTATCGGTCATTTCTTTATGCCTTGCCGATAAATCTGCTTTGAAAGAACCGGGACGGCCCCTCTGTTTTTGCTCCGCTTCTCCCGATGTGGCACCGGAGCGGAGAGTAAAAATCCAACGTGTAAATCTCACCCTCATGGCTTCCTGGATGTGGTCCTGTCGCACTACTTCGGCGGAGCGGTCCATGTACCACTTCAGACATCGGATGAGCTCCCTGCGAGAAGAGGTGGAAGAGTCGCCGTCACGCGTTGTGTAGGAGTTCCACATTCATTTCAATTGTCATTTTATTTAGGGGTTTTTACTTGTAAGCCAGAGCTCCGGCAAAGTGGTTCTGGATGTAGGAGTCCATGACGGGTCTGAAGTGGTAGAAGCGACTGTCCCTGAGCAGGTTGATGATAAAAACCTGAACGTACGGAGGAAAAACTGACGGTTAATCCCGTTTTTCGTTGCGACACATATTCCTAAAAAAAAAACAGAAAACAAAAAAAAAACAAAAACTCATGCTTTCCTACCAGCGACTGGAAAACAAGCGGCCCGTATTTGTCGGTGTTGTCATCAAGCAGACAGAAGAGCGTGTCCAGGACATCTCGCAGGAACTTTTCAGCGAAAAGAGAAGGAGGATAAGCAAAAAGTCACATTAAAGGCTCTGTGTTTCATTAAAATAGAAACAAAGGGAAACAAAGGGTAGCCCTCTCACCGCCGGTACTCTATAGCAAGAGAGAGTTTTCCTTTTTTTGATATTCTATTTCGATTTATTTTTTCTTAAAAAAGGACCTTTTGAAAGAAGGTGCAATAATAAGCTTGTCAAATTGTATAAGTGGATTATTCTAAGATAGGAAATATTTGTTTATATTATCTGTAAAAACACAAAAAAACATAGTAACAATGAGTTTACAACCAATTTGGAAAAGATTCTAGTAACAATATAAGGTTTACTGTGGAAATACCATCGAAAAACAAGTTACAATAGTTTTTTCAAACACACTATAGGGAAATTGTATATATATTTATTATTCTCTATAATTCCAATAGTGCATCACATAATGCTATAATACATGAACAAATCTTGTAATACTACAGTACATTTCCATATATGAAGTTTCAAAGCATATTTTATCTGCAAGTCCTACTTAAAGAGTTTCCACTAGCATGGATTTCCTTAAACTAAATTCCCAGCTCCTTCTCTACTCAATGCAACAGGTGACACATAAACGTGTCCTCTTTATTGTTCATTATATGTATCTGTACCGGCATGTTTTGCTTGATTGACATGTGCAAATGATTGTGTAAAGTGACCTTGACGATCTCCTCTCCACTGATTTGACGCAGTCGGCTGAGGATATCCAGCACCCGGTCTGGGTGGGCCTTCCAGTTCAGCAAGGCCAGGAGATCCACTGAAACCCACGCGCAGGGGGGGGGCAAAGTCAAACGCAGGTCGGCAGAACGGGGAAATGACAAACAGCAAAACAATGTACCGTGGGTAAAAAAAAAACAAAAAAACGGACGCACCATTTTGTGTGAGCTTGGTGGAGCAGAGCAGCGTGGACACCCAGAAGGTCTCCTTGGGGCTCCTCTGGAAGGGCAGTGTGGCGGGCAGGTTGGGGCAGCTGTTGAAGTCCTCCTTGCAGCACGGCATGCTCAGGTACAAGCCCTGGTTGCTGAAGGCGGCGTTCTCGTCGCACTGCGCGCGCACACGGAAGACGGGGATCGGTACTCGCCCTCGTTTCGCAGGTGCGATCTGGTGCTCTAAACATTTCTAAACATAGCAACACCTCCACACTGCGATTTCCAGCGCCAAACCCACCGCGCCCCGGGGAGAGGGGGGCAGCAGTGCGTAATAGAGGGAACCGTGCCGAGCTTTTTTAGTCACGCGCTCACCTTATAAACATACAGCTCGTGGCTCTCGTCAGACAGCGTTGTCCCATCCTCTCTCATCAGAGGGGTGAAGGCAAAGCCGAACAGCTTCTTCTCCCCTTTATCTTTAGCTGAAAGGGTTGGGTTAGCATTGTATTAAATGAATTACGTTCACCTTATAATGACAAAAAAACACAGAGTGTAGAGCGATGCAGTGATAACCCGCTCCGTTTGCAATAAAATACCGTCACGGGGAACAATGACGCCCGGTCAGTGTTATTGACTTACTGGAGCAGTGTCTAAACTCAAAGCGTAGGTGGGATCCTCGGAAGCGGTCTATGGGGATGGGTAATTTAACCATCTCACTCCAGCGGGGGCTATTGTTGTGGTACAGGACAAAGGAGCGATGCTCGCTGGTGTTGGGCTCTCCACTGCCCAGACTGATGCAGTCCTGCAGGAGGAGATAACCGTTATATAGACTCCATTCGGTGTTACGTACAGTCAATATACGGATACATGGTGCGTTAGATTTATCTTTCTGGGGACATTCTATAAGACTTAATCTGAACCGGCTTCATCTTAAATGTCAATGAAAATAAAATAGTGGCACAAGTACTATCAGCGCTGAGAAAATGAAGAAATTCTATATAAAATATACATAAAATTTCTTATGATCTTAAAAAAGGCTTGAGGGGGTCATGAGATATCACTACGGTGAAAAATCTGGAAAACAGAGAAAATAATTGAACAAATTCCATATTTTGGCAGTACGTTAAACCCACAGCTTAATGGGAGCTTAATGTGGCTGAATGACCTAAAATCGAAATCAAAATAATTCAGGTCATGGGTTCTGGGTTCTCTTACTCTATTGTCAAGTTGAAGTGAATCAAAAACCTTAAATATCATCCAATAAATACAACAATGGCAAAAATGCAACATCATTTTTTTTAATTTAGCTTAATTCATATATCAATACAAAAAAATTCCCAATCCCCTACACCCCTCTACTTTGGGTAATTTCAAGTCATAATACTGTTTAATAATAACAGTTTCTGGTATAATTTTCAAATGTATTTTTTTTTTGTTTGTTGTTTTTTGCAATATTGGCTCATTACACCACATGAGGCTATTTTAATTTAACTTTTATCCATGGTAGTTCCCATGGTGCCCGACAACTGGGTAAAACGTCAAACACTTGGATCAATGTTAAATGCGATTTTACCTCGTGCATTTGAGAACGCCAATAATAACGCAAAATAAGGAAAAGAGGAGAAAGTCCACTTCACGCACTTTAAGTGTGTCCCCGTCGGCGTAGAGCACATAGACAGTGACCTCGATGTTCTTCTGGACGCTCTTCCCCCCCCTCTCGAACTCCCCTCGCTCCAGGGTGAGATACAGGTCGTTACGCGTGTCTCCTAGGACGGAGAAACAGGGGGAAAAAAACAATTTGGTTCGGCCATGAACAGAACGCGTGCTCTGGAACATGCTTCTCCAGCCTCCCCAGCCTCCATGCCAGCAAAACAAGGATAACTAAAAAAAAATTAAGATAGAAGTAAAGGTAAAATGCATATATATCAATATGCATATAATATATCGTTACTGCAAAATTCAACCACATAGTTTAGGTCTGGGAGATGTACCCTCCCAGGCGACAGTGTTACTGTGAATGAAAGTCATCCTTTCCGCTTGTGATACACTCCGTCTCACATGCCGGTCTCACAACCCCACCTGAGGTCAGGTTATTCCTAATGGAATAAATATCAATAGCAATAGTGGTGGAGGATATTGCAGGTTATTTATAAAATCAGATTACGGTTATTTATATCTAAGTCATTTCCTTGGGGACAGATGAGTCATGGTAAGTATAGGGTAGGCATTTTCAGACTGGAGGAAGAGGGAGAGCGACAGGGGAAGAGGAGAGAGAGAGAGAGAGAGAGCACAAGAGAGTGAGAGGGATAGAGAGGGAGGGAGGGTAAGACAGGAGCGTGCTGTACAGTGTCGATGGCGGCCGTACAGGATGGTGCTCCGCTTTCTGACGAAAACAAATCAAAATAAGAGCCGCCCTACCTCCCTGCTCCCGTGCGCCCCTCTTTCTAGCTACCCTTGAAGGCCCCGCCCAGCTCTTTACAACGCACTCGGCACCTGACCGGAATGTCAAACTCATGCAAATGAGGAGCGAACAACTCTAAACATTTGCACTTTTCTCCTCAAACTCGGAACTGAGAATAAACCCTGTGTTATTTAAACCTCAAACGAAGGTAAATATTTCACTCACATCTCAGACAGCTTCCCCATCCTTTTCAATGTTTCTTCCTGATGTTGCTTATTCACAGTGGGATTCCAATTTGAGCCCTCAACAGCCGACCTCTACCCACTACCCTCCATCAGGTCACTGAACACCAAGCGTAGCGCAAAGGAACTACACGAAAAATGCAAAAGATTCAATGTGAAACTGTGACACTCCAGTCATGAATTCCAAAAAGACACAACGGACTCAACATCATCCAGTGACGACCACTTGATAGTGAGACAATGTCTCGGAGGGACGAGAAAAATAAGGACAAATTTCCCCAAATTTTGGGGAAGCCAGTTCACAATTTTTTTTTATTAAGTTACATTCAGTGATTTTTTTTCTCATTCATTTTTAGAAAACAATTTCACTGAAAAAAAATCATGAACTTTAAGAGCCTCGAAATTTTGAGAAGTTTCGATTTCTCCCGCCTCGGGGAGTGAGCGGGGTTCTGATGGATCCAGTGGGTGTGGATCCAGTGGATTCGTAGGGTACGTCCCCCTTTTCGGGTGAACTAGTGTCAACACTTGACAGGCTCACCCTCTTCCTTCTCCGATAAAAGAAGAGAGACGTGAGGCCCTGCCCCCTACAGTTGACGGTGAGCTGTAGGATGAATTTTATGATGATGAATGATGAATTTTAGGGATCAATGCTATGTCCTTTTGCTCCCTTCCCAGACCAGTTCTCGTTTCTGGTGGTATGGATTTTAGATGTCTTCCTACCCTGTCCTCGGCCGTGAAGCTTAACCCTCCGTGGGCTCTATCGTCTCCTCCCCGTTTGTCCTCCCCTCCGCTGACCTCGCCCACTCCCCATTTTCTCGGATCAAATCTCCCTCCATCCTGACTATGCTTAAAATATCCCCCCGGCCGCATACCTGGGAGGATCACGTCGGGGAAGCCCAATTTGCGCGTGAGCGCCAGGGCTCGGCTGAACACGGCCTGGTTCTCCCGCCTGATTTGCTCAAGCTCCCCCCGCAGCAGCTGCAAGGAAATGATGAGGCCTGTGGAACGAGGGAGAGAACAAGTCAAAGTGTGTGGGTGTGTGTGTTTGTGTGTGTGTGTGTACGTGAGCGTGCGAGCGTGTGTGTGTGTGTGTGAGTGTAAGTGTGTTTGAGTCCATATGTGTTTTTGTTGGGGGGGGGGTGTTAGATAGAAGGAAGAGAGGGAAAGCGGAGAGAGATAGAGGGAAAATTCACGTTGAAATAAGGAGGATAAGTAAATGAGGAGAGGAGCATTTAAGCGAGATTAGTCAGACTGCGGGGGAGGTGGAGAGACATCACGATGGATGGTGAGATGTCATCACAGCCGCAGAAAAGCAGGAGAGAGAAAGGGAAAGGAGAGACGGTGCAAAATTCAGGAAGAAGAAGGAAAAGGAGAAGGAGAAGAAGAAGAAGGGGAGGAAAAAATACGGATCGTCCAAAAAGAATGACGGGTTTGGTGAGTCATGTGCTATATTGTTGAGACACATAAAAAAAATAAAAATAAAAATAAACAAATACTTCTCCCGCCCCCCGTTCTTAAAGGGAGAAGACGGAATTACTCAACCACCGAGGTTAACAAGACGCACGGCGGTGTAGAAGCAAGGAGAACGCCCCTCCACACCCTCTGCCCCTGCGACAGCTGACCAGCGCGCTCAGCCAACACAAGTAATGGCTTCGTCCCTTCATCTTCTCCTTAATGGAGATGATCATAGTCAAGGTAATCAATACGGCATTATGACGCCCAACGACTGGATCATCCTTGGGTCTCGTGATGGCGGTTCAGGGCCCTGGTGGCACTGATCACGCAGTATCAAGGACACCGCGAAGACACATCCCAATAACAGATATTTATTGCTCTACAGGGTAAGTCACGGGCATATTTACCATAGTTGGTGCTGGGAGCCGAGTACTTGGTGTTGGACTTGCGGATGATGTTCTCGTGTATCTGGTACCACTCGTTCTCATTGTTGCATCTGGGGGTAAAGAGAGTCAACAACACACCTCTTAGCGGGCCCGGATGGAGGGATAGAGTAGGATCGGCATGTGGCCGGGACGCGATTCCCTGCCAGAGAAAAAGGTAACGGCAGAGGAAGGCGCCATCAACCAGCGCATTAGCCCAAATGCATAGTGCGCTAAGCCGAGCTGACAGCCAGCTCTCCACCAGCCTTTTTCATTACTGTGGGCCCGTAGGCCCCTGGGAAAGGCATGGGGAAGCGCACAGACTGGAGCGTTATAGGAGCCGACAGTTTGGAGGCAGCTCAGCCCTGAATCACTGCTGACTCTTTAAAGAAAGGAGCTCTTAAGACTCTGCAGAGCGATACGACGACAAAACAACTGTGCTCTTTAGAGAGAGCCATCCTTGGAAATACAACTCTTTGTCTTATTTTCTGCGGCGCGGTTTAACTCAGCAAACAAACAGTAAATGACTGCAGGGCCTTGTAGTGGGAGCACCACAGCGCGGCGTAGGTGTGAACTCTGACCTTGAGTGCGGCGGCTGCTGAAAAGGGACACAGCGGACGGCGGGAGAAAGTTCTGGCTACTGAGTGATGGGAGAAAGTGCTGAGCTCAGCATTATATTCTCCGTCCTCTAACTCCTGTTCATTTATCTAAGTGTCAAATGCCTTTTTCTCCTGTCGCTCTTTCTTTCCTTCCTTCCTTCCTTCCTTCTCCAGGTCCGCCCCCCTCTTATTTTTTTTCTTGGTTGGCCAAGGTACAGGAGCTTTCATCTCGGTGGCAAATTCTAACAGAGGTGGCCAGATTCGCATCACGCCAAGAGTCCAATCTTAGGCCTGGGCCGGGCAGCTATTGATTTTCTTCAGAGGACACTTCACGATCATTCTGGTCTGACGCCTTTCTGACGCGCGCCACGCCTCAGAAACGCGTCAGAAACCCGAAACCTCCAGGTCAACGTACACATCATTCCAATAATGACAAGGCAACACTCCTCAACAATTCCTCAACGCAGCTGCAGTACAGAGACTGCTCCGTAGGTGCATAATCCTTCTGTTATTTTTACAGCATAAGGTACCGCCTCCCTCTGGATTCATCTTTGGGAAAAACACGCCGAGATGCTAAAAGTAGTTTCACGACCGCACTCACGTGTAGATTTTAAGCACAAAGTCCTTCTCCTCCTTGAGGTCCGTGATGGTGTGGAACACGTCGGTCATGGCGAGGACGGCGCAGCCGTAGGGCCGCCTGTAGAGCACGTGAGGGGGGCCTTTCTTCGAGTCGTTTAGCAGCATACGACCTGAGCACCAGGAGAAGACGATGAGCTAAAGTAGTGGTTCTCAACGTGGGGTCCGGGGACCCCCCCCCCCCAAGGGGTCCTTCAACAGGTTCCCAAAAAAATATTTTGATTTATGCATTAGGGACCGTTTTGATCCGAGTTTCACTGTTATCTCCCTAACTACAGTACCGATAGATATGGGTATAGATAGATATGATATAGATAGATAGATAGATATGGAAGTTTGGACCAAATCATATCTAACAATAAAATTGTTCTCCGATTGTGGTCCCAGAGACAACGTTTTATGTCCGATGTGTATCAAATGAAGGGTCCTCGGTGTAAACAAGGTTGAGAATCACTGATCTAAAGAATCAACAGTTTGTTTTATTTGACTTTTTTTTTTCTTTTTTTACTTCACCTACCAGTTCTTATGACATGTGCAACAATATACAGGTCCCTCTTCAAGTCTTTACTGCTCAGGTCCTAAGAACAAAACAAAAAGAACGTTATGTCAACATCACGACAGCGAAATTACTCAGAGATTTTCGCCAATTTCAAGCCGGGGTAATCTTTACCGTGAAGAGCGCACACAGACGGTCAACCTTCTCGGGATTCTTTGGTCCTCCATTTTTGTTTAATCTCACCATGAACTTCTCACTGGAAAAGAAAAGCCAGCGGACGGTTTCAAATGGGAATGCCAAAGTGAGCCGGCCGAATGCGGGCATTTTTGGGGCTGAACGGCGGCCTCATAAGTTCCTCTCTAAGCACCTGATTTGTTTGGCCTCACGGGTGTCGTAGAGGAAGAAGAAGACGTCGGCGTCCTCGCTGATGCTGTTGTAAGTGAAGCTCTTCAGGTTGATGAAGAGGTGGTGCGACACGGGGACACGGCAGCTGTCGCCATGGCGCTGCCGCACGCTGTCAGCCTGGGAACGAGCGGACAGCTCTAATAAGAGCCCGGCTCAGTCTGGGGCTAATTACTTCCAATTTTACACACAGATCTTTTTCTGCTTTGTTTGGCATTTTCTCCCCCCAAAGGATGAAAAAGACGTTGGTAATTGATGTATACGGGTCAGGGAAATAGCCTACCCGAAACTGGGTCTAATACGACCATAGCGCAGAGTTATCTATCATGCTGCCTGCAGCATATTAGTGTATAATTCAAAATATATTGATCACCACATACAAGTAATGATTCAAGTAAGGAAAAAAAAATGATTAATTATTTACAACAAATGTAATTATGAATTGAAAAGCAGCCTTAGAGACTGAATATGGCAATTATTTAAATGTGGGATCTCAAACAGAATTGTATTTACAGTAAAGGCGTTCCGAAGAACTGTATTCATTGGTAGAGAGAGAAGTTTGTGAGTTCTCAGATGAAAGACGCCCTCCACACACACACACACACACACACAAAAATACACACAAAAACCCTTTGTCGAAGGACCATCTTTATGGCTTCATACAGATGTCATTTGGTGAACACTTGTATCTGAGGTGTATTTGACTCCAGTCATCATCTTAGAAATGTGTGGACGCAGATGACCTTTAATGTGGTCGTCATACAAAGTAATACACGTGAGCTTGGTTTTGACCTTAACAGGATTAACTGACTGGTAACTTCAGGCCTTTTGTTCATGATCAAGGCAGCTGCAGCATCAGAATGTGCTCCACAAATACAAGGGTCAAAGGGCCCTGACAATTATGTGCCGGTGTGGAACGATCAGATCGCAGCTTTATGAGTCAACAAATGAAATAAAACCAAATCGAAAGGGGAGACTTTGAAAGCGGAGTTCTTGAAGCATAAATAGAATACATACGTATCACGCAGCAGCCTACCTGGTTTGTGCTTTGCTGGCCGCAGTGTCTGCTGGATACATGCTAAAGAGAGAAAATAGAAAGAGAGTCTTCCCACTCAATATCGGACTTATTTACCTCGCAGGAGTTTTTACACATTTTGATGTTTTTAAAAATCGGAGAAAAGTCCACCCACATTTTTTTGCCGAGAGGCTATACTTTAGCGTCCCTGCGGCAGTAAAATAAGCCCACATGATGTGGAACGTGAGCATGTGGGAGAGGAGAGCACCGAGCCAGCGGATCCCACACACACACACACACGCACACACACCTCTCTGCTCGCCGGCCTAAAATAAGTCCTCTACTCCTACCTGAAGAGGTGCCAAGGCCTCGTGCCCTGCCAAATAAACCCGCTCACTTTCATCGAGAGAGTCGGGAATGTTTTTTTGGCAGGGATGAGCCACGCTGTTGCTTTTGATCGGAGTGTTAACAATGCAACTGCAAAGCTGAGAGAAATGGCAACGGGGCAAATGGAGACCACTGGGCAGTTGGAGGGCTTCTGGGTTTCGGTATATGGACCTCCGCCTCTTGGCCAGACAGGGTTTCCTGTCTCCAAGATGGCCTCCCACAGCATTAGATGACATTTTATTACATCTGTGCGGTAATCACATGCTCTCAGTTTGCATTTGCTCGAGTAATTCTCCTTCCCACCAGCTTGGAACTCCCACATTACTCCAGCTAAAGCCCTAAATGCACCGAGGGCATCATTTATTTATGAAAATATGCCTGTACTCCAATTGTTGGTTTTTACATAACCAGGACTGTAATCTGCGATCTGAAAATTAAGTGCATTTTGCAAAGCCTCAGCACAGCTCGTCACATTGAATTATGTCCACGGCGTCAGTGGGCGATCGCGCTTGTGAGCGTCACGTGCACATGCTGGGAGAGGGACACACTCAATATGGCGGTAACATGAGCATAAAGAATAGGTCGCATGAGACAGCAGCCGAACCGTGCCTCCTCTTGTGCGTCGCCTCCTTATGGATGATTTCATAATCAGCACAGCCGCACAGCCCCGCCAAATTCCGACGCATTCCAATATGCAAAACCCAACCCAGGCAATAGACACAGACAATGCACATTGTCTGTGACCAATAAAAAAAAGAGCGTGGATAAATTGTGGCCAAACAGGAGATTAGAATTTACACGCATTCGAATTCAGCGTGAATGTAGAACGCCGCCCGTACACAATTACAATTTGGATCATTCAATCATTCCTCACGCAGGCGTAGTCGAAGGCGCCAAAGTTTTTAAATACTACAGCATGCATCTATTTAGACAAAACAACAACAACAACAACAACAACAACAACAACAACAAAAAAGCCGGCGTGCTGGCAGTACCATTTTGTATAGTTCAGAAACACTGATCTGATCCGGATCCACCATCTCAAACTCTTTTCTGGGAACGAGGTCTATGCCAAGATGCCTGGAGAGGGATTATAAAGACATAACAAGCAATGAAGAAAAAAAGAAAAACGACAGCGTTTTAAAGAAGGACTGCTGTTGTGATTCAAACAATGCCAGGAAAAGATTAAAATAAAACACATTGCATAATCTACACAACACAAGTTAAGCCACAGTGAAATTGTACATAGTTGCGCCGGAAAATCATAATTACGATTATTACTTAATATGATTATGACCGTTATTAGCAATCTTATGTTTTGACCTATAGCGGCAGCTGAGGGGACTCTTGTGTAACAATTACTGTGCTGAACAAGACAACATTTATTTCCAGCTCCCGAGCAGAGAAGCAGAGAGTATGTCTAATGTATATGAATATTTAATGTGCGATATATAAATATACATTAGGTTCAGATGCTCGCTGATGTTGTCCGATCGAGCGAACGTGCACGTTGGAGCACCGCGAGCCCTACGCTGAACCAACAGATGGTCCCTTCGCCTCACACCCCTCCTTGGCAAGGAAAAAAAACCTTCATGTCTTCATCGCCGTTGAAGACATGAAGAGTTGTCTTCTCCGACAACTCACTCGGAAGGAGCGGGGACGGGGATGAACTAAAGAATATAGGTTTACCGTTCCTCCGGGGGCTGAGGGGACTGCGCATTGACTTTAAGCCGCTTGAGATTCGCTCATCTGCTAAGTGACCGTGAAATTACACGATAGAAAATAGCATTACACGCCCCCCCCCTCACACACACACACACACACACACACTTGCGTTGGCGATCGAAAATATCTCCAGGATTACGACGGAATCATCATGAAATGTTCATTAAGTTGCAGGGGAAAAAAAGACCTGCGCATTTCCTCAACACTCGCATTGGAGTATCACAGTAACTGCACGGGCGACTCACTCGTTGCCCCAGTCCAGTCGCACGGTGATGTGCCGCTTGATCTCGCGGGTCTGGTCCTGGGCCAGGTGACCCTGGATCAGCTGGCGACGCAGGTCGATCAGCTCGTTCATCACGTGGCGCAGCTTGTGGAACAGATCCACCTTGTGCTTCTGGAAAGAGGACACACGCCACATGGGTGGGAAAAGTTGGTGTCGGAGTGGGACCAGATAAGGAAACACGGTCAAACCCGAAACCCTCTCACGTGATATGTCGCTATAGGACTTAACAGTTTTTCGGGACATACGCACAATATCTGTCACACTTACATTGGTTGGCAACATGTTTTTACATTTTTTTGTTTTTTCTGAAAGATGAAGAGTACACTTCTGGCGGCATCTGGGTTAAAGCAAAACTCTGGTATTTTTTTAACATAAGCCATTTCACTGCTCTCCTAATAAAGGAGAGCAGTTTTGCCCAATAAAGGCAAAAATGGTCCAAAGAAATAGACATTAATACCTAAATAACATTAGCCTTATTTTTCAGACATTGGAGTCAACCCCGAGTGATCCCAATCTATTAAATTGATCGCAATGGGGCAGTGAGAAAAGCCGAAAAACCTTGTCGCGTTTGCCTCATCGGGCGAGATTCTGACGGCAATCGCTCGGGTCAAATAAGGCTTAAAAAATACGGTATTTTTCCTTGAATAACATGCTTAACACAGACTCTTACCCAGATCACATCTTCCACTGAGGTCGAGTTAAAGTATGCGCATCGATCTTCAAGCTAAATGCTCCCTACATTAATTAATATAGCCAGAAAAAAAATCCCATGCGGTCCAATATTGACCTCCCCCATAATTCAGCGTCCCTCACCATCGCTTTATAGTGCCAAGGACAATAATTTTAATGGAGTCGTTTGGTGTTTTCCTGAATAGCATGACAGGCCCACAATGCCACCCAGGTCTGTTTACATAACTGCAATGATAAAGCACCACCACGATGTGCATGTAAATTTAATAAGGATAAACACTGTATGTTCTGCAAGGCTGCTAGCCATGTGAAAACAAAGCTTTTTTTTTTTTTTTCCCTCAGAGTTGATGAGCCCTTTTGGACGATTATTGCGTGGGACTAATTCAGTACGTTGCATTACAACACATACACATTTCATCTTAGTCCACCGCTCCCAGCCGCGCTGCTGTAAATCGTAACAGGCTGCAACGGGCGAGAGGATCTCCAATGATGCATTGCTATTTATATTTTAAGAAAGTGTGACAACATGGCCAGCACCACACAGGGGGGTGAGCACAAGAAAAAAAAATGAGGATAGCGTTAAATCAGTGGTTTGCATTCGCCGAGTTCAAAGGAAGTTACATCACCGCAGTGATGCCTCAGGCTCCTCGCTCGCTCAGAGCAGGAACAGTCCTCGGCGAGGAGGTTATGTAAAAAGACGCTGCCAGCTCTGCAGCGTATCCACTCAGCTCCAGACCTCAAACCCCCACCATGCACTTCTGGCTGCCCTTGTGACACTTGGAAGGATTAAGGGTGCTTTTGGGTTCCCGGCAATCTTTTTTTTTTTTTATTTTTTTTTTTTTTTTTGCGCAAGGCCGGAGCGAGCGCCCGCTAAAGGTGGTGGTGAGAGTGGCAACAGAATCGCGAAGCGGGGGTGGGGCCTCAACATCAACAACAACCAAGACGGGCCAAGATCGAAAGGCAAACGAATGAAGGACGAGCATGAAATTGCCTACGACAGCTTGGAGGGGGCCATTATCTGTGGCTAACCACGGTTTCTGGTCGCACAAAGATAGAGCGTGGACATGTAGGGCCCTGGCAGTCAGGATGCCACGGGGAGATATCTGAAGGAGAAACGCAGGAATATCTACAGGGGCTGTCGCTGTGCGTTCGGCTCTCTCACCATTCACCGATCCCGCTGGAAACCGTGCCTGCACCACGTGTTAAACCGAGTTAAGACATTGCAGAGGGATCAACGCGAACATTCCTGTGAAATCCCACGGAAGGCAACGTTTTAAGCAACAATCCAAAGATTTGGCAAAAAAAAACCTGAAACATCTCGGAAACGCCGGGTCCGGTGTCATAATGTGTAACACTGACCACATAGAGCTGCTTCCACAGCACGCCCCATTCCTGCAGCGTGGAGGTGGTCTCTGTGATGATGGGGTCCTCCAGGGGCACCACCGTTTCACAGAGCCTGGGATAGGGAAGACACACACACGCACGCACGCAGGCACACACACAAAGAAACAAACACAACCAGATAAGCACTGTGGGCACATATCGGCAGTGAAGTGATAATAGGGTTCATAGCTTATAGCTTACAGACAAATTAAGTTGCATTTCACTGCTATTCCCTTTCTTTTATTGTCTGTGATTCCAACTGGGGGCATGTGATCCGACCGAAGCCCTGACTGTCAGCGACGACAGGGCTGACGACACACACACACACACACACACACACACACACACACACACACACACACACCAGATAAGGCTGGGATCTTTAAACGTCCTGTCCTGCTTATTGAAAAGGCCCAACTTTGATTCTGGCACTCTCCTCGTTGCTGCTTTCAATGACGACGGAAATGTTTCTGGGTAAAAATCACTCGACAGTCCATCCATTATGTAACACGTCGGAGCGAGATCTACTATGGCGTGCGTGAGTGCGTGTGTGTGTCTGTGTATGTGTGTGTGTGTGTGTGTGTGTGTGTGTGTTTGTGAAGAACCAGAGAGATGCAGTAGGTGTTTCACCTCATTAACTCCACTAGACGGCTAAAACACGATTTCCAAAGTGCAAATCCCGGCACAGGGAGGTGTTACAATGTCAATTTCCCGGTCTGAACTTCTAATTGTTGGATTGTGAACTGGAGGAGAGGCTCTCCTGCTCTGCAGTGTCTCTACTCAAACAGGGGGTGATGTAACAGTGCGAGGGATACTTCTAGTACAGTGGGAGAGATCTACACACTGCTTCGCTGTGTGTGTGTGTGTGTGTGTGTGTGTGTGTGTGTGTGTGTGTGTGTGTGTATGTGTGTGTGTGTGTGTGTGTGTGTGTGTGTGTGTGTGTGTGTGTGTGTCTGTGTGTGTGTGTGTGGTCATGCTTCTGTGCTTGTGTGCGTTTGTTCTACTATACTTTTGAGGACCAGTCTATGAACTGACACATTTTTTCGGTTTAGAAGTGCACCAGGAACATGGGTCCTCACTAACCAGGTGCATTTACTCGGACCTCACTTTGATACTAGTACAAAAATGTGTCTGTGCGTGTGTGTGTGTGTGTGTGTGTGTGTGTGTGTGTGTGTGTGTGTGTGTGTGTGTGCGTGGGCGTGTGCGCTCGTCGAATGAGAGAGGGAAATTTGGAGCATGCGCCTCGATTGCCTTTTCCTATTCCAGTGTTGATTCTACCGAGGTCCGGGTCCTCACCAGTCAGCGATAAGGAAAACCAGAGGAAAAAAAGCAAAAAAAAAAGCGGAGAGATTAATTTTGATTGTTTGAGCCGACGCTCCGGAGCGCAAGGACATTGCGAAACATTTTTCATTATAGCTGCTTCTATATACATCACCAGGTTGTTTTCTATGAATCACACATGGGCGGGCCACGGAGACGCTCGGCAACCAACACAAGAGGTTTGGAACAGAAAGAAACGAGATAACGAACAACACCCTAACGAACGCGGCTAATAAACGAGAAGAGAGCCACGGACAGACGTGTGTCTTTCTTTGTTTGTGTTTTTCTTACTTCATTTCACGATGAAGATATTTGAAAAGCACAAAAGTAATATGGGTCGTCCCAAAGAGGCGGATTTCTTCGCCTCGACAGTGTTTGTCGTTCTTTTTTTTTTTCACTCATTTCTTATTATCGCAATATTTTCTTTGAGAGACCCAACCCCGAGGAGTGTCGGAGTCAACCGCAGCAAGGAGACGGAGATTCCAAAATAATTTTAAATGAAGAGAAAAGGGAGATCCGTCGTCATCAACTCAGCGTCGTACGACGCGATCGAGGCGATGTGTGCTGCAGGTTCGTCCCCACCATCTGGTGAGCCGGACCCTCCGGTTGACTTAAATCTGATGATCGTATTTCGGGGCCAAAGATGAAAAGAAAACCGCTTGAGACTTCTTACCCTCTGTTGGTCACTGTGGATTTCTTCAAGTGGACATAACTGGTCGGGAAAATACCCTATGGACAGAAGAGAATACACAGTATGTTACCAAGTGTGTTTCGTGGTCACCATGAATAAAGACGCTCCTTCAATGAGGACATTTTGAGTCCAATTCGTTCCCTCTCTGTTTAAATATCTCACCAATTGGTGAAGCGTACAGAGATGTAGGGGTCTAAGCCACTTGGTGGGTTTAAAAAAAAAAAGACAGCTAACTCACTGTACACACCAGTTATGCCGTGGAGTTTGGGGAGAGCTTTTAGCGGCGGCGGCAGCTTTATCAGTTTATAGGGAATTGGTCACACATTTTATCAGTTGACGGGGACAACATGAAAACACGGTGACCTGGTCAGTGGCAGTGCGGTCGTCTGATGACCAGGGGGCGCCGGCGGTTCGATCCTCATCTCCTGCGGGCTAATTCGCCGGGGAGACGCCTCCACCCCTAAGAGCTGGCTGTCTAGTTGCATGACTGACACTGCCGTGGGTGTGCCAACGGGCGAATGCAAGGCAGGGAGCATGTAAGCCAGACCAGCTATACCATCAAAATAAAAGAGGCGTTTTCAAAAATGTGACCAACAAAATGTATTTGTATTTGATTTCCCACAAAGTGTTTTTCTCGGAAGACAACTTAAGGTTGAGTTGTGGACGTCCATACATTCACAAAATATTTCACAGCAGGAAAAGAAATTGCTCCGTTCCTGTGATCGTCCTGATACATGGACCGATCAGACTCCCTTAAAATCTGTCTCGTTTCCCCTGCAAGGCGAGGGGGCCGTTGTGTTTGCACACTCCGACGCGCACGCCCGGCGCCACGATGAGAGGCTCAGCGGCGTCAAAATGGGACCTAAATGTTGCTTGACTTAGTGGGGAAGGGCATTACAGACTGAACGGTGCCAAGTGCCATCCTTGCACTTCATCTTCATCCTCCTAATCGTCCAGATGTGATGAATTGGCCGCGCCGAGCACAACCAATTCTCTCAGCGCACGCACACACACACACACACACACACACACATACATACACACCCACCCACACGCGCGCACACACACACACACCCCCACACACACACATACACACACACACACACACACACACACACACACACACAGAATATGGGGGCGAACGAATGTAGGCGGTAAGAATACATAACAAAATGGAGGCTTGTCGGTGGGTCCTGTAAATAGCGAGCGGGAGTGGTGTGACAGCAGGAGAACACAAAGACACCGGCAGCCTCCATTTGCAGCGATGGGACAGGTTTAGTGCTTTGGCCTTAAACAACACTTCAACTCCCGACCTTTTGGTTCAAAGGAGGGTAGGAGTTAAAAATAGAGACAACCTGCTGCTGATGACCTTTCCCAGGCGTAGCATGCACCGGTGCTTGTGTTTGTGGCTCCAATATGAGCACTGGTACATTCATGGGAATTGTCACTCTGGATCCTTTCAACGTTTGTTTTGATGACTTTTCACAACGTTTCGGAAGAGGCTCGTCACAAACTCAGTATGAGAGTACACAGACAGGAGGCCGGGGGATTGTTTTACCTTTCTCACTAGAAACTAGTTAAATAAAATAATATTATAAAAAGTATTATCTTATAAAAAATATTGACAAAGTAATTATTTATGTGCTAGCTATGTGTGTATTATTATTATTATTATCATTATTATTATTATTATTATTATTAGGGGTCCAGCCCCAAAGGTGTAGGAGCCCTATTGTTTTTGTTGATGACATCAACAGACATCAGTAGACATCAGTAGTCTATGGTTGTCATGCATCAGACACACTCACAGACAAGATGAATAAAATGTGTTTTCGGGGCAGTTGCGACATGTCATCCTCCAAGTTTTATCTAGATCGGTCTATTATTGTGGAATAATTTAGTCAAAAAAATGTATTTAATACTAGCGAATACATCGGCGAATACCTCCAGCTCAAGTCCGCCAGCTCAAGAGGTTGTCCAAAAACAGATCCGACCCACAGGACCAGGACAAGTGGGTCAGTGGGAACGAGTACAAGGCACAGTTTGCCGTAGAGTAATTTCTGTCGCCCAGGCTGGACTGTCCGACCTGAAGCAACATTCAGCTGGGAACTACCACGTCCGAGCAGCACAAGGGCAGAGGACGCAGAGTGGAATCGCTCAATTCAAGATGCACCAGAACTGTACTGTTGTTATTAGATCGTACTGTGTTTAAAGTCTTCATCGTGCCATTCTCCAGATACACAAGTTGACACGCGCGTGTGAGTGTGTATGTGTGAGTGTGTGTGTGTATGTGTGTGTGTGTGTGTGTGTGTGTCTGTGTGTGTGTGTGTGTGTGTGTGTGTGTGTGTGTGTGTGTGTGTGTGCGTGAGAGAGAGAAACCAATATCCCACTTGGTGGCGGTCTCTGTGGTCTACTAGGTCTACTATTTCCAAGTTCATCAATGGCTTCTTGCTTCCTCTAAATAGGACAGATCAAACATTTTTATTATTATTATTATTATTATTATTATTATTGCCAATACTATGAGTTGTATACAAATTGATAACTATGTGGAAAATAGAATTAATGTAATATAAATCTCTAATACACTTGTTCTCCACCAGGTAATTAATGGAATTTCTCTTAAATGAAATAAGAATGTTAAGCCATATCATAAATTCTGTGAAACTCCTAATTGTGTTATTGTTTTTGTTGTTGCTGTGTAGGTTACGGGGCTAATCTGACCGCACTATACGTGTATATTTGCAGCACTTCATTTTCATTTTCATTTAATGTAGCTTGGAGATTATTAACATTAACTTCATTGCCTTTATTCTTAAATTCAATAGTGTGGCAAAAACATGTGTTGTATAATAATAGTAATAGCGTAAAAATAGTACTGGGTTTGGACTTGATGGTGTGCTGTTGTTCAGAGGCCTGTTCTGAATGAAATTTTAAGCTAAATGTTTCTCTGGGTAGGGTGTGGGGCACTAATTACGCAATTCATTTTCTTAGTCGTTAAATATGTTTTGAGGTGGAGGACGGTCAACATAATGTTTGCTGCAGAACTGGCATTCTTTCAGCTTTCGGGTCTGGTATGGTGTCAGGTCGTATGTCTGAGAGTGCTATTCGAGCACTACCCGTGCATTTGTATGTATGTATTTTATGCACATTATCCGCTTCGATGTATGTCTTCAGTGCGTTTTTAGGGTGGGCCAACCTTCCTCCTAGGCATGACAAATTTTCTGGATAACAGACAGTAAAGTAATCTAATCTAATGTGATCGAATTACAATAAAGCAGACTGCGGGACCGGCGTAAACAGACTCTCGAGAGGGGGAACGAGGAAGCCCCAGCTCAGGTCCGCTGTTCTTGTCTTCCTCTCTAAACTCTGCCCTCGCCGCAGCAGCGGACCCGCCTCCACCTCGCACCTTCATTACGACTGCAGCAGGCGCTCCGGGGCAACTCCATCATAAATTTAACAAACGGAGAGTTAGGGCGACGTGTTGTAACGGCTTGTTATGCCAACAACTGCTTACTAGGCTTGCACCATCTGCTGGCTGAAAGGGTGCAAAAGTTTATATCCCTGCTAAACTGCTTCCAGAGCGGAGAGGAGTCCGTCGGTTCGGGGCTAGACCACGAAATGTTAGGCATAGAATGTGAAATGTTGATTTAATGTCTCTGTCCCTGAGATTATAATGTTAACAGTAAATAACTGACTATATTCAGCAGATCTAGCCATCTGTTCCTTTTTATGACATACGGGGACGCTTCAAAAACATGGATCACATTGTATTTTATACACTTTGTGTTCAATAACAAGTATGATGACGATAACAATAACAAAGGTATATTTTTGTGCACAGTGACATATTCACCTTGATGGAAGGCTTCCTGGTGGAAAAACCTCTGTACCAACCTGAAGTAACACAAAAAACATAATAAGAAGAAATTAATATAAACAAAAAAAAACAGCACGATTTCAATGTCTATATGTCTGTAATATCAGAAATATCATGTTCTCTGTCTCGCTGGACGCTAACACCTGGCAATGTATTCCACAGTATTTTAATAATCTCTGCTAATGGAGATTATATTTCACAATCAAAGACTGTAAATTCCATTTTACCTTCGCTTTTCTCCAGGATTTGCACCGTTTCTCCAATCTCCAGGACCAGAGCCTGACATACTGGCGAACGGAAGTTGCAGATAACTGCACAGAAAGAGAACACAGAAATAAATTAAACCACCATCCATTTATTTTCCCCTGCTCTGAAAGAAATCTGATAAAGGGCAAATGTAAGGAACACAGAAATGGCCTCAAAGCTTAAAAGGGAGCAACGTTTTCATTGATAACCTCCCCCTGACTGGTGACAATGGAACATAATAATGGATGTTTTGGGGTTGCAAAAGGCAGTAAATGCAGCTTTATAATAAGCTGTTTGATGCAAACATCTAAACACAGCGTTGCACAGGAGACACTGCTTAACTAACTGTAAACAGCCTCCCACCCTGAAGTGGGGAGCCATTTTAATAGGCAATTAATTCTTAAGCAGTCCTGATTTCAGCGCAATGTTAAGTTAATTGCATTGTCTCCAAAAATAGGGTCCACACTAACTGCAAAACAGTGGCTAAATGCTTCTCTATCATAAGTCAGCATTAGCATAAATCTTTCATGCAGCCGCTTTTGCAGCATCATGAAATCTTGCAGCGCACACTGAGGGTGCGGCGAAAGGGGACACAAGTCACAGCACGGACCCTCAGCGCAGCACGGCCCCTGGATTAAGCGACCGACGCCGGGTTCCCTTCCAACGACACCGTAACTCGGCGGCATATGTGATGTAATATATGCAAGCCTCGGTAAAGAAGCATTTGTTTGATAATGACAGGACTCCATTGACAATTCAAAAAACCTACAAATGGTGGCCCTTCAAGGAGAGCTCCATGTGAGTCAATATGCTAATGAACTAGCCAGGGGACCCAGTGAGGGGGTGGGAGAGGGGGAGGGGCCGGCGCTCAGCTCGGGCGGCTGTTTGAGGGAAATGAGTGCTTAGTTCCTCTGCTATGGTAACTATGGCAACAGATCATCCACAATCTAGAGGGTTTTCTGCACTGTAACTGCTGCAGGGATCTGGGCATTTTTAACTGTGGACGCCGCTCGGCAAATAGTTTGGGTCATTGACGAGAAGACGGTCGTGGATTGGAGGTCGGGCGTCGGATGGACTCAGAAAGTCACCTTGTTTTCTTTTCACTCGGCGCCGGACCCCCTTCCACAGCCACCACTAAATCACCTGGGTTTGAGAGCGCTCTTATTTGAATTGCAAAACCTCCACTCAACCCGTTACAAAAAACTTGTCAAAAGAGAACACGTCAGAACAAGATGAATGGCAATTACATATCACTGGTTCGCATGTCAGTGCTTTCGTTGCGATGCTGTGAGCTTTCATTGTGGCCTGAAGCTTGAAATCCCCCATGAGTCGAATGCTTGTATTTAAAACTTCATTCGTTTCATTGTCGGCCTTGAGCAGAATGATCGTAGGACGCCAGAAGAGCGGTCCGGTTTGGGAACAGCTGAGAGAATTGTATTGGCAAAGAATGAATGTTTATACCCAACTATTCCCAATCAAAGTGTCCCTCTGCACTAGTGTACATAGTCCCAAAACACAACCTCTTACCACACCTGTTGTGTGACACCATCACAAGTTCTAGCATTTCATGTTAAATGCACCAATGTGTTAAACCTACGCTGTTCATCCAGGCTGTCGGACTAACTTTGATGGACGCTTTTCCTGTGAATCAACATCAAACTAGACATGTCGATGACATGACATAGTAAACTTGAATGGATTCTTTTAAATGAGCAGAGAATTTGAGAGGCGTGTTGCCTTCCTACGAGGGTAAAAAAATGCTTTTAAAGTTTAATTTTATTCTGCGTGCAGCACATTGTATTTCGTGCCAAATTAAATATATTATATATTATGCTATATTATGTTATATGATTATATGGTGTTTATCGACATCATTTTGTGAACAAAGCAAGTAAAAATAAAGACCAAAGGCAAGGCTATGCAAATGACTAGATTATTTCTGAGATAAAAAACAAAATACAAAGACAGAGCTTGTCAGAAATTAAGATCCGGAGATAGCACGTAGGCTCAAAATGGCCTAAAGCCAACAACAAAGACTAAAGACAACAGTCTACCATACAGCAAAACAAAACGGCCGTTTCACAGGAATTAAACGAGCCGGCATCCTAGACCATTCATAATTGCGTGCTGTCTCTCTGCCACATCGCCGTTTACAGTTTGTATCCACATGTGAAAATGTAGGCAGGCCTTGCATCACTATAGACATTCGCTGCCGTTCGCTCCTCTCCGCAGTGTAAGGGGAGAGGGAGCGCCAAAAGCAGACGCACCCACACACAGACATCCACCCACACAGCAGTCTAAACACACACACGCACGCACGCACGCACGCACGCACACACACACACACACACACACAAATACACACACACGCAGGAATTTAAAGTTTGATATCATCCCTGTCATGACTCTTTTCATTTAGGAAATCTTAACATTATTGATATTGGCAATACTGAGCACCTATTCATCATGCAGTCAGGTAGTTGACATTCAGAGTTTGGATCTTTAACCCATTTCACTTGGCTTCCCTCACCACTCTCTCCTCTCCTCTCTCTCTCTCCCTCTCCATCTCAGACACTCTCTTACTTTATTTTGCTTGTATTCTCTGCCGCTGGTCTGTGGAATGTAATTTTGTGAAATTTTGTCTCAGACACAAACCGAACGACGAACGGCGAAACAATCTGGAATGGATTCACAGGAGTGTATCTATCCGAGTTAAGGGTCATTTCAGTTTCTTTGGATCATCAGAGAAGAACATTACATTTGTTTCTGTCATAAGAAAACTTTCTTTCCATCAGTGGATTTTAATGTAGCGTGCCATAAAATGGGGGGGGGGGGGATACCAAGAAAGATTGTACACAAGGTAGACCGAGAAAGAAAATTGAATTTTTTTGCTTGCATAGGATAGGCCCTTCTGCAGGGAAAAGGAAACATCAACAACCTGCCCACGTAATAGCAAACACAATTGCAGAACCTTAAATGGTCTGTTACTGTCCCTCTTTTGGGGGAAAGAAAAACAGTGCGGTCAATAACCCCGGTGTGCGAAATACAAGAAGTATCAAGAAGACTGAAGAAGTAAACTAAGCTCGCCGTCCTGACTAACCCCCGACAGGTGTCCATAGTGATGTGAATTTGGCTCTGTGTCCCTCAGTTGTTTTAGTAACGTGATGTGACTGAGCGTGTCGAGCGCGGGGGTCCTGTTTTCCTCGCCCTGTCCACGCCCGCTCCTCGCATGGCAAAGTAAAAAATAATAATAATAAATAAATAACATAAAAAAAATTTGCACAACGGCCTCTGTGTTTCATCCGGTGACTCATGTTCAGCGCAACTCGAGCACACACTTGTCTGCCACACATTCTCCGCTCCGAGATTCTCTGAGCTAACCCTAACGAAGGAGGTTGAGGGACGGTTTTTCGGTCTGATTATCCGACGATCCGGTTACAGATCAGGGTCGCAGCTGTCAGTGCCATCCCAAATATGAAGCCATGGGAGGATGATGATGTATCTGCATGATAGCAACCGTCCCCTGAACTTAATTACAAACAGTGGACATGTGGTGATGTGTGTAATCGTAATTTTGTTGTTTTTATTTTAAATGTATATATTTGTGAATTTGTTGTACATCCTCCGACTGGGTACTTCCTGTTCCCCACTGAGCTGCTGCAACGTCTGAATTTCCCCTTATCTGATCTTATCTTATCTGATCCGATCTTATTTTATCTCACATCCTACAATCAACTGATCACACTCACAACACGTACTGAGCTGATTTGAACATACTATATCCACTCTTAGTTCTCATGAATATAGTTCTCAGTGGCCCAGTAATTGGACATTTTGGACTTGCGTGCACTGACCTCAGAAATAATCCAATCTCTGAGATGGATCCAGGACGTGCTCACCTAGTAGCTAGGCTTTTAGTTCAGAATGGGATCAGAGGTTAAAACCAGGAAGAAACGTTGGGTTCAGCTGCATTAAGCTCTGTAATCCTCCTCGCAGCCACAACTGACCATTAGCTCCACCTTTTGTTTGCTAATGCAGACAATTGGGGGACTTGTGTCTCAGATAAAAGTTGCCACAGTTTGGTATCTTGTGC
>NC_137194.1:21772945-22175445 GCF_960531495.2 Zeus faber | reverse complement strand
ACTATTACTCATATTTCTTTATTGCTGTGTTCATTGCTTTATCTTCCAGGTTTTTTTGGGGTTTTTTTTAACTCAAACTCTGTCCCTCTCTCTCCCTCTTTCTTTCTTTCTTTCTCTCCCCCTCTGCCTCTTTCTGTCTCCCCCCTCTCCATCTCTGTCCCTGTCTCTCTCTCTCACTCTCTCCCTCCCCCTCTGTCTCTCTATCTCCCTTTCTCACTGTATCCCTCTCGCTCTCTCTCTCCCCCTCCTCTCTGTCGTTGAGTTTCTCGGTCCCTCCCTATCAATCTCTCTCTCCCTACCGCCCTCCCTCCGTTTCCCTCTGCATCTCCCCCCTCGCTCCATGTCTGTCTCTCCCTCTGTCTCTCCCTTTCTCTCACCCTCTTTCTTTCACTGTCTCGCCCCTATCTCTGCACCCCCACTCTTTCCCTCCCTCTCTCCCTGTCTCTGCCCCATCTCTCTGTCTCTCTCTCCCCCTTTCTCTATCGCCCTTTCTCGCTCCGTCTTTCTTTCTCTGTCTCCTTTTTCTCTCTACCTTTCTATCTGTCCCTCTCTATCACTCTCCCCCTATCTTTGTCTCCTTCTCTCTCTCCCTCCCTCTCTCCCCCTATCTCTCCGTCTCTCTCTCCCTCTCTCTCTCTCTATCGCCCTTTCTCACTCCGTCTTTCTGTCTCCTTTTTCTCTCTACCTTTCTACCTCTCTCTCTCTATCACTCTCCCTCTATCTTTGTCTCTCTCTCGCTCTCTCTCTCTCCCTCCCTCTCTCCCTGTCTCCCCCCTATCTCTCTGTCTCTCTCTCCCTCTCTCTATCCCTCTTTCTCGCTCTGTCTTTGTCACCTTTTTCTCTCTACCTTTCTACCTCTTGCTCTCTATCGCTCTCCCTCTATCTTTCTCTCTCTCTCTCTCTCTCTCTCTCTCCCTCCCTCTCTTCCTGTCTCCCCCCTATCTCTCTGTCTCTCTCTCCCTCTCTCTCTATCCCTCTTTTTCACTCCGTCTTTGTCTCATTTTTCTCTCTACCTTTCTACCTCTTGCTCTCTATCACTCTCCCTCTATCTTTGTCTCCCTCTCTTCCTGTCTCCCCCCTATCTCTTCGTCTCTCTCTCCCTCTCTCTCCATCCCTCTTTTTCACTCCGTCTTTGTCTCATTTTTCTCTCTACCTTTCTACCTCTTGCTCTCTATCGCTCTCCCTCTATCTTTGTCTCTTTCTCTCTCTCTCCCTCCCTCTCTTCCTGTCTCCCCCCTATCTCTCCATCTCTCTCTCCCCCTCTCTCTATCGCTCTTTCTCGCTCTGTCTTTGTCTAATTTTTCTCTCTACCTTTCCACCTCGCGCTCTCTATCACTCTCCCTCTGTCGTTGTCTCTCTCTCTCTCTCTCTCCCTCCCTCCCTCTCTCTTTCTGTGAGACTGACTGCAGTTGCATCCATCTCAAACACACACTGTGTTTCCTGGTGCCTGCCGCGGCGTAGGAAGGCCGATCAGTAGCCGCTGCCTCTTGATTGAATCTGCAGCCCGGGGGCCGTCTCGTGTTACATCATTCGGGAGCCGTATTGGGCCAGACCCCGTGCACGGCTCTCTGGGCTGAGTCACTTCTAAGGAAGCGCTTAACACCATTGAGGCTTTGTCATAGTGCAGTTACTGGTGAATAAATTTGATTTACTCCGTGGATCTATTTCCAAAGATGAGGATAATCGAATCAATACTCCCATGAAAGGGGAATGTTCCTGGGGCCTAATAAAGGTTAAGAAGGAATCGCCCAAAATGTACCTGCCAATGACATCGGCACATCCCACAGTGCTCCGCCGTCGCACTCTATCGTACCCCGTATGTCATCTCTGACTCCAAAACCTAAAGCATAAAAACCACAACGTTCTGCCCCTAAAATCCTATGTGGCCATAGCTCTTTGCCTTTTTTTAACTTCATGGGTGTCGTGGCGCAAGTGAGCAAAACAAAAATATCTACAGACCAAATCATTTCTATCAAATGTCAACTTTACCAGCACGATTACGCCGGGATAAGAAGACATTGCGATAAACTGTATTTATTTAAATGTGAGGTGGTGAGTTTGGTACCGTTGACTAAATAGTTACCTCTGAGGTCCCATCATTGTGCTCCAGTTTTCTGGGAGTCAAATGAAAAATAGATCATATAGATGTATAAATAGAAATGTACGTTCTGGCGAAGGCCACTATGGGACCAAAACCCTAACACAGACTAAAGAATGTGCAGTGTTTTTGCAAGGCAGTGGATTATTCCAATATCAATATATTACTAATAAACGATTATTCACATATTCTACTCATTATAATTTCCCAGTGATACAATATGCTAATCAAGACGTAAGTAATGTTTTAATTCTAAACGATATAAAAAAAATGATTACCTTGAAAATATTACACAGTCAACAAACCAATGATCAGGGAAGAGGATTTTGTACTTAAGAGCGCAAAAGTAGAGCGCATAATCTGATGAACACGGGGGCATCCAGTGAGTTGGACAGGGTGTGGGAGGGCGGGTGATGTATCTCTATCACATCGACTCCATGAGTGACTCCCATCTGTCTGCGACTTCAAGTGTGCGGGTGGTCCGCGCGCCTACATAGTCTAAAAAGTGCGGCGCGCTTTATGATGAAAATGCTTGTAGTGCTTTGAAAACAATGTGGAAATGCAACGCCGATTCAAAATGTTCAAAGTTATAATGCAAAACCTAGTCATAATTGTAACATATCCATAGTATACCTCTCTCCTCCACACACACTCAGACTTTTCAACCCAACCCCCAAGCTTACAGAACAGCTTCAGGATGGAGCCGTGGTTTGCTTTTGCTCCGACTCTGAATCACCGTAATCTCAAGGGTGAGGTTGAGTTGCCCGACGGAGGGAGGTTGACTAACACTGTGAGCGCTGATCGGTTCCAACACTTCCAGCAGACAATGAGAGCCAGAGGCTGAGGTAATAACGGCCATTCTGTTCCCTCTCATCAATCATCTGCTTCTCACACACACACACACACAATTTCAATATGCACTCCGCCATGCGCACTGCACTGCTACACAACATATCAAGCTCAATTCCCTCTGCTCCGCCCGTGTGAATGGGTCCGTTGTGGCTATCTACGTTCCTAACATGATTATCACGATACAGTCGCCTACATGTTGACTCTGACAAAGTACAAATACGAGATGCATAAAAATACATCAGGCGGAAAACACCTTCTAATACTGTATTTGGCTATAATTCATGATCAAATGTAGTTATTACACTTCTATCTTAGGTGTCAATCGACAGAAAATACCTCCACATACTCAATAATTAAAATGAGTACAAAACCTTTCACTCCTAGTTGTTTAAATGTATACTACTTACCCCTGCCCAGTGAGGCATTCACTGAGTCGTCGCAGGTGTTTTAAAACACTAAGATGCCCTTTCTAAAATAAACAATCTTGTCTTTAATAATCATAAAGGCTAAATAATTTAGCATTTTCACAGCAGAGAAAAAGAGAACTAAAACAGACCAAATAGAATTAAATTTAAAAAAGATGTCAGTGAAAATAAAGCAAAAATTTGCTATAAAAGGCGCAGTTTTGTTTTTTTCAAATAATCAATAATCAGTGACAGAAATTACACCATCCAGCTCGCAAATAACTTTTGCAGAAAACAAACCTTTACGTCAAATCCTCAATCAAGACCACACTCATAACCTGACTGTATTCATTATGTCATTGGGACAGCATACTGAATGTGTGACAGAGATGAATGAGTGGCTCTGTATTAAAGAAGTTATTTTGAACTTTTATTTATTGTAAAAATACTTTAGATACATACAAGCTGTACAGAAACTATTCCAAAAAAGTCTTTGTAACAAAACAAAATGGGAAAGACCAAATTCACACAAGGCAAAAACATGAAAGATGAAAGATTGAGACCGTTGTAACAACTGTCCAAAGCATGTTTTCACACTCTTTAAAGGGAACATTTTGTCAATGTTGAACCAACATAGAAATAGAATATTGTTGACAAGAAATACTTTGATTTGCAGACAGAATTCACAGACGGCTCAGTGGCCAATTTAGTCCTGACATCGAAGTATAACAAGTGACCAACTCTCTGTTTATATGGGTTCAAAATTGGCAAATGTATCCATGAGCCACCTCAAGAAAGATACCCACTGAAAAACATTAGGAAAACCCTTTGGAAGCCACCCAATAAGCTAGAAGAGACAGTCCCCGCCCCCACCCTTCAACGCATTCAAGTTCACTTGTTTTTTTAAACATTTGTAAGGCCAATAATGTTACAAAACTAAAAAGGTGGGAGAGATCATTGACAGAATACCAAACTTCTATGTCTAATGAAAAATCTTGAAGCACATTAGGGTACAAACTGTGAAACACAGTATGTACCCATCAGTAACACGGGACCTATGCCAACTAGCACAAAGCCCTGAGTTGTTTTTTTTGCTTTTTTTTTTTTAACAAAACAAACTGAATCCAACATCAAACATTGAGCTTTAAGGTTTTCTCGGGATTGACACAATAGTGGGCAACGGTTAAGGCTGTGTTGTACATTTGAGTGAAACGTTTGAAACTTCTTCCAGATTTGAAGAGCACCAGAATGAATTCCATTTTTTTTTTTTTTTTATTACAATCAAATCTAGAGGCAAAAGTCAGTGAGGGCACCACAGTGTAATTCATTTTGGTCATTGGTTCTTCGTGACATAGTGCGAGGCGCGGCTTTTATTTTTCAGTGAACTAGATCAACTTCATTTCTGATGCAATCTCATAGTATCACACTTTACACTCTGCCACCGCGATCTGGACTCCCGGGGGGTTAGCCTTCTCTTAACTCCAGGTCACAAATCTGTGGCAAAAAAAAAAAAAAAAAAAAAAAAAAGAGAGCTCGTAACAAGATGCATGAGGGTCCATATTGAATGGAAAGGCTCGCTTAGAAAGAGCTGTGCTGTTGTCATTAAAAAAAAAACAAAAAAAAAAAAAAAAAAACAAAGTTTTCACTTTTCTGCAAATGGACCATTTCACTTATAAAAACTCCAGGTGTTTTAAAAAACTAGAAATCATATACAATCTTTTTCAATTTGTGTGAACCCCCCCCCCACCCCGGATCTCTGACACTTTTAAAAAGCTCCTCCTTTCTCTCCGGGCTCTTTAGGCGTCGACACCTTCCGGGCTTGCAAAACTGGCAGTGCGCCAAAGTGTCTCCGCCTTCCACCGTCCTCTTTCTATTCACGGGCGTTCCTCCGGCTACGAGTCCCGAATCTCCATCCGAGTCCCACGGCCCCGGATGTGGACGGCTCCTCACTCATTCAGGGATAAGATGATGTCATCCTCAAGGTCGGAGTTGTCCGAGCTGTCTGCTGGGTTGATAAATAAAAGTCAAGTACACGTTTAGAAGTCGGGAGGATACACGGGCTGCATGCCGGCTAGGACCGAAAACTGCCAAAAAGGCAAAAACTAGCCCTCTGCGACACGTCCTCTGAGAGCGTCTGAGAGCTCGGCCCTTTTCAGCCCCCCCCCCCTTTGTTTTGTTTTGTTTTTTTCCCCTCTTTCAAGCTCACGCTTTTCCTGTCAATCCCTCAACTTCAATAAACTCGCATGAGCGTGCAGTTTTTAAATCCCCGCCGAGAGAATTTTTAGTTTCACAGAAAATCAAGTCAGAAATTGGAACTCGCCGGCTCAGCGTTGCCGGGTCGAACCCGGCGCCCACGACCCCTCGACAACCCCCCCCCCCCCCCCCCCCCGCGGACTGCCTCTTACCGTTCTCACCGCCCAGGTCGGCGTCCTCGTTGTCCGAGTCGTCGTCGTCGTCCTCCTCCTCCTCCTCGTCCTCGCCGTCCTGCTCCAGCAGCCGAGCCACCTCTTCGTCGTCGGAGGGGGAGAAGTCGTCGTTCCCGTCCTCTTCCTCGTCCTCGTCCTCGTCGTCTTCCTCCCCTCGGTTGTCGTTCTCCAGCTCGGCGATCATGGGATCCGTGTCGACGTCTTCGTCAGAGTCGTCGTCGTCGTCCTCCTGGTCGTCGTCCTCCTGACAAGAAGGAACAAATAAATATAACATTAAATAATAACATTAATGAGTCACAGGTTACTGCATCACTCCCAATCAGCTCTGGTACATCTCATTTAATATATAAATGAAGAAATTTGTTCGTTTTAAGTAAAAGCAACAGCAACAAAAAACTTCTATGATACTAATACTTTTCCTCAAATTATTTTTCGTTAAAGACTTAATTAATCTTCTCTCATTATGTCTCAGTTGTGTCGTCATTTTGGTTAAAATATGCAATAACAAAAATAACAGCACCACCAAATTGGCGTTTCCCAGTAAGTGTGGGTTTTTGTAACAACCGAGGCTTTGGATGTACAGTATGACCTTATTGGTCAAACCTCACGATCCGTTCTTTCGGGTGTTGAAAGGTGTGATGGGGCTGAGAGTTCACCACGTAGGTATTTTGATGCATTTCTTTTTTTTTACATTGAAAGGTTACAAGGCCGTTCCTGTTCACAAAACAGATTCATCGAAAATGACGATGAGCGAGTAACGCGGCCTATTTCAAACTGCTGAATTAAAAACAATCAGCACGGCATGTTATACATTGCTTATAAAGTAATCTGATTACGCAAAGCAAAGTACTTTGAGATGCCCCCCCCCCGCCCCCCAAACACCAATTGTGTACCACGGGGTTCCAAGATCATCCAGGTTTCTTTTCTAGACCAGCCACAACATCCCAGCATCCCCACTGAAAGACTGAATGACTTCGATGCACAATAAGGTGAAATGTCACTGCGGCGTCTCACCCACATATCTGACTCATGTGATACCATTTTTTGTCGTACAGTTTTGCGCTTTCTCTTCTCCGCTTCACAAGCCGTGGTTATGATCATTATCAATGGAGCCCTTTCACCTGAAAACCATTTTGGGGAGGGGGGGGGGGGGGGGGGGGGGGGCTTCATTCAATAAAAATTCATCCCACGCTGGCAACGGCGGAGCCTCCCTTCAATCAATGATTTTGATCTGTTTATCATCACTGGCACAGCACGTTTCCATTAGGGACGGTCAGACTTTTTGTTTCTTTGAAAGTAGAAAGAAAAGGTAATACAGGAATGTGCGAGGCCCATCGACCGTGTGAGAAGTTGAAAAAGAAATCGGCCAAAAAATGAAAATCTTGGGATTCAAGAAACCCCGGTGTGTCCTGAGAGAGAAAGATAAAGAGAGGAGGCCGGATCCTTCACCTGATCCTCCTCATCTTCCTCTTCCTCCTCTGCCAGCCTCTGGCGGCCGACCTCGTAGAGCCGACACACGGTGTCTGTGTTGACGGAGTCCTGGTTCTGTGGGACGAAAAGAGCAACAAACACGATTTCATATGGAAATTTCTACACGCATTCAAATTATATTACAATAAACTGCATCGTAGATTAGAACAGCGACAGAGGCTCACCTCAATAACGGCTAAGTAGCAGTCTTTTGTATCCGTGCAAAGGTCGAATATATTCCTCTTGACATCAATCGTAGCTGAGAGGAGAGCAAAACAAAAATGTGTGAGCGGTCAAAAAGTCACTGAAGTGTCTTTTTTTTTTGACGGTGAGACAAAATCAACGCCCGTAAAAAAAAAAAACCATTGGCATCTGAGACTTACCAATGGGTTTATAGTCGGTCGCATTGAAGGTTCTGAATGAGGAGCCGAAGGGGGTTTTCATCTGCATCTCCATCATATCGTCCTCGTCGTCGGCCTGCAGCATCGCTGGGAATTTCGGGACACGGAAATTAAAGCAACCAGACTCAAACTACAGTGCTATGTTGCTCAATAGCTTATGGGTAGTTGTATGGCTTGTTGGACTCTGTGTGTGTGTGTGTGTGTGTGTGTGTGTGTGTGTGTGTGTGTGTGTGTGTGTGTGTGTGTGTGTGTGTGTGGTGGGGGGTTGGGAGCCAGCTGGTTCTCTCTGTTGCCAGCCCAGAGCTCAGCCTTCTGCCCATATGGTTCGGTGGGACCTTGTGGCATCGAAACCAAAACCACACCTTAACATGCCCAACAACATGTTCACAAATCCACACACCCTAATAATCCGCTTTGCATCAAACACACCTTTGACACCTGCAATGGCCGTTGAGAGAGAATGGATTGAAGGATATAATTTAGGGGCTGCCGCCTCGAATCATCAGCGGGGAAACCATCGGTCGACTGAGATTCCTCATGTCGAGCAGACGTTTGTTTGTTTTTCCTCCAGTCAGTGTGCATTACAATAACAGGATAAAACAAACAGACCCTTACAAACTGCGCAGGGATAACATTTCAATGGGGAATTACAAATAAGGGGAATCATAAATAAACAAGTTAAAACAGTGTGGGGACTTGTAGCCCGGTTCATATTATTTAGGGAGAGTGTCCCCATTACGCACCGTTTTGTTCCGTACGGACTTGTTTGGTTCCTTAAGGAGAGGATAAAGGAGTAAAATAAAATAACCTACATAAAAACACACTGTTTTGGGGCGCCGATCTTGTGCACCCCATTGCCGGCGTGCATATTGTCGGTACCGTAGGAGAGGGAGACAGGTGCGCAAAATGCGACCGATGGCCCGGGGTGCTTACCTCCGTAGATGACGGTGCCGTTGTTGTTGAAGACGATCCTGCACTGGTCGAGCGCCGGCACCGTGTGGAGGAGGTGGAAGGTGCGCAGGTCCCACTGAGACGCTCATTAAGGAACCAACGACAGGATCCCTTCACTTACTATAGAACTTTTGAAACTACTGCCAGGAAGCCAACTGAGACTATTTGAAATTTAGTTGGGATTAAAACTTTAAAAAAAGAGGTTGGTACTCGGATACAATTTTGATATAAAAGGGTCATGATCCGATTTGATCAGTTATTGATGGCTCATGGTACTATATTCATATATTGGCATTTTATACATAATGCAGACCTGCCAACCTTGGCAAAATATTTTGAGAACCACAACAGTGTAACAGGGAGTCTCCGTGGTGTTTGAGTTACTGCAGCTAAATGACTCCATCAGTTACTCACACCGTAGCCGCCTCACATCGTAATGCACATCGTATGCAAGCTACTTCAGGTAACTACATACAGTATACCCCTTCAAATGCATCATCTCGTAAAGTTACCGAACATGTTTACCAACTAGAGATGCACCCATTTTAATTTTCTTGGTTAATTCAGATTCATAAAGTCGGACCTGCCAATTCTGATTTCCGATCTGCTGTACGTCAACGACAAATACATCACGTGATCTGATCACGCTCACCTGATAGGACAGCTGCACATATGGACTACTGCTGCAACTTTCAGTTACCACAATGGTGACATTTTGACACTGTGTGTTAATTATTGTTCATTATTCACTGTGGAACAATAATAGAACATGAAACTGTCACTGAGTTCCAATAAAACAAATTACAACATGGAACATTTACAGAGTTCCAATAAAACTGAACATGGGACTGTCACCAAGTTTCAGTCTAATTCAACCTTTAACTCTCACTGAGTTTTACTAGGACACAACATATAACTAACATGGAAATGTTCAGTTCAAACTTCAAATGAAAGTCAAGCTTTCATCGCAAGCGGAGCAGAGCTGTGACCGCAGGAGACGCACAATGAGTTTGCACAATGAGTATTGTCAGGCGATAGATAAATAATTTATCTAATCTTCTTTGTTTACCTTGAAGTACCTCCAAACAGCCGACATCTTATTTCTTTCGCTCTTTTTTGAGCGTGGACTACGCAACTATGTTACACTACGTTGGTATCGGGTTTGAGTACCGGAACATTTTCACCAGTACAGTACATGAGCGCAGTATCGGCCGTGTCAATTTGACCGGCACAGAATGTGATAAATCTGACACTCGCCCAATCACCATTCACGGCCGAATAAGCTGAAAACCGGCCGATGCAGCTCACGTTCAATTTTCGGTTGTTTTTTGCGTGGTTTCAGCTGGCGTTTCATTCCTGCGTATGTTGGCCAAGAATTGCGTGGTTGGTACACAAAATGCGTACAGGTTGGCAGGTCTGCATAATAACAATGGCTGCCATGTTGTCAGCATCCCATCTGATGTGTATTACAAAAATATTTCACGGAACAAATTCAGTCTCATACATACATTAAATATTTCAACTCACCTTTGACTATGTTGGTATTCAACATATTGGTATTCATATGGAATTCAATTCAATTGGAATTCATTCAGTGGAAAGTGGTTAGATAACTTCCAAATCAATTACGGATATGACAATTGAGACTTGAGTAGTATTGGACTATAGATCCCCCCCCCCCGTTCCTTTTTTTTTTTTTTTTACCCAGCCCTAGTTAATACCCGCCAAAACCGATTCCTTCAGAAAAGAAGGAAATCTCTTGATTCACAAAGCGCCAAGCACGCATCCAGTGTTATTCTGGCTGTTAACATCAATGTAGGAAATTAAGACTTGAGGATACAATCTCTGTGTTGATGATGACCTCCAGGTTGTTGGGGTGGAACACGCCGCTGATGTTCATGTTGAACTTGTCGAACTTGTGGATGGCCTGCGCTGAGCGGACGTCCCACAGCACGCCGTCGTTCAGGACCAGGTCGTCGGTCGGGTTGAAGGTGGCACAGTTCCTCTTGTAGTTGTTGGCCAGGTCGGGGTTGTTCAGGGTCAGTGTCTTCTGCCCCGTCTGGATGTCGTAGATCTGCCAAAACGAGAGAGGCCAAGACCAGCGTCTGCTCAGCGGTTGTGTTCGGCGGGAACCTTTATGTATTTTGTGCCAAAGGTTTGAAATGTTTATTAACAAAGTGGACATACATGAGCTACATGTTCCTTTGTGCCGATGACTCTGTCTTGAGACAGCTTACTGAACTCCACATAATGGTCACCCAAAAAGGAATGCCTAAATAAATAAATAATGAAATTATTATTTTAAATCAAAGAAAATGATAACTGTTAGCATTGAAAAACTTTAGAAGCCTCAAAGCTGTTTCTGTTTGATATGGATGAACAGTGGATAGAACTCCAGTATTTCCTTAAGACAATGGGAAGAGCGTTTGGCGTGTGCAATTTAACCACATCGTAAAGACCACCTCCAGAAGATTGTGCATTTTTGAGCGATTTGTTGTTTTTCCAACAATCAGCGACATGGATTTTCTTTTGAATTGGATGATTTTAGCATCGAAAGGTTTTGTTCAAACTGTACTTTGTAAACCGACGATTATCCAGGTTGGCACACCCAATTAAGCCATTTGTTCACACTGATTCTGCCTGAAATTTTGGTTTGGAGAGCAAAAATGGTCACTATGATCATTTTTTCTCGCCATTATTGACGGTAGTGCTAACTAGTAGTTTTGCCTGCCGCCGCTACTGTTCCATGTGAATCTACTACCAATTTGTCCATTCTCCTTTTGGAAAAAAATTGGGGTTAAAGGTAGGTAATTAAATGAATTTGGCGAGAGGTAGCCTTTAAGGTGTGCTCAGTTAAAAGTAAAGAATAAATCAGACTCTGCTGGATTTCACGGTACTGTGCAAACACAGACATAAAAAAAAAAAATATATATATATATATATATATATATATATATATATATATATATATATATATGACGTGACAACACTTAAAAATATCCTGCTTAACTGACTTGAACATGAATAAATATTAAATTTGTTAACTATACATTTCAGCAATTAAAGAGAAGTGACTACTACGTGAATGTCGTTGTTGTAGTCACTTACTTCATGGTGAACACAAACTTCATCCCCCAAAGTGCAGACATCGGGTAACTCCACGACGCTGAGGTCAGAAGCAGGCAGCCATCCTGATGCAGCAGCAAACACAACGTTCACTTCAAAGTATCCAGATACACAGATAACACAATAATAACATTATAAAAATAATGACTAGGTGCTTGATGTTTTGCTAAATCTAGGAATCGCTGCCTGCCTCTTTGTTTGAAATTCACTGAAACTAGAATCAACCCAAAAACTATCATCGGACTCAAATCAGGTGAAAGCAAATATGTATTTTGGTTTCAGAAGGCGATCTGAAATTGGCCTGCACCGAAGAAAACGAGATGTTATTTTCCCAAAGAAAGGCAAAAGAAGCACAACCGGTATTACAACAAGGTGTATTACAAGACATCCCGAATATAAAAAAATATATATATTTTTATATCTATCTATCTATCTATCTATCTATCTATCTATCTATCTATCTATCTATATATATATATATATATATATATATATATATATAATTATTATTATTTTTTTTTTTTAATTCAATTAGCTTTTTCTCTGTTGTGACTTCATATCTACTCCTTGTCCTTTGACAGTGACCACCTGTTAAAAAAAAAACAACAGCAGGTGGCCAATTTGCCCTCCTCCTGGATCAAACGCTGCAAAAGCAGTAATGGCGCTGCTCCACTGACCCGCGAGGGCTCCAGGTTGGTGATGGCTGAGGTGTGACAGTTGTAACTGGCCTCCTCCTGGCCTGTGAACACATTGTAAAGCTTGAGCTGCCCTGTGCATGTCCCCAGCATCAAAAAACGCTCGCGAGCTGAAAAGGCACAACACATGAATCCACTCTCGTCCTCGTCGGCCTGCCTAAACACCGAGATGGGCCGGAACCTGGTGGCAGATAAATAAAAATAAGATTACAGTTTGCAGCTAACTTTTCTCAAAGGATAGGTTCAGTATTTTTCAACCTGGCCAAGGCCTTGTTGTGTTAGCACCCATCATTTATATCTATTCACCCCAGCACCTCGCTTTACCATTGAGAAACTTACCACTCTGCTGCAGCTTCTCACCGTGCTTAAATGCAGTCCGATGAAGCAAATGTTCAAACCTTTAAAAACTTTAAATCTCTTTATTTAAAACTACTCTTTGTAATACATCCAAAGCATATCATTGGCTACAGCTGGTTACTGAGTGGAATCAGCACAACTTCCTATTTGTAATTTCCTTCATTAGCGCAGATATAGTCAAAGAAAAGTGCAAAATAAACCTTGAAAAGACTATGTTCTTAAAGGAGATTTTACTAGACCAAATATACTTGCCCCATTGGACTGCATTCAAGCAGGGAGAAGCTGCAGCAGAAAGGTAAGTTTCTTAGTTGTAAAATGCTAAGCAATGTTGTGCTATGAACAGTCATAAATGACGGTAACCAATATTTTAATAAAGGACTGGGTTTAAAAATAGAACCCATCTTTTAAGCACTTAGTTTCTACACTCAGAAAACAACAAACAAACAATGTCTCCTCAGGGTCGGACGTCTACCTGCTGAAGATGAGGTGTCTGTCAAAGCAGCCCCCGTCCACCCCTCCGTACTTGGGATATATAACCCGTCGTGTGTGTCGGGACGTGAAGTTGGTGGGCGCCTGGCGTCTCTGCTTGGGCTCAGGGCACTGGTGGGGGGTGAACAGTGAGAAGGGGGGGCAGGTAGCCACCGGGTTCTTGCAGCGCGCATGCTGCTCCCTCAGGTACTCTGTGATGATGCCGTCCAGCGCGGGGGGGGAGGGAAGGTGCCGGTCCAGTTGCTTCTTCACAGCCGGACTCTGGCTGAAGGCCCCGTGGTCCGACTTCTGCCGCAGCACGCGCGGCTTCTTGCAGCTCAGCGTGCTGCAGGCCAACAAACGCTCCCGGGTGAACACGATGCGGCCGAGGAGCGACGAGCCGTTGGCGCAGTGGGTGACGGATGTGGAGGGGAAGACGGCGGCGGCGGATGCCGTGACGGGCTGCGACGTGGAGGGGCGGGGCTGCGGGTGGCCGGACATCGGCGTGGACGAGTGAGAGCTGAGGCTCCCGTGCCGCTGCCCGACCCCGTTGGCCAAGCGCGGCGTACGGGGGAGGGCCGTGACAGTGGAGGAGCCGGGTGAGGCGGAGACGGGGGGGAAGGTAGACGTAGGGTGGGCCTGGTGGGACATGATGGCCATAGGGAGGTCCGCCTCCTTGGTGAGAGTGTTGGCCGTGTCACCCAGACCTTTGGCCATCAGGTGGTTCCGGATGAGCAGCAGCAGCTCCTTCTCGGGGAAGGAGATCCTGGACTGCGCCACCACGTTGGCTCTCTGCAGCCATGCCAGGGACACGTCCGTGCCGATCAGCAACGGCTTGCCCGAGATCCTCTCGATCAGCTCGGCGGCAAACTTGCAGAACTTGACGTGCTCGCTGCGCTTATCCTGGAGCACGGGCTCCTTCATCAGCTGTTGGATGTGTCCACTGCTGAATAGCGGGAGCTTGCTGATGATCTGCCGGACAGAGCTGGAGCGGGACAGGCCAACCAGAGCCTTGCAAGCCAGAGCCCGGATCTGATCGGCGTCCGTGATCGGCATTTTCACCATCAGCAACGAAAGGAGCACCTGAAAAATAGTGAAGTGAGAACCAAGAAAACCGAAGAGAAGCTACTTTTCAGGACATACTAATAGTTGTGGGGCAGCACATTTACCACCATTGGTAAAAGAAGATATATATTAAAATTATTTTTTTTATGAAAATGGGCTACAAAAAGTTTAACAAGGCTTAATGAGCTAAAATTCAAATTAAACAAGACATTGGGGGTCATGAGATGTCACTATGGTGAAAATTGAAAGGAAAATCTGGAAATATAGAAAATAATTTAACAAACTCCAGACTTTTGGTGGCACATTAGGTCATTTAGACCTGAGTGGCTAAATGACCTAAAAATCATAATCACAATAAATCATAGTCACAATCAGGTCACATGGACATGTGTTCTGTTGCAAATTTGAAGTGAATAAGAAATCTTGAAGATGGTCGAAAATATATCAATTGGACGATGGGAACAATAGGGAAATGTTGCTTAGTGTGGCTTAATTCATATATCATTAAAGGATAAAGATATATCAATCTTTTCTAACCCACTATTTTGGGTCATTAAAGCTTTGAGAGCAGCCATCCCCCCACCTTGATGCCATTGTTGGACTGCACTATGTTCCACATCTTGGTGAGCACGCTCTCGCTGGACTTGCTCTGCTGGGGGAGGCGGCGGCGGGGGGTCCCTGCGATGAACTTGCCGATGCTGGACATGCGCTTGTCCGGAGCGCAGACACAGTTAATGACCACTTGCAGGGCTGACTTCTGGATCTCCGCGTCGTTCACAAACACTTCGCCCTCGGCCACCACAAGCACAATGCTCATACCTGGTGGAGGGAAACCAGTGGGTGGTGTGAAACCCATTTCCAAAAAGGTAATGCACTGCATGATCTACACCACCTTCCAAGTTATTATGCAAATGATATTTTTCTCTGATTTTCCAGTATAAGTCAGTATAATTTTCAAGTCATCAACCGTTAGGGTACAATTCAAATGTTATCCCAATGATAACAGTAGTTTTTTCAAAAATAAAAAACTCAAAATGCACTGTTCCAAATTATTATGCACAAGAGTTTCAAAACAATTAAGAACAATAAAGAACTGAAAATGGTCATTTGTTGAATTTGCAGCATTGGGAGGTCATATTTACTGAAATCAAAAGCTATTTCAATCAAAAACATCTGAACAGGCCAAGTTACATGTTAACATAGGACCCCTTCTTTGATATCACCTTCACAATTCTTGCATCCATTGAACTTGTGAGGTTTTGGAGAGTTTCTGTTTGAGTTTCTTTGCAGGATGTCAGAATAGCCTCTCAGAGCTGCTGTTTTGATGCAAACTGCCTCCCACCCTCATAAATGTTTTGCTTGAGGATGCTCCAAAGGTTCTCAATAGGGTTGAGGTCAGGGGAGGATGGGGGCCACACAATGAGTTTCTCTCCTTTTATGCCCATAGCAGCCAATGACACAGAGGTATTCTTTGCAGTATGAGATGGTGCATTGTCAGGCATGAAGATGATTTTGCTACGGAAGGCACGGTTCTTCTTTTTGTACCATGGAAGAAAGTGGTCAGTCAGAAACTCTGTATACTTTGCCAAAGTCATATGCACACCTTCAGGGACCCTAAAGGGGCCTACCAGCTCTCCCCCATGATTCCGGCCCAAAACATGACTCCGCCACCTCCTTGCTGACGTCGCAGCCTTGTTGGGACATGGTGGCCCTCCACCAACCATCCACTCCTCCATCCATCTGGACCATCCAGGGTTGCACGGCACTCATCAGTAAACAAGACCGTTTGAAAATGAGTCTTCATGTATTTCTGGGCCCACTGCAACCGTTTCTGCTTGTGAGCATTGGTGAGGGGTGGCCCAATAGTAGGTTTATACACAACTGCAAGCCTCTGGAGCATCCTACACCTTGAGGTTTGCGGGACTCCAGCGGCACCAGCAGCTTCAAATACTTGTTTGCTGCTTTGTAATGGCATTTTAGCAGCTGCTCTCTTAATCCCATGAATTTGTCGGGCAGAAACCTTCCTCATTATGCCGTTATCTGCACCACCCCGTCTGTGCTCTGAATCAGCCACAAATCTCTTCACAGTACGATGATCACGTTAAGTTTTCGTGAAATATCTAATGTTTTCATACCTTGTCCAAGGCATTGCACTATTTGACGCTTTTCGGCAGCAGAGAGATCCTTTTTCATAACAACATTGTTTGAAACTTGTGGCCTGCTTAATAATGTGGAACGTACTACTTAAGTAGTTTTCCTTTAATTTGCTCACCTGGCAAACTAATTATCACAGGTGTCTGAGATTGATTTCAGTGATCCAAAGAGCCCTGAGACACAATACCAACCACTAGTTTAATTGAAAAACAAAAAATTAAATGTTTACGACACTTAAATCCAATTTGCATAATAATTTGGAACGCAGTGTATTTCATTATGATGGTATAGTGAAGTAATGTTGCGCAAAATACCATCAGAATGAAAAAGTAACGGGTATACTTTTATTCTTCCTCTTTTGCTTTCGGCTGCTCCCGTTAGGGCTCGCCACAGCAGATCATCTGCCTCCAATACCTTCTGTTATTACTTGACTTAATTAATTTAAACCATGAAATCATAATAACATTTCTTTAAAAAAATTAAAAAAAAATAATAATAATGGTGAACAATATTAAATATATATGAAATTGTAACTGAAATATGTATTGGAAAATGAGAAATAATGTTTTTAACTTTAAAGTTATAAAGTTCTGACATTTACACCTCAGTGGAGTTGAAAATAGGAATATTGGAAATGTTTACACATGGCATGCCAAATATTAAATTACAAAAAAGTATATTCAATACATTTTTTGACTGATTAATCAATTATACTGCATATATATATATATATATATGACCCTATGTGTACGTATACGACAAATAATCTCTTGAACTTGAGCAGAAGCAGTAAAGTGAGTAATAATGACATCAGCACGCACCGACAGTAGAGACAGTGGAACCCCGCTCGTCGAGCACGGCGACGGCCTCCGCCAACAGCAGCTGTGTCTTAGGAACGACTGTCAGGATGCTCAGGATGTCTAAGGCATAGCGCACTGTATCGCTCCTGTGGGGAAAAAAAACATGAGAGAGAGAGAGAGAGAAAACGGAATGAATGAATGCATTCTGCATGATTTAATAGATTCAAAAGGACAATCGACAAACGTGTGGTTTGTACCTGCCGTAGTACGTCCTCCATTCACAGGCGATGGAGATAAGCTGCAGGAGAAGCTGGACGCAGGAGAGCTTATGGAAAACCTCCGCTGGCTCCCAGTACAGTCGCAGCGGGCCGTGCTCGATCAGGAACTCCACCATCTCTACCACCTGCTCGTGGCTGTAGCTCACCGCCTGGGGAAACGCAAAGACGTCAATCATCACTACAGGAAACGAGAACAGCTCATTAGCTGCTAAATGATCCGTTCAATCTGAAACTACTGATGCACCAGAATGGTGACATTTAAAGAAGAATTTCGATAAAAAAAAAAAATTCAAAACTATCCCAAGAGACAGACACGCACACACACACACACACACAATTATTTCATGTCCTAACCTTGTAGTAAGGCTGGGAGTGAATGGGAGCGCCCCCTTCTGTACGCTGCAGTGACTGCTTGACCTGCTCCACCTTGATGGCCAGATGGGCCTCAAAGTACCTGCGCAGAGCCATGCAGGTGTGCTTGGCTGTCTGCCTGCTGGAGAAGATCTCATCATCGCTCAAAAGAGCCCCCTGATCTTCGGGGTTGAGGATTTCCAACGTGCTGATCTGGAAAAATTTGGTTCGCCAAAGTATGTGACAAATAGTCTCTTGAACTTGAACTTTATATCATGTGAGAAACCTGACACGTATACAGTATATGTACATATCCATTGTCTATATATGCGTCAATTTGTGATTCTCCTTTTCATTGAGAGTGGTTAAGTGTAATCTTAAAATCTGATTACCAGCAATAATATAGTTATGCCAATAATCAAAATATATATTTTTTGATTATTGCCATAAAAAACATATTATTGATGTGAATTATTAGTGTGCATGTCATTATGCATCCCCCTCTCTCCATTTGCTTGAATGAGAGCCCTTCAAAGAAAGAATTACTCAAGCTTGGTCGTTCATAATGAAGTTACAACGAGATCACACAACACACACACACACACACACATCTGTATGTATGTGTGTATGTATGTATGTATGTATGTATGTATGTATATGTGTGTATGTGTGTATGTATGTGTGTGTGTATGTGTGTGTGTATTTATTTTTTATTTTTTCCTACCAGGTTGACAAGGCGCCGAAGGCCATCTTGTCTGTCAAAGAGCTCCAGCACGGCGCGGAATGAGAACGAGATAGAAAAGAACATCGTGGCATGACAGCAGCCGGATGCATGGGAACATTCCAGAAGCCACAAGGTGTAGCCAACCACATCTGACAGGATGGAGTGGGGCAACATACACACCTTGGGGGGGGGCACACAAATGGGGAAACAGGATTTCAGACAAAAACAGCAACTTGCTTGTGGTGCGCTCACAGAAAAAGAAACATAAGTGTTTTCGTGGAACAACCAGAGGTGGAAAAAGTACTCAGATATAGATATATTTTGTTAGAAATGTAGTAAAGTAAAAATGTAGTGGGGTAAAAGTCGAAAGTTTCCTAAACTGAATATACTTAAGTAAATATAGACACTTGAAAAATGTACTTAAGTACAGTCACAAAATTCTTGTACTTTGTTACTTTCCACCACTGGGAACAGGATATCATGTTATATTTGACATACCCTTTCCATAGCGTCCTGGTTATAGGCCAAGTAGTAAAGACACAGAGACACTCCGGTGGCAGCCATGGATGGCCGGGGGATTTCCAGCAGCTTCTGGACGCCACCGTGAGCGACAAACTCTGCAGCAAACTTCTTATGCAGCAGCAAAGATGCCAGGTACTGTCGATCGAGAAAGAAACACAAGAGTGGTGGGAGTGGAAGGGGCTTGGGTTTGCTCGGGTTCAACACCAATGAGAACATTCGGCCACTTTGATTAAGTCTGTGGCAAGAAAAAAAGAAGAGAAGACCGGCAACCTTGAGAGCCTCAAAGGTGAGCTGCACATCATTCGTCTGCTTCAGATCCATGTAGTGCATCAGCAGCTCCCGCGCGCCCATCTGCATGAACACCGCTAGGAGCTGTGGAAAAAAGGCAGAGGGAGAGGCACAAGGGAAAAAAAAATGCCTTTACTTACTTATTACAGAATTATGGATAACAATCATTCCGCAGCATCCACTGAGTTGTTTTTTGTTTTTTTTTTGGTGGTTTGTAATTATGGTTTTTTCAAAAATAACAAGTGGTAGCCATTTGTGTCTGGTGTGCCCCCCTGCACTTCAAGTATATTGAAAATTAAGCTTATTACGTTGGATGTATTAACAAATGTTGAGCGAGACTGACATCTGCTGGTAGGTTTGGGGAGCCAGTCAGACGCTTTTTCCCCCCAGCTATGCAATATATCCTCTTCGTTTGCCAAACCAATAAACAACTAGTATAACCAAACATGTTACTGGTGTTGATTTGTGGTGCAGCTGGACCGACCTCCTGATATTCCCCGAGAGGCGTGAGATACTGCAGGATGAGTCTTTGCTCGATCTCCGGGGTCAGAGGATAGAGATGGTAGTTGTTCCCAATGACCCAGGGGCTCATCTCGGACCAGCTGCTATTGGACAACTCACTGAAGCTCCTCTCTGGGTCTGGCAAAGAAAAATTCAGCTTGTGCTTGGGCTTTCGGCAGCTTTCCCTCTCCGCCTTCCTCTTTAGGTAACTACTGCCGTCGAACATGTCCTGGTGGGTCAGCGATCCCGTTGCAGACATGGGCTTCATCATAGTTTTCACCGCCGAGCTGGCACAGCTGCTGGTCTTGTGAGGGGAGTTGAAACGGAAAGACAGCTCGTTCTCAGGCTCGATGGCAGAGAATGAAGTTCCCTCTCCGTTCTGCTCAGTTCTTTCTTCTTCCGCCTGAGCCCCATTTCTATCCGGCGCAAAGGAGGCTTCCTCAAACCCGCCGTCGACGGCCTCCTCATCCAGCGGAAGCAGCGCCTCGCCCAGCGTCTTCCTGGGGCTCGGACGCTTGAACTCCCGCTTGCTTTCAGCGTCCTTGTCTTGAAGTTCGCGCAGCCGATGCAGCATCAGGGGTACCTGGATGGAAAAAGTAGTACACAGCATTGTAGCCTCAATTTGCTAATAAAGGGTTATTTTTCTTGTTTTGTTTTGTTTTTTTAAACACAATGTCCAACAATTTACATAAATAGTTCAACATTCAGTGAGTTAAGTTGGCAGGATTTACTACTTATACGCACCAAGACAGAGTTCTCCTCCCTGTAGTTGGCGGCAATGTCCTGGTTCTCCATCGCACCGGCAAGCAGGCCTGTTGCATAAATCCTGAGTGGCTGCTCGGCCTCCTGAGCCCATTTAAACAGCCGTTCCACTATTCCCTCCTAAAGCATAAAGGGGGAAGGTCGGGGAGGGTGGGGTGAAGTTACCTTGCCAGGAAGAAAAACTCAATAAAGAGAGCAGATAGTGGAAAAATCAGAGATCCACCTTCCTGCTCTAAATCTAAAGTTTGGGCCCACTTTGGCTTCTACAATATTGATGGGACAAACACACTCAATATGGAACATGCTCTATGTACCTTGTTTTATCTCTGGTTTTGGAAATTCTGTGAAATAGACCGTATGTAAAAACGCACTGAATAAAATGGTGTTTTCATATTTTTTCCTTTTTCAATTACACAGATATTGCGATGAACCGTCAAGGATTTTCTTGCAATGTATTGTTTACCGGGGAAACGCCTGTATCATGATACCATCGTTATTGTGGCTAATGTATTGTGTCATGAGTTACCTGGTGACTCCCACACATATTCAGAAGATCATGTTGTTAAAACTTCAGTTGCATTTATAATGTCCAACGCTTTCTTTCACTCAACCCTTTATATCTTTGCATTTTTTTGTGAATAAATGAGAATTTGGAAGGGCAGTCACAGGGACATTTGAGCAAATATAATCAAACCCATGAGTGCAAGTGTTCATGTGCGCATGAATAGCATACCTTCTCCTGGAACACCACAGCTGTCTCCAGGCCAGGCATTATGTTCTGCAGGAGGCGACAGGCTGCCGTGTTCAGGGAAAGCTCTCTGCTGGTCATTACATAGCTATTTACCAGCTGGGAATGAAGAAAAACAAAATGGAAATGACCTTCCAATCTCAGATTTAAATTCACTGCATTAAACATGAGCACAACTTTCTTGACAAAAACACAATTCTTTCTTACGGCATTCATGAAGTCGTCATTCTTGAAAAGGATTTTCAGCAGGTGTCCTAAAATACATTCCGGATCAGCTCTCCCTGTTGACCAAGACAAAAAAATAGAAATGTACGTGCAATCATAAATTGATCCTAATGAATTTATAATGCCACTGTGTGTGATCATGTCTAGGGTTTTGTACCAGGATGGCGGTCATCAAACGGATCTGGATCAGCTTTGTGGTACTCCTCAGTCTCCCGCTCAACTAGCTCAGAGATTCTGCAAGTTTAATCGGAGGCAAACATTTATATTTTCGGTGCATACATAAGGTGTTGTAAAGAAATCTAAATTTGTGGCTCAAATAATTCCATATTGAAACAAAACAGCCAACCACTCACTTGGTGAGGATGCTGACCAGCTCTGTGGTGCTGCCCTGCTGTTCTCTCTCCCACTGTTCCAGAAGAGCAGTCAGCTCTGCCTTGGAGTCCACACTGGCAGACGCCGACGCCATAGCACAGCCTGACGGATTGATGCAAGCAGGGCTCAACACTAACTTTTCATATATTTTGAGTAATTAAGATACTATGTAGTCATAAGTCCATTTAATAATGAAAGTGTGACAAAGGAATGTTTAAAGGCTTTATTAAAGTAACGGTAATTAAAGTGAAAAAAAATCGTTGTCGTTTGGGTTTTATCTGATACGTTACAGAATTTGAATCTTCAGGGCGGAAGAAACACCTCTGGTCACACTTGGCTTGATAACACTTAGAACCTGTCTGTCTCTCTCTTACACCCACATGTACAGTATATGCTCACCATATACATTTTATTTTTTCCATTTAACAATGGTAGATTCTAATTTGCATCTTCCCATTTAAAAGTAGCTCTCCACCAGACGAGGTCTACACCATGCTCATTATTAATGCTGTCTGTCACAATGCCGTTGTTTTTTTCTTGGAGGATTTATAACTGAACTATGAGCATGACGCACACTTTTACTTTGTGTGTGTTTTTTGAACTGGGAAAAAAAAGGAACGAATAGTTGAATCTTCGTATTGAACAGTCAAATCCAATTAGACTGACAATTCTGAGACGGGTACAGCCCTACTATATAACATACTAAGATCAGACATTAATATCCAAAGTGTTAATCAAATGCTATGTTAATAGAGCAAACTTTCAAACTCCTGCATGCCTGATCCGTCCTGTCGCTGGACAGTTGCATCAAATCAGATTGGCCTCCCAAGACTTCACTAATTTCCTTTTTTTGTTCAGGTTGATCTGGTTCTTTGTCAGTTAAAATCAGTTTGCACATTAGTTTATGATGTTGATGGGTCAGTCAAACCCCTCCACAGTCAAACAACTTAATTTCTTCGCTATTGTCTCTAAAACAGGTGCCTGTGTTCACCGGTGCACACGTGAGCGAACACACCAACGCACGTGCAGCGTTCTAGTTCTGACTGTAACAGCAGTATTTAAATATCACTAATGCAAGAAATTTCTTGATTTTGGAGTGCAGGTTTTGCCGTCCCTATCCTTTGTTTAAAAAAGTGGCTTCCGAAGGGGGCAACCAGAGTCCACGAAATGGTTGCCAATTGACTCAATCTGGTTGCCAAGGGCAACCAGGCAACAGTTACTGTCAAACCCTAACATTATGTGTATATTAGTGGTACAACCACTATTAGTATTATTAGCATTCATACTATTATCCTTATGAGTAGGGCTGCTAATCTTATCAAATACCACTTATTTTCACTACTACACACACTCAGTGTTTACTCTACAGATAGATATACTTCTAAAACATGGCTGTATACATCATTACTATCTATTAGCTATATACTACATTACTATATACTAGCTTATTACCAGTAGTACCAACACACTGCTACCATTTCTACTTACTTTGGCCTTTCCACCACCTTTGGGTTCACTATTTAGCAGAGCTACTCCTTGTTAATAGACGTATACTTACATTTGATTTATCTCTTTGACTGTTTTTCTACTCTAACACCCCCACCCCTCCCCAAGGGATTAATAAAGTGTTATATGTTATTATTCCCCATTCCCTATTATTCTCTGCCTTTTGTGCCCAAGGTTTACACGCCCCTAGCGGCAAGGTGGGATGCAAAAAAAAACAAAAAACAGCTGATTTCGGTCAAAAGGGGGGGTGCAAATAAATAAAAACTACTAGTTTGGGCCAAAAGGGGGGTGAAAATAGATAAGATAAACTTGTTTGGGTAAAAAATGGATGGAAATAAATAAAAGCAACAAGTTTAGACCAAAAGGGGAATTTAAATAAATAAAAGCACATTTCAACTTGCTTTACTGCTCCAACCCAGCTGCTGCGGGTCCTGTCAAACAGCTGACATGACCGTGCACAGCAAATAATTAATAAGCATAAATCTACATGATAGCAGGAACACGTGCCTTGTGAGTTGTACTTTTGAATTAACTGTTTACTGGGAGAGGGGGGGGGGCACAAATCTGGCAAACCAATGGAGGCTCTGGGCAACAGGAACACTATTGTGGAACTCAGGCAGCTACCACAACTGGCTCCTCCACAGCACTGTTTTGAAAGCTCATTCTGACGCCTGCGTTCTATGTAACGGCGACGATACTGGTGGAAAGGAGGTGCGATAAACATATATAACGTTGGGGTTTAGGCAATAGGATGAAATCGGGTCCATGCCTGCTGACCACTCGGTGCTCTCTGTGTAGCGTTAGCATTAGCATCGTCATAGGTAACACTAGCCCAGGACAGCCAGCATGCTAACCTTAGTTACCTCGTTGTCCCGTTCAGCTTTCCTTCGATATTTCCAAAAGCCCCGCAGCCACGAACGTCGAACGAAATGTGCTCCGCGCCAGGTTAACGCCTCGGTGTGCAGGAACGGTGCTTTACAACCAACCCTCCATATGTGGTACCGCAGCTTCCTGATCACGATGTGTTATCATGATGGCGAACACCAATGATGCTTGAGCAACAAGGTATCTACGTCATAGGCCGGCGACGCAGTGACGCACCGTCCGCTGTGAATGACGCAACTACAAAACATTCGGACACGTTTTTTTATTGGATTGAGATACAGTTCGTTATAAAAAATAAAGCGCGTGCGAACATTGACCAATTGATTTACACAGATTATGGTCAGAAAATACTGTATTGACTGAAGATCACAAATGCAAAGATTGATTAATTAATGAATCACCCAATATATGTTATTTGTTACATATGTCAGATTAGATGTTATATTTGTTCTGTAAAGCATTCATTTATCATCGAGTGGAATGCAGGGCTGTAAAAAGTACAGTAAAGTTACATGATAGAACAGCAACAGGTAGCCGGGTAATTATCCGCGTTGACTTTGAATTCGTTCCCATAAACAAAGTAAATGTGCATGTTCCCTTTCCACCTGTAGGTCACCTTGGTGATGGGGATCAACTCTATTGTTTGACGCTAAAAAAGAAGTAAAAGACATTTGTCAGTGAAAGCGGGAGATTTTGCTGAATGAAAAATGATCAAAAATGAAAAAAATAAAATACAATAAAATAAGACTACATAATCCTGATATGAATGGGAGCGGAAGCATTTTTACCTGTTGTAGAATGCGAGATGTTTGGGAGAACTTTCCCTGGTGATCACGGACAAGGCGCTCCGCAGCACCCACCACCGCAGGGTCCGGGAAGCCCATGAGAGGGTAAACCTACATCACAGCAAGTTACTTGTTGGGTCGAGATTGCACGTCTTTTTTTTTGTTCATTTGTTTAACCGTCCCATGTTGAAATAAGTAAATAATGATGTCACAGTCCCCAAATGACTTTCTATTCCTCTGTTAGTAAGCTTACCATGTATTGAGCATCTCTGAAGAGCTCTTTACCAGTCACATTGCTCAGGTTTTCCAAATGCAGACCACTTGACTGCTCCACAACATAGTCGTCCTGATTGTTAGTCCTGGGACAAATGTACGGAATCATTTAAATGAATGATCAACTTTTATGCCACAATAAAACCCTATGATTTCCATATTTGTAAGGTCTTGAAAACCGCCATTTCAGTAGCTATGTTTGTCAGTCCCAATAGAAATTATCCAGCAAAAAAAAACAACTACCATTTCACAGTCAGTTTGATGTAGACCAAAAGTTGTCGTTTTCCGTTGCATATCCCACATCCACTTGATCCTTGGCCATGACAATAGACACAACTGCAACAGAAAAAGGTATTTTTTAAGAAGATAATTTAGAAATGATAGATACTGACGCTATTTTTTCATTACTCTAAACAAAAAAATGGACACAAATGTACTTTTCTCTCCCTCTGCCATTACAGTGGCTGCATCGATCATCTCCATGGCGAAAGCCAGATCCATTGCACACCCAACAAACTTTCTAAATATGGCAAAAAATAAAAAATACAAACATGACAGACAATGAATCAAATCAAATGAATCATGCATCAAACACTCTTTGGGTCCCAAAGCAACCTCTGAAAAATCTTCAGAAAATGACTTACACTGCCAGCGCCAGCACAGTGTTTGCAAGGTGTTCTCCCCATGCCAAAACAAACGTGGCAGTTCTGTAGATAAATATTTATTATCAGGAAAAAGTCATGTGATTTGCGTGTTCTGTCATCTTTACAGAAAGTGGCATATTAAAGTTCTAATGAAGATTTACCTTCACAGATGATGTGTATGGAACCTTGATAACCTGCTGTTCATCCTTGAAAAAAGTGGGAGTTTGAGCAGGGATATCCCAGGGTCCTGGAGATGGCTGGGAAAAGGCATCCACAGGTTGGCCTGACCAAAAGAACCTTGTATTAAAACTGTGAAGTAATGGCAACCACTAGAATTAAAAAGATAAGACACATATGCCATGGCTAAAAATGTCCACACCATTGTATGGTTCCTGACTCCACTCTGTAGATCTGGACTCTGTGAATGTTTCCAGGCGGTACTAAAACAGTCAGGGGGAGCATTTAACTGTTATTTTTCACAAAATGAGACAAAAGTATTTAATTTGCATTCAGATATGCTACATAAATTGCTATGTGAGAATTTTAAAAAGGCATTATTATAAAAAGTGGAGAATCAAAATCAACAATTAGCTATACAGGATGTTGAAAACATCATTCCTGTCAAAAGGTTTCATGCCATAAATATATCGCTCAACATCTTCTGCTAAATAAAGCTGGTTTCCACAATAATTATAGGAATGCAAATATCCTGCACTGAATCCAGATATAAATGCACATACACTTAGTTCTCCTCCCTACCCGGTATGTATTGAATGCCTCCATGTTGGTTATCACCCCATCCTTTGCTGGTGCGGAACTATAGCAGCACTTACTGGAGGCATACAGGGCCAACGCATCCCGGGCCGTATCCTCACTTATGGAAGGGATGCTGAAAACAGGTACACAGGTACACAAAGAGATGTGTAATAAATTCTGATTCCATTTAAGTCAATGAAGATGGGGACTTTACATCTGGCTTAACATATCCAAGAGACACAGATCTTTTATATGTGATATTGCTGAAAACATGAGTTTGGGGTCATGATAACATAATGACTACTGTACTTTCTCTCTCATTAAATATGTTGTATCCTTCTAAAAAAAAGGAATAAAATTGAGTCTCGCACTTGCGATACAGTTAAACCTACTAAGTCAGGCTATTATAGCCTTAAATTAAACAACTAATTCTGCTAAAGTAGAATACTGCAAATAGTGGTTTATACATCCTATATACATATACAGCGTATAAACTTGTGTTATAAATCCCCCAACAGTGGTATTTGAAACCTAACCTCCAATGCAGTTGTGAAGGTCCAGGTTCTGGCTGGGGAGCGGGGCAGGAAGGCATTGGCGGGGGCAAGAATCCACCTAAAACAAACAAGCGAGCACAGCAGATTCTTAACTTAATTGCCTCGAACAGTCTCAACATTTTTCCCAACCCCTTCAATTTTATACGCATTAGGCCACCTGACACCATTTGCTGAAGATGTTGTCTCTAGGAGCCTCAATCTTAGAACATTTTTATTGTTACATAATGATATTGTCGAAATTCCACCCCAGTCTATACTACAAATAGGGAGATAAGAGTGGAACTGGCATGTTGTAGCGTGTTGTAACATCTGGGGGTCACCAGACCGTGGGTTGAGAACCACTGGTCTATTAAAGTTGACTTGCTTATTTTAAACACAATTTTTTAAATTGTTTTTTTTTTTTTTGGTTTGTTTTCGTTGGACCACCGTCCATACTTCACCTCCGCCTCCGGACATTGTTCCTTCGTATCCGGGCACATTGTCGAACATGTTGGCCGGAGGAGCGCTGGGGCCGAGGGAGTCGCCCGTGGGTGGGGCGAACATCGCTGCAAGCAAACCAGATAAACTCGTTGAGGCGTAGACGCGCACGTAGAGCTGTCATTTCGAGGCATTTTGTACAGCCAGATTTTGTGAAAGTCAGCGAAGCAAACTTTATCACAATCGTTTTCGTTGTGCCCGATCCCCGCATTTCCTCGGCTTTCGGATAAACAACAAGGTAAAACAGAGGATAAGAATGAGCGCAGAGCTGGCCTTCACTTACCTCGTCCCTCCAAGTGGTTTTCCATTGTACATGTATAGACATAGACTATATACAAGGATATACAAACAACTGAAAGACGAAGCGCGTCAAGCGGACCCCGTCAGGCTATGGTCATTGTTCAAGGAAATTGAGAAAATGGAGAAAAACGCAGCAGAACGGGAAGAAAAGCAGGCGTGACGATCCACCCACAGATCACACACTCACACTCCGAGCGTCCGAGATGACGCTGTCCCTGTGTGACGTGAAACTGTTGCTTCAGACGGGAAGATTTGAAGAAAAAAAATCCTTTAACCTCAAACAAGAATTACTACAACACATCCGAAGAGCCCTTGGCTCTCAATATGTTGGCAATGTCTTCCCACATTGTAAAAAAAAAAAAAAAAAAAAAGCATTTATTTAATTATTTCTTCGTTTATTGTACGTTTATTTATTTTCACTTTTTTTTGTATTTTATATTATTGTTTCCTCACACCCACATGTTTCTGTTTGCGGGTTCATTCGCTACTCAACTTCCATGACTTTGTTTGGATACAATTGTTAAATAAACAAAACGGTTTCCAAAAAAAATGTTCCGCGCGCGCACTGAGAAACGTCAAATATCTGTAATATAGTTCAAGGCAAAAAAAAAAATCATAAACGTTAAGTTGTGTTGTTCATAAAAAGTACATGCACTGCAAGAGGAAAATATTGTATAAAATTAATTAATCTATTCCTTAAAATGCTACGGGGTGCAGTAAATATTTACTTATTTAGCCCAGTGTTTCTCAATTCGGGGTACGCGTACCCCTTGGGGTACTGCAGGCGGTACCTACAGGGGGTACTTCGAAAATTAAAAAAGAAATGTGTAAAAAAAACATTGGTTAATGTTAAAAAAAAACACAAGACGCACATATAGTACATAATTTATGTTAATTCTCTTTTATTTTTTCCTCCCAATGCCAGTGAAGGGGGTAATCAGCTGAAAGACAATATCTTAGACTTGGATCTTAGACTTGGAGATCTTTCGAGATCTCTACAGATCTTTCGAGATCTCTAGATCAGTTGATAGCTTTAGAGATCTTTGGAGATTTTAGAGATCAGAAGAGATCTTAGAGATCCGTAGTGATCTTTAGATATCCATAGAGTTCTTTAAGAAGAATCTTGCCACGCAACACACCACACTACAACACATGCATCCACACACACACACACACACGCACATGCTTCGGATGGTGGCCTCTGCATTTGACTATGGAACCAAGTGTCCATCGCTGGTCAGACGATGATGATGCTTAGAGATTTTTAGAGATCTTAGAGATCAGTAGAGATGTTTAGATATCAGTAGAGATCTTTGGAGACCTGAGAGATCAGTGTAGATCTTCAGTGCATTGCACTGCCGCCTCACAGGAAGAAGGTCCTGGTTTCGATTCCGAGATAAAGTTTGAGGCCCAGCGGACCAGCCCACGGTGCTCAGATCAAGCGCCTCATTGATGCGTCAACATCGGGCTTGCCGCCCACTTACACTGTGACCCCTAAAAACACAACCCCGTTCCCCGAATTATCCAATGAATAAATAAATAAACGGAAGTTCGTACGTGAACTTGAACTTGAAGTGCAACGATTGATTTTGTGGTGATGATGATGATGATGATGATGATGATGATTATTATCATTCAATATCCATCGGGGATCAAATGTTATCATATTACTTATCGTTATTACAACGTCGTGTACGTGTACAGCATGTTCGTTCGACGCACAAAATAAAATGTACGCAATTCGATTATTACAATATGAAGTTGGTTTTACAAAATAACAAACCGTTGTCCCCACTAGTAGCATGAGATAGAATAACGGTGTATTATTTATAGGTGGTGAGCTGAGCAGTGTTTTTTAGCCGCGGGGTGTACTACCTGGAGCCGCTTCGGGGTGCGCCGCGTACCCGGGATTGGCGACGCCGCGGAACTGTTCGCTGAAAGCAGAGCAGTACAGCCCGTTAGAAGAGCCGCCACGGTGCGCCCGAGGGGCCGCCACACAGCTCGCTCACCTGTGGATGTGTTGGTACGCCATCTTCAAGACACCGAAATGAAGAGACGCGAGAGGCCGGAGGATGAGTCGGGAAACCTGTGAAGTCTGGGGAAACGAAACTTAAAGCAGCCCCGGCCAGGAAAAACGAGACAGTTATTTCCAGGAAGTGCGCGATTCTCTTTCGCAATGCCGTGAAGCAACTACACTCGCGTAAAAGGGGATGTGCCTTGAACGTAAACGCCACAAACGACAGCAACACAAGTATATATTCAATAGCAATTCATGATTTTTTTTTTTTACGTCTTACATTTAAAAATATATACTATGGTCAACTTTGTGTTATCAGACTAAACTGCAGTACGTTCCTGTACGCCGTAGTCCAAAGAAAAATACACTACCCATAATCCACCGCGGCGCTCCCGGAAGCCCTTTTCCTTCCTTCCGCCGTTGCGAGAAGCCCTTTTTGGATACTGTCGGCGGGTGAGTGGACCTAATCTATGTCCATCTGTGCGTTTATTCGCGTTATCGAGACGCAAACCCGCCACCGGTCCGCCGCAATCACCCCCCGTGTGTGCGCCGCGTACAAATGGTCGACGGCGCCTTCGTTGTTCCTCTGAAACGGAGCGTACGAGTGGAGCGAGCGGCTTGCTCTGTTCGGTTAGCTCCCCGTCTCTCATGGCGCTAGCTTGAATACGGGCCCGTCTCGAAGCGTGGCCTCACCGGCTGCCTCGACGACCTGCGCGTAGGCTCCGGCGAATCCAAAGGGTTGAGGTCGTGGCGATAGATCTCATACATGCACCCTAATACATGTTGTCTTGGAGGTATATTAGCATGGCTGCAGATAGACGCCAGGCGCCATTGCCGAGGCTTGTTTCGTTAGCCTACACGTAGCCTTGTGGGTGTCCATGCTCGTGTATACAGTGAGTAACTGAAGGATCGCCCTGGCCCCTTTTCACAGCAGTGGTTTTGATTGTGTATTAATGGCTAAACACAACTGAAGCCAATCGCATTCATAGTGTCTGTGTCGCGTAGGTTTTACTGTGTACCATGGACACACGCTGGTACACAGCGCACCAACAGTCAACCTCAATTAGAGTCTCAAGCGGCGTATACCCTTCCATGTCATGTCAAAATGTCTGCTGTGGATAGGGGCTATAGGCCTTGTATCAGAATGAAGCCATTTTTTGTTAATGTCGCAAGACCAGCCTGTTTCGTTATGTTACTATTAAACTCTAAAATAATGCCTTGACAAGTTATGGTTGCATGTTCTCAAACCCACCAACTTTTATTGTCATGAGACCTAATGTTAACTGTGTTTTTCCTTTTCTATTTTAGTCACCATGCCTGCTCTGCGGCCCCTCACAAAACCTAAAATCGTCAAAAAGCGGACCAAGAAATTCATCCGCCATCAGTCTGACCGATATGTCAAGATCGCGGTAAGAGTCTGCGTGACGTGCATTTGCACCGTGGGATGCGAATGTGACTGAAATTTTTCTAAAGACCCCAGTGGTGACTGAAGGTGCCTGATGGTATTAACTTTCTCTCAACAGAAAAACTGGCGTAAGCCCAGAGGTATTGACAACAGGGTCCGCAGGCGGTTCAAGGGTCAGATGCTGATGCCAAACATTGGTTATGGTAGCAACAAGAAGACAAAGTACATGCTGCCAACTGGCTTCAAGAAGTTCCTTATACACAACATCAAGGAGCTCGAGGTGCTGATGATGAGCAACAAGTAAGTTGTCTTTCATCCCACTTTCTAGAATGTTTATTGGAATGATGTAGATGACTTTGCCTATTGTAATATTAGCGTATGCTTTTTGGGGTCAGATGACTGCCACATTCACCCCCATTGGCGTCTTATTTGCATTTTGTCTTGAAGCCTTTATGTTGTTTTTCCCATTCTCTAATGCGGTGGACATGTCTTAATGTGTTCTCTAGGGTGAATGCTAATGCGAAACCAAACTTTTAAGAAATCAAGTAGAATCTGCTTTGACTGGCATAATCAAATCGTCAACTAACACAGTTTACCTGCGGGGTCATTCGCCGTCTTCTTTTGGCTGCTCCTGTTCGGGGTCGGGCGGCATTAAAGCATTTCATTTAATATTCTTAAAATGAGGCCCAAAAGGCGTTTAATTTAGTTAACAAAGTACTGAATTTTGTACGATTTAATAAACATGTAACGGCATAAATAACTGGTCTGGTCGCATACCCTTTAACATGCAAATAACGGCGCAGCAGGGAGATGACATCAAGTGGCGACTTCAATTCTTAAAAGGATAGTGCAGGCTTATCTCAGTATCGAGCCAAATTAATATTATTTTTACATTTATCTGGATTTTGGTGATATTTCAAAGAAAAATAGGCGGCAAAGCTGTGAAATGTTTACAAGAGTTTGAAGTGAAAATATTATTTGTGGTTTGTTGGGGGTTTCCGGTTTACGTGGTGTAGTAGTACTTTTTTTTTCAGACTGATAGACAACCCTCGTTAACTGATAATTAAGTTAGTTAATTCAGACAGACTATGTTCTATTAAGAATTTACGAATGGAAAAGTTTACATCGTGATAATGGCAATATTTCGACTTGACGACGTTAGGGATGGGCATGAGTACTCAATTTGGACGTCAGTATTTCTTCAACGTATAGAGTGATCGCATTTTTACTAGAGGGTTCCCACAATAAGGTTTGCGAAAACGATCTCTTTACTTTAAATAATATAAAATCCAGTCACACGCGTTCATTTATTATAAACGGTTTATTATAAATATAGCATTTTCATTTCATTACTGTTTTGTTCCAGCCGGGGGCTGCCTAAGCTGTCCTTTTACATGCCTGGCATAAAAGCCACATGTGGTTGCACGTGTTGCCCCAATGAGTTGTATTTAAGAAATAGACTGTTTTTCTTTTACCATGCAAAAAAGTTTTGTTTTTTAACTGATGATATAAATCGGTCTAAATTCTTATTGAAGTGCTATTATTATTCAAGTACTTGGTAAGTAATTCTTCTGATTTTCCATCATATCCTTCATACTTAGCCACTATGGCTGTGAATTTGGCATTAAATTTCATTTAAGTGGTATTAAAAAGTCTTAAAAACTTGGATAATCCTGGGTGTAACCTGAGGTAAATACATGCCTGCTCTTTTGGAGATCTCCGGAAGATGCAGCAGTAACACGAGGTTGTGGTAATTTTAAGTATTATATTAAAAATAATACCATTAAATGCCTTCAAAGGCATGTACTAGTCAATGGAACATCTGTCCTTTAAGGTTGTGCGACTGTTTTATTATACAACAAATTTCATGTCAGCTTTTACTCATAATTGTACTTAAACATTTCATCATACCATGTATGATTGGTCAAGCCTTTTCATCTTATAAAATGACTAGCCAGCCATGTTGAATGATTCGCCTAATTAAACTGGTCGACATACATACAATGGTATATTAAGCATAATGGTAGATTTATAATTCTAATAGTGTGTACACCAATATTCAGATCCAGCTCATTAAACCATCAAATACTGGCAAGAAACTATCATTAGAGGCTGTTGTGAAGGTTAACATTTATTTTATTCATTGTCATCTAGCAGACACTAACATGGGTTACAATCTCTGGTGAAAAATGGATTGGGATTCAGCAGTCCTGGCACTAGGTGTGAGCTTGTTCCACTGTTGCGTTGCCAGACTCTATGTTAATGGTTGCTCCAGCAGCAGCGGTGGAATAAATTAGTTTTCTCTTTTTGCAGCCGTTTCCTAAAATATGCACCTCTGGAGACAAACATTTGGGATGCATTATCTTACTCTTGTACTAGCACTGCCCTGCAGCGAGCCCAACACAGCTGGACTGTGTGCATACATGGAGAGGAATGCAACAGATGGAGCGGTTTTTTTCTTTGTGTAAAAATGTAACTTAAATGCACAGCAAGAGTTAACCTGGAAATTCATCCTGTACTTGAATCATCATGATGGGGAATGGGATGACGCCTGCACTTTCCCAAGGCAGAGCTCAGAGGTTCATGCTTTGCTCATGCCCTGGAATGACGTCACTAAACATTAATCATGCCTCTTGTTGATGTTAGAATCTGCCTGAATTATTTAAAATCATAACCTAAAGCAGTCGTTTTTTTGGAGATGTGCAGCGTCTAGGGCTGTACTGGACTTAAGATTTTGTCAGTCGAATTGCATTCAGCTGTTATGTATGCAAATATTCAACTTTTCAGGGAGGGGGGAGGCAAGGAAGAGTGGGGCAAAAGCTTGTGCCAAGGGTTTCGAGCAGAGACTCTGTATTAAATGTGTCCCTGGGGTAAATTATTAAAGATTGTAGTATCGATAAGCTCCGACGTTAACGGTATTGGAGAAATTAACAAAATTGATTTTCTATTTTTTTAGGCTATACAACCCGTTTCTTTGCAATAAGATAAAGGTATTTGTCGAAGAAGCATTTTCAATATCATCAGAAGAGACATTGCTCCTCTCTCCCGCTGCATAACCAGAGATATGCGCGACGGGGGGCGGGAGCGGCTCCCCCAGCCCGGCTCTCACACGCATGAGGAGACCCTGCTGTGAGCAAGCGATCGGGAGCAATTTGCTTGTCTGTCTCAGGCAGAGAGGGGCACAGGTGCGCATGCTAGCGATGCACGCGCCAACAATGTGGTGGCCATGATCAGCTTGCCAGAACTGTGTTTTATTTAAATAACTCCTTATGGAACAAACCCGTAATGGGGATACGGCCATCACAGGGGGTTATTTTCTGACTGGACGCCTTGATTGATTGCACTCTCTACAAAAACATTTCTATGTAGTTTTATCTCGTCTCTATTGAAAAGGCTGTAGCTGTGCACAGTTGAGGTGGGGGAGTAAAAATAAATAAATACTCGCGCAGAAATGCCGTGGAGCTCCAACAGTGGATTTAATAGGACGCCTGAACCAATGCCACGCTGCGCCAACGCATCCGGTGACTTCTACTGTGATAACGTAATACCACGCTCCACGTGAGCGTAGTTAACCATGGGGGCTGCACCGAACGGGGGGTGGGGGGGTGTTCAGTCATAGGGCAGTGGCTTTATGAGCTGTGAGCCGTAACATCCACCCCAATTAAATAGAATCCACTGTCCCGGGAAACAGGAGTTGGTCTTTAAGTTTTGCTATGATCTTTATTGCTTTATGCCCCTCTGGAATAAATGCTGCATTCCCATGAGCACTGTTGCCCTGTGCCAAAGGTCTTTGGATCTCTGGAAGGGCTTTCAATAAGGTGGTTGGCCTTACTCGCCAAGTGTAGTGATTAAGTAATGCAGCTTTTCCCACATTGCCTGGTAATCTCACTCAAGTCACAAATGTAATGTAGACCTGAAATAGAAATAACAATTTATTTTATTTTCTAGTTTCTTCGATCTCAACCCCCTCAATTTAAATGAAACTGTCCTTTTTCTTGTGTGTTTGTGCAGGACCCACTGTGCTGAGATTGCCCATAATGTTTCCTCAAAGAACAGGAAGCTCATTGTGGAGCGGGCAGCTCAGCTGGCCATCAAGATCACCAACCCCAACGCCAGGCTGCGCAGCGAGGAGAACGAATGATCTGGCCATTATTTTCACAATAAAGTCTTTAAAAATTGAGTTTGTCAGCCTGGTTTCTGTCCTGTATTGCCAACAACTTCCTTATTTTGTTTTTAGGCACTTATGAGCAGATTCCCAAATGGGGAAGTGTTGAACACAATAAAACGGATAAGGCAGAAGTGCAGCCCAAAGAATGCCTGAGGGTTGTCTGTCTATTGTAGCGTGAATAATATTATTGTTTATTCCTCTAATCTGTTAAAAACATAGTCGTCCTCTAATAGTCTATAAAGTCAATGTCCTGTGGCTATTAAAATCATTGAAGCCTTCCATATATGCTTATGTTCTTGCTCAGAAATTATAAACTCATATTTGGGGATATGGATAAGGATGCCAGTTCTGACCTTGGCCAATGCAGGAAACCACTTAACATTTTACATTATAGAGCCTGGCGATAATAAAGGGTGTTTGAACGACAACCATTTACCACAACATCACCGGCTCACACTGCGTTGTACCGTTACAGCCAACAGCCCGGGGTGAGAGTTTCCATTGCGTTCTGTCAGCCAAGCTGTGTGCCCCACAGCTTGTAGCCTGGCTCCATCTGTCCATGGTAAAGCGACCATGCCCGCGATGCAGGAAAAGCCATTTATATTGCCTGAAGGCAATTTGAAAGGTGAATGAGCAAGTCTGCTAAAGGAAGATGCCTACAATAGACGTAAGTTTATGTATTTCCATCTTTACTGCTCCTGGGATAAATACCCCTCCATGCCCCCTGCTTTTGTGACTGGTTTGGAGGATTCACCTGAGATGATTGGAAGTCTTCCAGACTCAAGGGGCTGTGGAAACAAGACAGCCTGAGACTGCAGTGGTAAAGAAGTTGACAGCGTTGGGACATAGAGTCTTATTTTCCCTGTCAGTGGAAGAAAAATGAATATGTCAGCGAGGGTGATCTTTGCAAAGGGGCGACCCAGCCCCAAGCATTTTGCCTTGGCCTTTTCTCCTGCCGACTCCACCCGGAAAGGAGCCCGGCCGGGCGGAGGAAAGAGGAGGCTGTTCTCCTTCTCTCTCAGATGCAGGCTGGGCATCATCAGAGGCAGAACCAAAGGTAAATCCTAAAGTAAAACCTTACTTCACGTCACAGAATTTGTGCTTAAGATGGTTACTAGATTGAAATATTGTTTCTAAGGTGGTGCTATCTTCCGCTTAGCAATTTATTTAGAATAACAGCAAATGCACCAGCACATAAGGAATGTCCCCATTTCGGATCACTGGTACTGCTCAGATGTTGACACCAGAGTCCTGTCGCAGGGCTATGATGGCCTACACTGACACTATTCTCTTCAATGAAAAATAACAAATATGTTATAGCACACTGCCCCCTCTATAGTTATGTGGCAGAAAATGTATATCCCCACCATCTGTGGTGTTGCAGTCACAGAAATATAGATGTGAACAGAATACGTAGTAGGTGACACAAGTATCTCAATACTCTTGAGAAGCTTGTCACCTGCTACGTACACAACCCACGACCATTGCGTGCACAATAAATTTGCAAAACAAAATAATGAAAGGAGAAAAAACAAATGGTTTTTTTTGTCATTTTATTTTAAAGCTCATAGTAGGAGTCTATGTTGTAGTCCTCTTTGTAATGATGGATCTTTTTTTTTTACTGCATCCTCTCCACTGCTGGCTGACTATGTTATTATATTATTATTGAGTGGCTTGCTTGTAATGGGGGATATAACCATGGGATGGCAGTACAGTCAGTTTACTCCATAATTATATCCCTCGTGAATTCTGTAAACACACTGGAGCAGCTCACATCATTAATTTTGGGTCCTTATGAAGTGAACGCATTTCAGGGAAATAAATTATACTTTTCACGTTCCCATCAATCTGGATACATTATTTTTCTTTTTTTTCTTTTTTGCATAAAAAAAATCCTTTTTATTTACATATCATTTTCTCAGGGGTTTCGGTCTCTTTATATATTTTATTTGTTCTTGTTTTCTTGGTTTATTAAGTCTAATGAGACCCCAGACTCTGTATTTATTAAAAAAAATTTTATCACATAAATGATTTACTCTGAATTCTGTATTTACTCAGGGTTCTGCATAGATGGTGATTATTCTAGTGTAAAATTGTTTTAGTAAAAGGGCTGTTTAATTGTTAGCCTTTTTTTTTTTTTTTTTTTACCACCCTCTTCCCCTGGGATTAAAACAGACCAACACACTGCTCGGTCCCCTGCCTCCTTTATTCTGGTGGAAATTAATTAGTTCTGCTCTGAAAACACTACAGTCGTTCGCACTGTCAATGGGGTATTAAGGACAAAAGTCTCTCAGGAAATGATCTACACCGAAGACTGTTGTGTCCACTTTGAAGGACTAACTAATTAGGTTCAAGGCCAGAGTGGTGTAGAAACATCGATTTTTATTTAGCTTTGTTTTTTGCAATACTGGACCCAGTCTCTGGACTGAGCTGGGGCCTTTCCGTGTCATACCTCTACAGCACAACTCTAATGGGGTTCACGAAAGCAGAAAATGGTGAGGGTGCTGAGGCGGAGTCAGCACCGAGAGGAGGGGGGCGTGGAGGCATGTGTGCATGACAAATGGTCAAACAGGTGCAGGTCTGGGTCTGTCAGCAGACATGTTGGACCCCACTCTGTTCAGGGGCGGGCGGGGGCGGACGGAGTTGGCGTGACCGAGACGCCGGCCCTCTCCCGGCTCCCTGCGGCAAGAAACATGAGACGCCCGGTTTTCCCAGAGCTTGTGGGGGAAACAGGCACTGGTGTTTCCACTGATTATAAAGGATTCAAGCTGGGACTTAATCCTTTACTCTGTTCCTTGATTTCTTTCTGTCGTCGTGTATTTTGCACCAGTAGGAATTCTCATTATGTTTCTTGAGCAGAATGTGTTTTTCATTAAGTTTATCAGTTCAGCACATTGTTGGAATGTCCTGAGATTTTGAATGTGGGGGAGATCCCTGCAGGCATCAGCTTACCAACATGTGTGTGTGTGTGTGTGCGTGCGTGCGTGTGCGTGTGTGTGTGTGTGTGTGTGTGTGTGTGTGTGTGAGAGAGAGAGACAGACAGACAGAGGGAGACGTATTTTTCTTTTGTTTCTGTTCGTTTGTCAGACAGAGATAACAGAGTGAGGTGGAGAGCGTCTAAACTGTGTGTGAGAAAAATGTGAGTGCTTGTATCCTGGCACTCTGAACTAGGTAGTTAGGATAATGAATGCGTGGTGGTGTGTGTGCCGTTTTACTGAGAGCCTTGCACTGTGTGTGTGTGTGTGTGTGTGTGTGTGTGTGTGTGTGTGTGTGTGTGTGTGTGTGTGTGTGTGTGTGTGTGTATGTGTGTGTGTGTGTGTGTGTGTTTCTGTGTGCCTTGTACCTGTGTGCGTATGTATGTGCCTGGAGTTCAGCAGAGTGGTGGTAAGTGGGGAAAGCATGAGTGTGTGTGTGTGTGTGTGTGTGTCTGTGTGTGTCTGTGTGTGTGTGTAGGGGGAGTGACTTGGTCATGTGTGCAGGGTGTGTGTCTGCCTCGCTGCACCCCTCTGGCAGAGAGAGAGAGAGAGAGAGAGAGAGAGAGAGAGGGAGAGAGGGAGAAGAGGGGGGGCGGAATTTGCTCAACCATAGTCACTATGGCTGTGAGAGAGAGAGGGATAGAGAGGGTTTCTATCTCAGCCCTCTGTGTGCGAGTGTGTGACTGAGTGAGTGAGCATAAGGCTGATTTAAAGCTCTGAAACGGGACGAGCGACCAGTTCCAAACAGGAACCGCGGCGAGATGGCTGGAAAACAACACCTGTGACTGCTGGAGATTATAAAGGGCGCATTTTCAACATCCTCTGCAGATCAGAATTAGTCCCGCTCAACAGAGACCCTCTGTCTGGGGGTTCTTCTCCGGCGACCACGAGGAGGAGGTCAGGGGGATTGGGGCCGACGAAGGGACGTGAGGAAGATGCAGTTGTCCTTTCTGAGTGGCTGAGAGTTGGCTCTCTCGGCCCATCCCGTCTCCTCGGGACCTCGGCTCGGGGTGGGGGTGGGGGTGGGGGGAGGGGGGGAGAGATCAGCGAGGTCACTTCCCCAAAGGTGCATGCTCTGACTGGACTCCAGCCATGCTGTGTGGTCTGAGGAGAGATGCCAAAAACAGCATTGGTAAGAGCACAGCTTCATCACATCTGCAACAAGGTGTTTATTATGTCCTCAACAGGGGATGAACTGGGGAAGTAGGATACCAGTGGCTTTGACGGCGCTAGTAAAAAAAGATGCAAATATTGACGGGTTTGTAAATTAAAGAAACTTCCTTCTTCCCTTATCTACGTAACATTTGTTTGATTAATTTGCAACATTTTGTACTTTGTTAAAAATGCGTTGTGTGGGGGTATAGGTCTATAATGCACACAGTACTGCAGTACTGTGGCACTTCAGCCGAATGCCAATGGTGATTTAACCTAAATGTCAAGTAAAATCAGAAGATTAGCTGATAAATGTGTACAGTAGGGTGTGTGTTTGTTATTATGTGTGTGTGTGTGTGTGTGTGTGTCATCGCACACTGGAGGCATTACACACAACACTGCAGTGGTCTGTTTTAAAAGCCACTTGATAACCAGCTCCGCGTAAACCTCCCGCCAAGTGGAACTGGGGCAGATGAAGAAATGCAAACTAGGTCTGGCCGAGCAAGGCTGTATAAATAAAGTTTTACGTCTGGAAATAGCATAACGATTCCATGGCCATTGTCAGGGTTGCCTCTGTGTCTAACCTACATTCTGATTGGCCGGGAGAGGTGCCGCGTTTCGGTGCCCTGAATTAAATCAGGAGTTAATTGACTCACCAGATATTCGGGGGGTGTGGAGGCAACGATGATGATGACATTTGCGTCGTAGCTTTGCACGCCGCGCCCTTGAGCAAGGCACCGCTCCTATCTACAGTCCCTGTTAATATTAATAAGGGGTTTGCGTTTGTTTTAGTCTGGGAAATGTACTTGTCACTCGAACCGATAGCGATTCTGAACGGGCTTACCGACGGTTTGTTTTTCAGGATGGGGTGGAGGCTGGAGGCTGCTTTAATGGTACAGTAGCTCTCAGTCACGTGCGGCGTGTACGGGCTGTGTAACCGAGAGCTACTGTCGCGTTTTGACTGCAATGACAGCTGCTGGACTGTCAGGGCCCTTAGGAAGCTGTGTGATTACGATGCTTTCCCCCAGCTTAATGTGTCTTTGATGTGTCACCCAGTGTGTGTGTGTGTGTGTGTGTGTGTGTGTGTGTGTGTGTGTGTGTGTGTGTGTGTGTGTGTGTGTGTGTGTGCGCGCGTGCATGCGTGCTTGCCTACGTGCGTGCGTGCGTGCGCGGGCCTCAAACTGCGGTAGAAGATGTTTACGCGACTATGTGTGTAAAAGGTTCGCAATTACCATCGTATACATTTGCATATTCTGCATGTCCTTACGTTCAAAGTATATATCATATTGCATTTGCTTGTGTAATCTTTGCAAAGCCTCCGGGGTGGAAGGTCGAACCGCCGCGCTGCGCCCGGACATGAATTTCCCCTTCACGACACATGTTTTTCGGACCCCCGCACGTCAGAAGGTTTTCATGGTGTTCAAATTTGAGCGTGGAATCCGAGGGGAACCGTTTTGGGTTTTTTTTTTTAACCACATTGCACTTCCACCAGTTCTATTTCATCAGCACAAATAAATGTGTCCGCTTTTAATTTTTTCAAAAATTAAAAGGATATGGTCCATGCAAGAGCTGTAAAAAGCTTTTGAGTAATGGGAAATGTCAGACACGTTATTAATGAATGTGTGAATGTTATGAATATTCTTTCTGATGTTAATAAATCACAGATTAACTGAATCTGTGCTGCTGTGTCATCTGAACATGTGTGCAAATGCCACCAAATCATGGTTTTGGCTGACCTTTCATTATCTCTATGTTAAGGAATGTATAGTTGGCAGGGTGTGTGTGTGTGTGTGTGTGCATGCATGCGTGCGTACGTGTGTGTTTGGGCAGGGGGCGTTGGATGGATTTAGTAAAGAAATTAAGTTCCCCTCCAATACCAGTGTTAAGCAAGGCACTCCCTGATCCATATATCCTCATATACTTCATATATACTTCAGATTCTGTTGCCGTAAGTCTAATGTCTATATCATGAGGTAAAAACACCCCCTCGCTCCTGAGGACTTGGCAGAGCTCTCCTTTAAGTGTGTAATATGATGTTTAAACACTGCACTGGCAAGATGAAAAGGTAATCCTCAGTGGACAGGATTAGAGAAGTGCCAAGTCAGATTCCTCATCACTGTGACTGCTGACGTGCTCTAGTAGCCGGATTCGGCTTCGGGCGGCCAGGCAGTGGCACTCTTCATCAAGGGCCAGAGCTGTGTCAGAAACGGCTCGCGCTGTTGAGGAAAAAGGGTTTTCTCTGCAGTGCAGATTGAATATTTTTCAGATTTTAAGCAGCAGCTGCTGTAACAACAGGGAAACTATTATTTTCCTCTCTGCCCTGAGAGTCCATTAACCACATGCTGGTCCTTCTTAAGGAGCGCTCCCATGCTTTAGCAGTTGCATAAATCAAGCTGCAGCAGATGTAGTCTTGTGTTAAACTCGTCGTTTCCCAGGGTCTTTGCAGCAGACCCGAGAGGAGCTATTTTCAACTCTTGACCCTCTTACATCGTCGTCTTGGAAACCGAGTGCAGTGACCTTCTAGGTCCCCCAGTTCAGGTGGAATTCAGCTCACTGTGATCTGACAAATGAAGCTGAGAGCAATAAAGACGTGTCAAAGGGCCCGGGAGGACCGGGAATGTGACAGTCGTGCTCACTGAGCCCCGAGGATATTTGCGGCAAAGCATCAGAGTTATTCCCCAAACGGCGGTTGTGCACATCAACAACCAGCCTTCACATGCCTCCGCTCTCTCCTCAGACGATGGACCGTACTCCAAGGGAGGCAAGGACTCCGGGGCCGCCGACCACTCCCACTGCTCCCAGAGACGCAGCCTCTCAGGTAGAACAGGACCGGTCGTTACATCCCCTGTGTTTCCCATGGGCCCCGTTGAGCTGTTGCGTCATCCATTGCTATGCGTGTGGGTCTGTTTGCCGGTGAAGACCGACGTGTCCCCGGTGCTCTGTTAGGTTGATATCTGACAAATGCTTAGACAGGATGGAAAACTGCCTCTGTGGCACACCTGTCATTGTGACTAAACCGCACAAGTCTTCCTGGGTGGACTTCACTTTGAGTGATTTAACAGCACAGCACAATGACGCCCTGCTGCCGGACAGAATGAGAGCGAGAGCTCTGCGACTTCCCGAATGTACTCGAATTTCTCGTTGTGAACCTTATGACTCGAACTTAGTTTATTGACAAAGCTATGCATTGAATTGTGGGCACTAAGTTTCACTGAGAGACAGTGGTGGAAGAGGTATTCAGACCTTTTACTTAAGTAAAAGTACAAATACACAGACACAACATTACTCTACTAAAAATGAAAGTCCCATTGACATATCTACTTGGGTAAAAACACATAAGTACTTACTTTTAAATGTACTTAGCATATTACAATTCAAAGTACTTGCCATATCCAGTGCCCTGATATAACAGAGCCTAAAATACGTACGGTATAAATTATGCCTTTTATAACTTTTTTGAGTCCTCGTGCATTTCCTGCTTACAATTTACAAAAAAACAATCTTATCGGATATACTTTTGATATGTAAATAGATAGCCTGTAATATGGGACAACGCAATCTGATTGGTTCAGTGGATTGGTCCCTGTTGCTTTTGTAAATATAAAAATAAACTGTGTTAGAAATGTAGTAAAGTGAAAAAATGTATAGACATGTGCTTTGATGTGTTGTGAAGTAAACGTGGAAAGCCTCCAGAACGCATAATTGAACAACAACCGCCTGCGCTCCCGCCTCTCCCAGGGGACGAGTTCCGAGGAGTGACCACCGTGGACCTGATGAAGAAGGAAGGCAGCAACCTGGGCCTCACCATCTCCGGCGGCTCCGATAAGGACGGCAAGCCCAGAGTGTCCAACCTGCGGCCAGGTGGGCTGGCTGCCAGGTGAGATCTCCGCTGAAGCGATGTGAGCCTGGCAACCGCGCCAAGCTGTCCGCACGCGTTACTCTCCCCCCAAAAAAACCGCAATGGTGTGGTCTCGCTACACCGGCTCGCTCTCACCCCAAGGATCGCCGGTGCTACATTAGATCCGACTTTTACTTAGTGATCATGACCCCGGGACCAATCTCCCAACGAGGCGCACTGGCGACATAGATTCAATAAGAAACAAGCCCGCTTGTTGGGAGTATACATTCTAACTTGCATTGTGGGGACCTACCTTATTTTCTGTTTTGATGTATCTGTATATGTGAGATTATAACTGTGTTTAAACAGGATTCCGTCTATGTTATTTCCCTCGTGGTCAAACACAGTAAAGGAAAGTGTAGTGAAAAGGAAATGCTTCGAGATGACTAAACGCCATGTGACCCCAGCACACGTACACAACCCTGACGCGCGCACACGATGCGAGACGTGGGAGAGTGAGGCCTCCGAATTATCTTGACAATTCATTACATTTCTTGTCAAGACGATCACCGTGCTGGTTATTTCTACACATCCTGCACATCCTCCGTGGTCTTGTTGAGTAGCTGTTGAAGAGACAGAGAGGGTAGCAGGCAGAGCGAGGTTGGTGAGGCTGGTTGGGCTGATGATGATGATGATGATGATGGTGATGTCATCATGTCCCCTGTCAGCCTCTGATTGGCAGTAGCCCCGAGGTGAGAGGCCGACAGGACGGCACATCCATTTAATGAGCTTTTCAAAGAACGGCGACGCCGACTGCCTCATAATGTCAAACTGTATGTGAAATCCTGAGGGAAATCGTTTTCTCTCAGCGCCTGAAGAAGATTATCTTTCAGTGGGTCCACATCCTTTCACTGAGCTGCTCTGCTCTGCATCACTCTGTGCGCCGGGTTTTGCCCCAAAATGAAGGAACATGATGTGAACGCATCAACACATCAGCTTGTTTACTTTCACACAAAGGGAAAGTTACATTACCGGCGTTGAGAATTGCCTCTGTGACTGTGTTGAAATGAGGGGCAGATTAACACTCGAGGGCACATCTCAAGATTCAAGATTCAAGAGGTTTATTCGTCACATACATATACATACTTTCATACATATATGCAGTGAAATGTCAATGCAACGCACCCGCTGATTACACACAATATGTCCTAGACTGAACACAGTAGCTACCAAAGAATTTCCACTTGACCAACTAACTGATTCCTAAAACATAATTCAGTAAGTCGAATGCTATAGAATAAAATAAAAATATATAGAATAAAATAAAATAAAATAAGAACTCAAGGGAAATGCAGGGTGGGGGCACAAAATAGATAAAGGGAATAGGCTTATGTATATGGGATAGGCTCTGGATCTGTGCCCGTTTCAAGTGAAATGTGTTTTTATTTCAACCTGACGGTCGTGTGTTCTCCGCAGGAGTGACCAGCTGAATGTGGGCGACTACATCAAGTCGGTGAACGGCATCAACCTGTCCAAGCTCCGCCACGACGAGATCATCAGCCTCCTGAAGAATATCGGGGAGCGCGTCGTGCTGGAGGTGGAGTACGAACTGCCACCATTTGGTAAGTGGAGCTCTGGGGATCATGTGTGTAGTTGCACGTTTCAGCACTCCTACTACTTGGATTGGGTTTGCAGATTGTGCCGACCACTGATTTCAAACCAAGTGGGAGAGGTTCAAAAATCCCCTCTAGCAATGATGCACGATGAGCTCAAGGTCAATCTCAATGCTCAGACGAACATTAAAAACTGAAAGCATCATATCAACCTTTATTGTATTGTAGAGTATGTTCTTCCAACGGATCTTATAATGTTGACGTTTCAAAGGAGTCTGAGGTAGAAACACAACTTTTTCACTGAGTGAACATTTCAAAACACTTACATCTACATGAACCATACAATCCATGATTTGAGAATTCAAGTCTATACATCTCATTTATCCTACATCTCGCCTCCGGTTATGAAAATAATCTGTAAGAACATAATCCATGAAAGGTCTTTTCAAGCTTCTACAAGAGTTGCGAACCCAGACTTGCAGCCTCGAGAGTATTAACATTAATACTTTTATGTATTAATGGAGGTATTCATATAAAAGCAATACTAAAGTATTCAAATAATCCAAACGAAATACCTATATACATTGTTAGCCGTCGTTTTTGTGGTAGTTGCTGTTGGTGATTTATTTTTTTACTCTTAGTTCAGACCCCCTCAGGTGTTATAGCCAAGACCATAGACGTTTGCTTACACAAGGAGGGGAACAGCTTTGGATTTGTCATGAGAGGTGGGTGGTCTCTAATGCAGTATTTAGTTTAGAATCTAAATTGTATATATCTTTGTACATGTAGTGCATAAAGTGAATTTTGCACAGATTTACCGTCCGTCTTTTTGTCTCATCAGGAGGCTTCCATGAAGACTGGCGCCGGGCTCGGCCTCTGGTTGTCACCTTCGTCAGACCCGGGGGTCCCGCTGACAGGTGATGTAGTGGATACGTCAGTGTTGTTGTGTGATTGTGTGTTTGTTTGTGTGTGTGTTTACTTGTATCACATGTGCTCGCTCATTCAGCATACACCGTTGTTTACATTTGCCTGTCGATGTGATGTGTAATGTGTGTGTGTGTGTGTGTGTGTGTGTGTGTGTGTGTGTGCGTGTGTGTATGTGTGTGTGTCAGTATTTTTACTGTCACCCTGTGTTTGTCAGTATTTATTCTGTCTATGTGAGACCTGCTAAACTTCTTGGAGTAATGACCTAATGTTTTGTGATTGTTATTTATTTATTATTAAATTAATAGTATTTTTAAAAGGTAATGTAAATATATTTTAATAGACAATTGACAACTTAAAAAATGTAATTAAAATCTATAACATAATAAAAAAAAAAAAATGAAATTGTGGCAATCTACTCATGCAAAAATGGCGGCATGTATCCTGATGCTTTTTGCAGTATTGTATACTCTCACTCGAAGTTACTGAGTGCACGCCTCAAAACTCTACATATACATGTACCTGATACATACAATACATGAATGTGAGAATTTAAGGTCGTGTATCTCAGTTATCCTACTTCTCACGTCGGAAGGTGTGTTCTTGTGTAACTTTCTAACAATGAGCTCGAACCGAGCTCTAAACACCGGTGTGACCCCTCTCGACCACCCCCATCCTCTCTTTCTCCTCCACCCTCCCTGCTCGGCGTCTGGCTCCAGCAGGGAGGGCACGCTGAAGGCCGGCGACCGTGTGCTGAGCATAGACGGGATGCCGCTGAACAGGGAGAAGCATGCGGACGCTTTGACCACGCTGATGCAGAGCGGCCAGGAGGCTCTGTTCCTGATCGAGTATGACGTCTCCGTCATGGGTGAGCACACACAGGCGGGGGGAGTGTGTGTGTGTGTGTGTGTGTGTGTGTGTGGGGGGGGGGGGGCTGTAGGAGGCGCGGTGGGACAGCGCTGCTCTCGGGGCAAATAATGTGGCCGTTTGACTTGCGCGGGTGAAAATCGAGCGTCGGGGATGCTGGAGACGCCACCAGGGGAGTCGGGAGCGCCACCTCCCCGCGGAGCGCGGGAGCCGAAATCCGCGGAGAGATTAATGACGGTTCGGTAAACACGAACGGGGAGGGGGAGACGCTTTATTCTCGTAGTAAGCGAGGTTTCTCTCTCTCTCTCTCTCTCTCTCTCTAGTTCACGCTGCACGAAGGATGGGACGTTCGTTGGTTTGTAAAATAAAAAAAATAAATGACTCTCAAAACAAGGTCACGCGCGAGTGGGGCTTATTTGGCGAGCCTCAGCTGCCATTGCTCTAAACCCCAGTGATCCCAAACCTCCCAGTGGACACGAAAACTCATAAACCATCAGTCACGGCAAGATTCTCCTTTACGCTCTTTGTAAATATTAACATTACGCGTGGGGGGTTCTCAATAATTGATTTAATAAATAATAATAATAATAATAATAATAATAATAATAGATAATTCATATTAGAGTTAAAGATGACGATTTGCAACACCGTCCTTTCCACCCTTTCCGAGTCCTTTCTGAGGGGGGGGGCAGTCCACCCCGAGAGTGGATATGTCAGTAGTGAGAGAGTAAAACACGGTGAGGATGGCAACATCCACAACCATAGGTTTTTGTGTCGCGAATAAGAGAAAGCCGCTCCATCCTCCGCGTCGGCGTTGAACGCTGTGTCTCCGTGGGTGCGTGTCTCTCCGCGCTCCAGAGGCGGTGCAGCAGGCCTCGGGCCCCCTGCTGGTGGAGATCATGAAGGGCCCCTCGGCCAGCCTGGGAATCAGCCTCACCACGGCGGCGTACAGGAACAAACAGGTCATCATCGTAGACAAAATCAAGGGAGCCAGCGTGGCGGAAAGGTGAGAAAAAGTCTCGTAGGGTTTTTTTTTTTTTTTTTTTTTGTTTTTATTTTTACTTTATTTTTTTTAACGACGATAAAGGTCATGTTTTGACAGTGCGACGCTGTGACCTCGTCGCGTCCCCCTCGGGCTCTCAGGTGCGGGGCGCTGCACGTGGGCGACATCCTCCTGTCCATAGACGGAACCGGCACCGAGCACTGCTCCCTGATGGAGGCCACTCAGCTGCTGGCGAGCACGTCCGACGTGGTCAAACTGGAGATCCTGCCGGCCGTGCAGAGCAGGCTGCCCATGAGGCCCCAGGAAACAGGTGTGTCCTCAGGGGAGTCACACCCCACACTTGAAATATTTGATAATCATCCCATATTTATTTGGCTGGAACTTTATTTAGACGTATCGCAATTTATTGTGTTTGTGTTATGTATATGCTGCTCGATACGCTTATCTGAGACGGCTCGCTTCAAATCCGGCCCTTCTTCCAACGCCTTTGCCTCTTCTCTAATCTGCGGTCTGGGGCTTTTTTTTTTTTTTTTTTCTTTTCCTACACGAAACTTCATTTCACCAGGTTTATCTTGAATAATGTCCCGAAGCGATACCCAGTTAGTTATCAACGTGCATCCCGCTACGGAACCTTCAAATGAACGAGAGACAGTTGTTGATGTCGCCCGTCAAATTGTCACGCTCCCGTGAACTCGTGGCTGTTTATTTACTGTACCTTTTCAAATTCGGATTCAATAAGAACACCTTTTTTTTTTTTTTGGAATGTATGAATTCATGAACTACAATTACATGATATTCGCCGTCTACATTCCTCCCGGGATAAGACGTGATTATAAGATGTCATTTGTCTAATCCCTCCGCGGATTTAATACGAATGATATGGCCGCTGAGAGATTATGAGTTAATGTTTCTTTCAACGCCGCTGATAGAAAACGCCATTTCTTGGAGAGCCTCCCCCAGGTGAGCTTAGCGTAAGCCCCGAGACGCAGGGCTTTGCAGGTTTGAGTGAGCCTGATAGAAAGGGGCTCCGCCGGGGCCAGCGGGGCGTGTTCCGATTGCGCGCACGCAGATTTAACCAGGTGCCCCCCGCCCCCACCTCCCCGAAACGTGGCGTGCGTCCCGGCCGCTGCCGCCGTCAGTTGCCCACAAATCCTCCCATCCGTGGGAGCCCGTTGTAAGAGATTAGGCCCCTGCTAATGAAGCGGCGAGGATTACTGTCACATTCGACTTTCTTGCGACAAATTTAGCTGCGAGAGTCTGCGTTGCGAAGGCACGTTATTTAGGTGTGTGTCGCGGCGGCTCTGACGCGCACCCCATAGTTACAATCCATCGATATCGCGGAGCCTGAAATGTCCTCGGCGACGGGATCGTTCCAGGCCGGTTTGGACCCTTGCGCCCCCGCCCCTCGCCAACCCAACCCCTCTCCCGCGATAGCGGCAATCAGCCCCTCAGCTGAGACCAATGGAGGCGGAGCAGCGCCGCCTCCTCCTTCGTCCTGGCGCCGCGCCGCGCCACTCTCCGCTGACTGCAGCAACCATGCCCGGCGTGCACCTCGCCCTGCCCGCGCCCGTGCCCTCCGGCTCCTTTGAAAAGGAAATCATGAAAACGATATACAACTTGCACTTGGCATTTTTGACGCTTGCGAGTGGAAGTAAGAGCCCCGCCGCCGCCGCCGCCGCCACCTTTGAATTTAGTTGCACGTGTCCAAGCGATTTTCCGAATCTCGTCAGAATACAGTACAGCGCAGGATTTGATTTAGTGTACCATGAAGAAAACATTAAATATCAATTACTCCGCTTGGGAATCATCCCGCGGGCTGTGTTTGCCGCGGTGTAAATTTAGACGTGGGAATGAAAGGGGGATTTCACGGGTGGAATTAAGAGCAGCGCGTAGCCGCACTGTGAGTCGGGCTCTTTTTTTTTTATTTTGATTTTTTTCTTCTTCCCCTCCGCTAACAACGGATGTGTTCGGTCCTCCCCTGACGGTGCTGCAGTCAAAGTGCAGAAGAGCAACCACCACCACCACCACCACCACCATTGGGAGCAAAGCGCCACCAACTACTGCCACGCGCCGCACACCAGCCACAGCAAGACGTGGGGCAGCCCGAGCCACCCGCACAGCCAGCAGGACGCCTGCAAGTGTAAGGGATGCCGCGTGACAGCGCCGGCTGCCGGCTGCGCGCCGTGCAGGGAACCTTTCCCCAGAGCGTCTGACAAATTCATCGCCGGGAGGTTTTCTCCCCGCGACACGACACGACACGACACAACACTGGCGACCACGTTTCTGTGCTCTCGTACGTGCACGTGGCCACACGCCACCGCGGCCTCGCCTGATAGGCCAGCTGATGTTTTCAACGGGGGGGGGGGGCATTGCAGCTGAGTTTTTTGTTTTGTGCTTTCAGTGTTTGTTGTCTCCTCCTCCTTTCAGCCCTGGTGAGCGGTGGCTTCTCCCCTTCCTCCACAGCCACCTCGGGCTTCGGCAGCCAGGGCAGCAGCACCCTCCCCTGCCCGGCCGCGCCCGCCCCCCCTACCAGCCCTCGCAGCTGCACCGGCCGCAGGAGGAACCGCAAGAAGGACCACAAGAGCTCACGTACGGCAGCAGTCTTTCTTTCTGGCTAAAAATGCATTGAGGAGGCGCGGGAAACAAACAAAGAACTTTTGCAAATGCTGTTAAAAACGTATCACCCGCTCACTCCCCATCACCCCCTCCCTCCCCTGCCACCCGCAAACCCCCTTTCAGTGTGTTGACAGATCTGAGTGAGCGCTGACTTAAACACGACTGACGTCAACTCTGATGTATGACTCATTCGCTCTCTCTCCCTCCCCTTCCACAATCCGTCTCTTTCTCCATTCACCCGTCTCCTTTCCCCTCCACTATATCTCTCCCGGCCGTCTCACTGCGTCCCTCCTTCAGTGTCGCTGGCGTCCAGTTCGGTGGGCCCGGGGGGTCAGGTTGTCCATGTGGAAACCAGCGAGGTGGTGCTGCGGGGGGATCCGCTCACGGGCTTCGGGATCCAGCTGCAGGGGGGCGTCTTCGCCACAGAGACCCTGTCTGCTCCCCCGGTCGTCCGCTTTATCGAGCCCGACAGCCCCGCCGAGAGGTAGCGCACGCAGACTCCCAACCGAATAAACACACGCAAAAAAAAACCAACCCAAAAAAACAAAGCCCTGATCCGGGTCACCTTGAACGCCGGGGCCCCGGTCCTCGTGGCTCTGCCTGATCTGCCGGAACTGACTCGTTTTAACATCCGGAGGAGTTCCACGTCTCCAAGGTCACAGATGCACTCACCTAGTGTCTACCAGTGGCGGAGAGTAATCTGAACTTATGTCGATTTTTTTAAAGTAAAGTATCTGTACTTAAGTAAATTCTGTTTCAGAGACTTTTTAACTTTTACTCCACTACATTTCAAATCAAATTTATTTTTTTACTTTACTAGACTTCTAATACAGTCATGTTACGTTATTTAAGTATATCCTATACCGTTGGTTTTAAAAATGAATTTTTATCAGGATATGAGGACTCAGAAAAGCTATAATAGGCCCAATATATGTTGTATTCTAGGCTCTGTTATATCAGCATACTGGACATGACATATGAAGTAGTTTTACTTTTGATATTTGAAGTACACTTAAGAGAAGGTACTTAAATACGCCTGCTTAAGTAGAAACGTGACTGTTAGAATTCCACTTTAACTAGCCATTTTTATGTCGAGGCATTTTTACTTTTATTCATCTGAGTATTTTCTAAACTGCAGACTGGGTTTTAGTGACATCACAACAATGGACTTGATGTTTGTATGATCGTAGGGATAGATTTTATTCTTAAGTATTGATGAGGTCAAAGTGGATATTGTTGTGCCTGAGTCCAAAGTGTTTACGGCGGCAAATGTAAAAGTGATTCATCAATAGGGTATTGATTTATTGGGTAGTGAGTCCGTGCTGCTGCCGGCGTGCAAGCAGATCCTGTATCTCTAATGTGTTGATCCCAGTCCACGTGGCGCCGACCAATCAAACGCATCGTCTTTCACGAAGGCCGGCGTGCGTTATCTGCCCTTGTCTTGTGAGATCAATGATGACGTCCATGCCGGAAAACCCAGGGCTGCGCCCCCCCCCCACCCACCCCCCTTCCCTGGGGTCTTTTTTAAGGATGAAAAGTGGAGCGGCGGCTCGTCTGAAGTGACTCCAGTAGAACGTTGCATTGTGCCGCTGATTCCTCAGCATCAAAACAAGGTTAATGAATCGCCGCGGTGAGTGAATTAATCCTATTTGACAGGGCTTCCATTGTGTTCCTCCCTAATTAGGGAACCGGCTTCACGTCGGGATTATTGGATTCCTCGTTAAATGTTGGCGCATATATCCGTGTGTTCACTGGGAAGGGTTGTCTGTTCTGAAGCGAGGTCAATTCCTGCCGCTTTATGTCCCCACTAGAGGCCCGTCGTCCATGTTAAAGGTCCTGCATCCGCAGCCCGAGTGACTCAGTGTCACATGTGTCTAAGTCATTTATCTGAAAATAGAAATTTAATGCAGGCTGGCATGTTGTGAGGATGCGTGGCTTACGTGTGACACAAACGTTTTTTTGGTTTTTTTTTCCACGTTGATGAATTGCTTGAACCAGTTTCATGAGGTTTCCCCGAGGTCATTCTCTACTCTCGTTGGGATATTTATAGCTTAATATTAAAAGAGGTTTGATGCCCCGGGCCCGGGCTATTCTGTTCCGGAATGAAATACACATAGTATTTGATGCAAATGCCTTTTTGGTTTGGGAGCTGAGAATATCATTGGATTACTATTTTCCACACTTCTAATCCGTACTGTTTCTTTTCTCCCCGGTCTGTATCCAGATGTGGGCTCCTGCAGGTCGGGGACAGACTCTTATCTATCAACGGGATCCCCACGGAGGACGGGACCCTGGAGGAAGCCCACCAGCTGCTCAGAGACGCTGCTCTGGCCAATAAAGTCACGCTGGAACTGGAGTTTGATGTCGCAGGTACTGGGAGATGAGTCGACATCCCATCGTTAAATGGTTTAAGTTAATGTCCTCAGTTTTGACATCGGCATCTTCTTCTTCTCAGTTTTTATCTACGGGTTGATTGATTTTGCTCTCTGTCTCCCTTTTTTTTTTTTTTTTTTTTTTTTAAATCATCCTTAGAGTCTGTAGTTCCTAGCAGTGGCACGTTTCATGTTAAACTGCCTAAAAGGAGAGGGATGGAGCTCGGCATCACGATCAGTGGTGAGTGAGAGTGATCCAACAGGGGGCAGTGCTGCTCAACTTTAGGAATCACACATCAGCGGAATGGACGTCTCTCCAGGAAGAATCTGTGATACTGGGAAACCTCAGTCTACAATACATTCAATTTAACTCGTGCTATGCATGAGTTTCATGCCTATGCATTACCTCTGATATTTATCCATTACCAACGTTCAATATTGCCACTTTTAAACTCTTAACAAGTTTTGAAAAAACAAAACATAGTTAACTATTTATTATTGATTATTTATTTCTGTTCATTCATGTGCAAAATCTTCTTATTCTTTCCACCAGCAAGTAAGAAACCAGGCAAGCCTCTCATCATCTCTGACATAAAGAAAGGCAGCATAGCACACAGGTATGTGCAGAAGAGCGACTTAACAAAACCTAAAAAAAAAAAGATATATATGTTTTTTTTTTTTTATTACAATATAAGATAAGTCCTGTTCTTGGCCAAAAAGCTATTTTTTAAAAATTCCTAAAATATATTTTCATATAAAAATCACAGATATTGGACTGGCTGCAGTTATGAACTCAATTGGAAGCAGCAGATACAAGAAGGTTTAAAAAAAAAAAAAAAAAAAATCCCTGATACTGTTTTGACGCCCGTCATTGAGTCCACCTCCAGCTTTGGTGTCACACTAAAGGTTTCAAAACCAGCAGTTCAGGGAACTGAACCAGATTTTCCTGGACTATCCTGGATTATTATTTAGGAACAAAATGATATGAACCCGTCCCTTCACGCAGCCCTAATTGGATTGAGCTGCCAAAACTGGATCAGTAGGGCGAAGCAGCCATGTTTCTAAAAGGCTCAGTGTCGATTAAGGTGGGGTCGGGGTCACCCCAAAGTGTCCCGCTCAGACGCCCAGCTAATAGGATTGAAACCGCATGACTCAGTCCGCTCCCCCGGCTCCTCATAACTGTGTGATCCTCTGGCTTTGGTACCTGGTAGAACAGGCACGCTGGAGCCTGGAGACAGGCTGCTGGCCATCGACAGTGTCCGTCTGGAGAACTGCACCATGGAGGACGCCATGCACGTCCTGCAGCAGGCGGAGGACATGGTCAAGCTCCGCATCCAGAAGGACGAGGACAATATTGGTACTTAAAAGCATTTAAAACCTCCAATAACAACCGTGCACAGTTTGCCTAAATAAAACTTTTGTGTGAATATAAATTCAATTTTATACAACATTTTTTACATGCATTATTACGCTTTGCAGAGCTGTGTCGCGCCAGGTGGTCAAAAAGTATAGCATGTGACCCAGATTATCGCAAGACTTGGTTGTGGTTGTGTTTTATTCCTTTATGTAATATCCGCATCTTACGTAATGTCCTTATCTATGCCAATGTAGATGAGCTGGAGATGTCAGGCTCCATCATCTACACGGTCGAGCTAAAAAGGTACAACGGACCCCTGGGCATCACCATATCAGGCACCGAGGAGCCGTTTGACCCCATCGTTATCTCTGGTCTCACCAAGAAGGGCTTGGCCGAGAGGTGAGAGGGCCGGGGGGGCGTGGCTGACGGCGCGCTCATTTGAAGCTTAAATCGGATCCAGGCGAGCGGAGCCTGCGGAGGCCTGCTTCGTGACACCGAATTACTCCATGTTGTTAAACGCTACTGCAAAACAATGGTTGTCTTAATCGCGCGTGTTTTCATTTGACAACGGGGCTCTTTGTCCCCGTCTTAGTCAGCATAGCGAAACGGTCTGACACGTTTTCCAGACACGAGCGACAACCGGGCCCTCTCCGCGGCGGTTTTGTTTGTCTCCCCCGCCGCCCCGCAGGACCGGCGCCATCCACATCGGGGACAGGGTGCTGGCGATAAACGGGATCAGCCTGAAAGGAAAGCCGCTGAGCGAGGCCATCCACCTCCTGCAGATGGCTGGGGAATCAGTGACCCTGAAAATCAAGAAGCAGTCGGACAGTACGTCGGCGTTTGTTGGTTTCGCGGTTCCGGCAAAGTTGTCCCCGGGTGTTTTTATTTTTAATTTAATTTTTTTATTATTCCTTGCGACTCACCCGGCCCGCTGTCCGTTCCCAGAATCCGACGGCCAGCGCTCCCTGGAGCAGGCGGGGTTTCTAAGCGACACGGACGACGAACTGGCCGACTCTCAGAAGACCAGTAAACATTCAGAGGTGTACTCAGCCACCATCCCCAGTATAGACTCGGCCATGAGCTCCTGGGATGGCTCTGGGTTCGATGCGGGCTTCGGAAGCCAAGGTGAGAGTCGCAGCCCTCTGATAACAAGAACAGACGCACGTCGTCTTCCATGCACGAACAAAACACGACGCGAGTCACGTCCCTGTTTTATGTTTTCTTTTTTTAACCTCGTATTCAGGGACGTATCTCCACAAGGCGCCAGACATCCCGCTGAACGCAAACGAGTGGAGGCGAACGAAACTCAGGAGCAATCCCGGCTCCGGTCCCCACCACGCCCCGCTGTACGACGGCAGGTTCACCGAGGAGGAGTGGGACAAAATACCGGGGTGAGCGGACCTAGAGGGAGTCGGCTGCAGTTCACCTTCTGTCGACCATCTTGTTTCATGTCTGCGGCCTTCAGTCGTAGCCTTGTTATTCATTCAGTCAGACAGTGAGAAAACTTTATTTTATTTTTTTTTCTTGTTCTTCGTGAAGTTAATCACAAAAAGTCAAGTTGTACAGTTTGAATGTTTTTTTTTCCGTGTCATTTTATTCTTTCATGCTTCCACCTGTGGCGTTGTTCCTATCTGCCTTTTTTTTTTCTCTCTCTTTCTCAGGTTTTCTCTCTCCCATCTGCTTTACTAAACTGCCACCCCCGAGCCCTTTGGTGTTTCACATAAATGCATCTCGTTGTCTGTCACTCTTGTCGCTTCACGAAACCTTTTTCCACAAAACCTTAAAAAAAAGGCCCGTGGACTCCTCCACCTTGTCTCGTCACATCACTAGACATCTTTTTTTTCTTTTTTTCCTGAAATTTTGCGTCTTTTTTTTTTTTTTTTTTTTTTTTTTTTAATTCCTGCTCTTTTTCTGTGGGCGACACTCACTTTTAACGACTTGAACCGACGTTGAGACTTTATCTAGTCGAGAGGACGGCTCGGCTTTTGAGTTGCTTCATACGAGCGAGATTACGGCGACCCTCGTGGTCCTGAGCGAGGGACTTCTCCATCATGCGGGGCCAAAAAACCCCAAAAACCTGCGTTACCCATGCTGCTTTGCAGGCGGTGCCAGTCTCAGGCCGACGTCAGGAACCGCAGGGCCGCTCTCATGTTTTTGGTTCGTGCATTGTCATAGATTCGTCAGCCCCCTTCGTTGCCATGGCACCCTGAACCAGGGAGACAGCTTTTGGTCCCAGGCCCTGCAGGACCTCGAGACCTGTGGCCAATCAGAGATTCTCAGGGAGCTAGAGGTAGGCCGCATGTCATAACGCCCCCCCCCCCCCCCCCCCCTGTTCCTTCTCATACCATCTGCTTTGTCCCGCTCATTTATTCATAGGCCGGTGTCAGCTGAAATGACCATGCCAGATGAAGCATTATGATGATCGCCGGAGTGTGTAATCTGTTATTAAATCTGACAGGCAGGCCAGACGTGTGCTGCCCCACTGATAAAGGAAGACACTTGTGCACTGGCATATATCTATCGGTACAGTGCATGACAGGGTGGGTGCGTGCGTGTCTGGTTATGCCACTTTATCTGTTTTTTTTTATTTATACCTCAAACGGGGCTTTTTTCCTTTTGTCCTCATCCAGGCATCCATGACAAACAGCAGTCTCAGCCTGTACCTGGAGGAGACAAAGTCCCACGACGACTCAGTGTTTCAGACCACAGTCGGCTCGATTAGAAGGGAGGGACTCCACGATGAGCCTAAGACCAAAGGCGCACCGGGCAGGTCCGTAGGAGCCAGGGACGCGCCGCCCGTGGGAAACGGCGGCCTCTCCGACGCCTCGTCCCCTACGTCTCTGGAACTGCGCAAGGTACCACCGGGACAGACAACTGAAAGTGGTCTTTAAAAAAAAAAAAAAAAAAAAAAAAAAAGTCTCAGGAAGTCACAAGGTGCAACACACCATTCGTTTGCAGAGTCTTACCTGCAGCACGTCCCATGAAAGAATGCACAAACAGCGGCGGCTTTTGTACAGACGGACAAACAACGATGACAGTTAGTCGTTGGGTGTGTCCCTTACTTCGCACGCTATGCCCATCAGCGCCGTGTAACCGGACCCAGTGGATGGCAGGCTAGTCGGGACTTGCAGTGTGTTAATGACAGAAAAAAAACACAGCAGCAGCTTTCGTTATGAAGCATTTATCCGAGCAGCAGCTGCCGGGGTGTGTTTATTACCGTCCTCCAACCGCATGCTGCCCCGGCACAGTGTATACCTTCCGGAGCGGCTGCTCCACTCCTTTAATGTGACAAATCCTTGACCTGCGCCCTGCACCGCCCGCTAGAAGTCACTGGTCTTCAGCGTGAACGGTTGTTTGTTGTAGCTCTTGAGTTATGCCGAGATGCCTAAAGTTCTCTCTGGCAGAAATCGAAAATATTTAGTGTTGAACCGGCTTACCTTGGCATCTTAAAGTCATCTCGGCTTGACATTGCCGGGAAGTCTTATCTTCCACCTGGCAGCTGGTTATGGTTAAAGCCTTAATATGGAACAATAACAGAGGATAAAGTTGAGTCTTCGCTGCTGAATGATGGTCTGTATGTTTTTAAGACACGGTGTCGACATTCCTGGCGGTGGTGCTCAACGCACCAAAGAAATGAGGGATTGTATCACGGGACCGTATCGAAAAGCCCCTTTCCTATGTATGGTATTTGCTTTTTGGTCTAAATGTGATCCCTGGGTGCTCCTAGGTGGCTCTGAGGAAGGACCCGGAGACCTGCGACTTTGGTTTCAGTGTGTCGGATGGACTCTTTGAGAAAGGGGTTTATGTGAACATGATTCGCCCCGACGGTCCAGCCGACCAGGCGGGCCTGAAGCCCTACGACCGCATACTGCAGGCAAGTCCAATTACCAGAACAATTTTTTTTTTTTTTTTCCTTGTTTGCAAATACAGGGATAATGTGAAAACATACTGCCGACGACGGCTAGACATGCCCGATATTAACTGAGCTTATTGACTTCCACAGGTGAACTGTGCCAGGACCAGGGACTTGGACTGCTGCTTGACCATTCCCCTCATTATCGAAGCGGGAGACATCCTGAACCTGGTGATAAGCAGGAACCCGCTCGTGGACAGCGGGCCTCCCGAGAGCTTCGAGGGCCACTCCAACTCTGCGTTCTGTTTGCCAGACCGCAGAGCAAATAGCGTTGCCCTGTGATTAAGGTGAAGGTTCGCGACAATAAACACTAGCTTTTGAGATCACAACACTGGACCACGACACATATCATTGCACATGTTGAGATTTTCTTTGGGGGAGGGTGGTGGTCGCACACGGTCGCAGGTGGACACGCTCACGTGCGTAAATGAGTTTGCGCACAGAAACCCTTATTCCTGTCAGACACACTCGCCGGTCACTATCGAAGGCACTCGCTGCCAGTCACTTTATCTGATTTTTGGTCGACTGTGTTCATGTGATGAAGAGCAGGGGTGGCTCTGGCTGCAAGACCCTCCCCTCCGAGGCAAAGCCACATGCAGCGTTATGTAACGGGAGTCAGGGCTTCTGACTCGGCCAGGGCAAAGCACACGCATGCACGCACGCACGCCTGAACTCAGGATGCATTTAAACACCACACACACTTCCGTCAAGTCCTGTTTCACTGTGTGAATCCTGTACGTTTTGGTTCGAATTGCTTTATAATGTGAAATTGATTTATGTAATTTTTGGTTAGAAGCGCACGCACACACGCACGTAGATGCGACGAAACCCACACGATTGGAACAGATGCACTGCACACTCGGAAACAAGCAGGCCTGCAGAGGGCTCGTTTGGATGAGGTTATTTTTTCCGCTGTCGCTTGGCCGGCGGCTCAGCTGACCCACCCAAACCCCCGACCCCCCCCCCCCCCCCCCCCCCCCCCCCCAAACTTCCTGACCTAAAGACGAGGCCGTGCTTCCAAACGGTGGACGCCACGCACAGAGTATCGTAAACATTTCCATTCCCCAATCATAAACATTTCAACAACCCTTGAAGTCCTTAGATCAGTGTTTGGGAAGTGGTTGCCACGACAATTAAAAAAAGCTGTCTGAGGACTTGGAAGCAAAGAGTGTTTCGGGGATATATTTAAAAAAAAGTCACCCTTTCACAATGTTGTTTTGTTTGGTTCCACTGCGCACGTATACTTTAACTTTTTATTACATACACACATACGTTTGATTTCTCACCCACGCGTCGATCCCTGAAGAGCTCAAAGTCGCTCTGCAACCACACCAGCCTATCACACCCCCATGTGAGCGAGGCTCCATGTGAACGTGTCTGAAGAAGCGCCTCAGGAGAAGAAAAGCTCAGTCCTTCCCAAATCCTTCTCTGCGGATCTGGGATCCAACGCCTTTCAACAAGGAACGCTTTTATGTTTTTTCAATCTTGTGTACTTAACATATTTATCCTTTCAAATTGCCCCATTATAGATGTGGTTATGAGCAGGTGGAGCATGCATAGAAACCAATAATGGAATGGAGCGATCTTTTTTTTTTTTTTTTTTTTGGCTGTCAAAAAGGTATTCTCTTTTTATCAAAGTATTTTTAATAAGAATATATATCTCCTGATGCTGTCCTGCCTAATGCACGGCTGCAGATTAAATAAAGTTACATAATTACTGGTGTTAACATGTTGAAGTGAAAAAGTTACACGTTTCAATTCAAAGCCCAAGTGGATGATGGCCAGTACTATTTTTATTGTTTAATCCTAAACCTCATGTATTACATACCCTTAATACCCTCTTCCCCAAACATTGTGTACCCAGATTTGTACAGTGTCTTATTTTATTTAATTGTCTTTATTTACTGGCATGCATGTGTGGTTTCTTCCTGTAAGATGTGATCTTGAATGTCTGTATAGTTCGTTTCCCCTCATACACACGCGATACCACCTAAAATGAGGGAATCATTTTGGAAAAGTAGCTTGTAAGATGATTTTAATTATTTTTGTTATTTATTTTTAATTTATTGGTCGCTCAGAAATGTATTTTTGTTTTTATCAAATTAAAGATGTGAATGAAATGTAGGGTGTTTTTTCATGATTTAATGGCCTTCTTTGGAAAAAATGACTTATTCTCTGGTCAAGTCAATGGTTTCTGTTCCTGCTCTGAGGGGGGGTATTGGGGTAAATCCAACTTTGATATTGCAACAGTTCCTCTGCTCTCCATCTGCCCGGGGCTGTTGGACTGACGGCAGAAGGGGTGTCTAGGGACAGCTGCAAGAAATGTGGATGAGCTGTCAGCCCGACAGACAGTGTTGGCTGGAAGTGCAGACTTGTCTTAAATATCAACGAGAGACAGGAAGAGAGCGTTTCTACAATACCAGATGTTTAAAAAAAAAAAAAAAAAAAAAAAAAGCTTGGTGGAACAGGCGATAACTGTAGTGTAGTGAGTAGTATGAGTAGTCGGTTTATTCGGTTAGAAAGCATCACGGAGAGATCGTATCTCACAAAATGTTTTGTTTTGGCATCAAGGTGCTTCAATGGTTTCTTGACCCTTGTGCAAACTAGGCTCACATTTTAAAATCAGTGTAATGACCGGGGTTACATACAGAACCTGTATCAGTTTGTTTTGAAAGGCTGTTTTGAAATTGGTCTAAATGAGTCACATTTGATATATCAATTCCATTTTTTTTTGAGGACAAAATAATGGAGACACGCAGAAACAGCTAAAGAAAAAAAAGTTTATTTGTAATCTATCAAATGATGCAATGTGTATCTCAAAAGGGACAGATATGACGAGAAATACTTACAATTACATTTGAGCTATATATTTTTCCATTACACCAGATTGTTGCTGACAAAGCACCACTGCACTGGGGCTCTGGGATAAACTGCATTTATTTATTTAGGCAGTGCTCTTGTGACTTATTACTCATGTTGTGCAACATGAACATTAAATTTGATGGATCACTTTTGAAGGAACAAAGAAGGCAATTTTCTCTGAATAGAGTACACTGAGAATTTGCACCATGTTTCACAATAATCAAGATTTACGATACAAATTGCTGACAGTATTCAGAAAAAATAAGTCATTAGTGATAGTGTTCATATGATGTACAGTATAAAATGGTTACAAAAGGCATGTGTGTTTTACAAACAAGTTAAAATTCTACAATACTATTGCCTAAATGGAACATGATCAACTCTGAAGTCCAGTGGTATGTTTGCATGGTTCAGATATTAAACAGAACATCTGCACGTTTGAAATTAGCACGAAATGAGCACAAACAAGTTTTGAGAGGTTATAGTTTTCAATCTCCACTACTGATGAGCTCGAAGATCTGATTAGGTGGTGAATTTCAATACTCTTTTTTTTTTTTGTTGTTTTTTCCCCCTCCCCCCATTGTCTTAGGAAGTAGATATGCACTGTTCTGAAATGTATACCAAAGTTGACAATATCAAAAGGTTAGAAGCTAAAAATATTTCCTCCTGAAATGTGTTTGCAAACGTCATTTGCATTTTAAATCAAAAAAAAAAAAAAAGAATTTTTTAAATACAACGTTAAAAGGTGAAATGTTACATATAAAGTGCAAAGAGAAGTTTCGATAAATGCACTGGGACAGACTGTGGAAGTCGGAGGCGGTGTACAAATACCCTAAATACTATAAAAATGACACTTCCCTTTTCTTCATCCCTTTGGTTATTTAATTCTCTCTCTCTCTCTCTTTCTCTCTCTCTCTCCCTCTGTCTCTCTCGCGCTCGCCTGTTTTTATCCTCTGTCGAGATGTCCTTGTTGTGAGTGCATTTCCTGTAGTATTTGTCCAGGGCCTTGCTTGCTTACTAAATCGGTGCCATGAATGATTAACTATGTACACTGCGTAGAACCACTTGACGTTCAGCCCATGTTCTCTACCTGGGGATGTGAGTGGCTTGCGTCTGTGGCGTGCAGAGCTACATTCGAATCACATCTCAAGACAGACGACGACGACCACCAAGACTTTAGAATTTATTTATTTATATATATATATATATATTTTACCTTGGGGGTCGAGGGTACTGCCACGATAACGCCGGGAACGTCGCCTCGGGTGTTTTCTATCTGGCTTACACGCGCAACTACGCTCCACTGATGGGCGGAGGCGAGTCGCTCTTCCGTCGCACCTCGTCTCCTCAGAATCAACGGAAAGGGGGTAAACATAGAAGACGCTCTATTTCGAAAAGTACTGCCTTAACTGAGATCAGTGCCGACTACAGCAACGACAACGGTAACACCGACGACAACAAATTAAGTAAAAAAAAAAATTTAAATTTAAAAAACGGGAAAAAAAAATCGACAACATAAATCAAAAGAAAACAAAAATGTAACTCTCCTCATTGAAACCAGACCAGCATGTTCCTAGTGCAGATATATAGGACAATGTAAACCTACCACTATCAAAGTTAGCAAATATGATAACACAGAAAGCACATCAATCTTATTCCTCTCACAGAGAGCGCTCACATCATTGTTTCCACAATGGTGTGAGTGGGCTTCATCAAGCCATTGTTCCCGTTGGGGTCCAGGGGCTGCGTCAGCTCGCTGGCCTTCAGGATGTACTCTTTGGGGCAAGAGCTCGCGCCACCCTTCACCGGGGCCGCCACCGCTTTGATCCTCTGGAGGGGGCGGGGGATACGGACACAGGGTTAGTATTACAGATGGTTACTCCTTAACGACTTAATACAATTTAAATGTGTGCTGCGTAGGAGTCCGGTAGATCCGGCTCTAACTCATTTGGAACTCATCTGAGAATCTTTTTTAATTGCCGGGCACATTTAACTACGCAAGGAATTTCTTCTGGTGAGGCTTGGTGCATTCCAGTACAGACCATAAGCATTAAAAAAAAAAAAAAAAAAAAAGCTTAACTGACATTATCTCACATTTATCTTGCAGCCCATAGGGAGTGAGAGATACTGCAGGACACAGGAATGTGTTCTTACATTTGGGAGCGTTAAAATAAGGGGAAGCTGTTGGTTTCTATGTGAAATGTGAAGCCCTTTCACACGTTAAATAGATTCAATAAATTCAACATCAGGGACAATTACTTTTTCCCGTCGCTAACAACCTAAAATCAGTAGCTGGTAGACAGCCACGGAGTCTCAAAAACCTGTGCCTGCCCCCCAAAAAAAATCCAAATAATGAAATGACGCCATACAGTCATCCCTATTTGCAATCTGATCTTGGTAAAAACAGCTTACAGATGTTGTGAGGATGTGTCCATATTAACATCTGCAAAGCTGTTTGCTGTTGCTGGATCATCATGAAATGCCATGTGCTGCATATTATCTACTATGGAGAGTTATGGTGCTTCAGATCTGACCTCGATCAGGGGTCCCTCCGACTGAAGGATCTTGATGACCATCACCATGGGGATGCAGATCATGGACGCCAGGGCCAAAGACCAACCCAAGCCGATGGACCAGTCGGGGTACTCGTACACCTTGTTGTAGGTCAGAGGCTTGTACTTCACCAGCGAGAAGACGAAGCAACCCTGGGAGACCCAAACAACAAACCTGTTGAAGAACAACTGGACAACCCTGGTCTCGGCTCCGCCTTCAACCTACGACAAACTAAAAGCCACTGTTGAGCTCTCACCATGCAGAGGACGGGAGTAATGACGGTCCAGCTCCATTTCATCCACGGGTTTGGTCTGTAGCCGATCATATCCTCAATTGCATCATAGAAATTATCAACGCCTGTGTTACAAAAAACAAACAAAAAACAAAACGACAGGCTTTTAAACTGTGGACAAACATAATCAAAGTTCTGTTTGCGACATAGCACTAATTTGAAGAAACCGGCTCCCATACAGCGTCAACAACCGGTAAACAAGGACACCGGCATTGTCACCATGACTTTTTAGCGATCCTCATCCACTGCATGCGTTTCCATTGGGTCACGTATCACAGTATAAATAAACTCTGCATTGTTTGTTATGAAATGGAAACAATTTTGATTCAAATATGAGAGGTTGCTCACAATGCGCCGTTGCCTGGTACGACGGTCGGCGTGCGTAATAATAGCCACCATTAAAATGGCGATAAAATAGCGCTTCCAAGAGCCGTCAAGACCCAGTGCCCAGGTTTGGCGTCGCCGGAAAAGGTCACCGCTGAGAGGTGCCACTGTTCTGTGCAATAGCCCTTAAATGGAGCGCCCCCAGAGCGAGCCGAAAGTTATTTACCGCCGGGACGCTGAGCGAGGAAGCACCAACAAGGTCGACATTGTTTACCAGTCGTGGCAGGTTCTGTCGCCGTGATTTTAACGCGCGTGATTTACGTCGGCATTTGCTGTAATTCGCCCACAGAGCGGAGCCCTTTTCACTTACCATAAACCCAGGCTACTGCAATACATTCGAAGAATGCAACCCACAAAAGGCACACACCACTGGCTGCATAGTAATCAAAGAGTTGAAACACATACATGCCACCCTGGAAAAAAAAGAGAGGGAGAGAGAAGGGTTATAAATTATCAGTCATGGCCAAATAAAAGAGAAACACAGTCACAGGGAAAGGACGGTAAAAAACATTGATAGTGAAAAAGGCAGAGGGCTGGGGGGAGGGAAGTGACCCACAAGAATGCGGGCGCTCTGCCAACAGTGGCGGAGTTCAACAGGTGCCGCGACGTCATTGAAGTATAGTTAACCGCTAAATGGAAAACGGCATTCCAAATTGTTCCATTCACCATGTCAAACGCACAGGATGTGAGCGGCCGTTTGGTTGGAAACCATATTTGGTAATCTGATGTTGCAGTTAAAAAAAAAAAAAAAAAAAAAAGGCCAGGGAAGCTCTGTCGTATGGAGCCGAGCAGTTAATAACTCAGTGTGATTTGCAGCTCGAACGGGGAGGATCGCTAAAGTTACGCTCCGTGAACTTACTTTCGTTACCATGGCAAGTCCTAGAAGATAGCTTATGCAACACATGATGGCTATAAAGATCTCTCTGCGGTAACCCTTCCTTAGGAGGGATGGATACAGATCCACAATGGAGGTGATCTGTCCTTCCACTTCGACAAACTGTAAAGAAGGGAAATGCATACATTAAAGTATTTACCATTCAAACTTGTAACTGGAGAACACAGTCTTTGTGGGATGGCAATAAATCTAAACTCTTCCCCTTTTTACCTCCAAACATTCTCGCTCGCCCCCTCTGCGTCAAAGTCTGAATGATCTGCTATACAACTTGATGAACAATGACTATATTATCCCGCTTTTGTGATTTAGCGCGGCACTATGTGTTAAATCCACTCGAGAAAACGTGTTTCCCCCACCATCAAATGCAAAAATCCCCCAGGAAGCAACAAAGTATGTGCTGTCCACCAAGATGCATAAAATCGCTCCAAGTCTGAATAAAATCCCCTGTTAGTGACACGCACACACGCTCACACACACACACACACACACACACACACACACACACACACACACACACACAACTGGAACCGCTATGCTTGCATTAGTATTAACATGCGCTCAAATTTAGAGCATCACCCTGATCTCACATTTGGCCGAGATGAGTAACTGACCATGTGCATAACTGCGTTAGCACAGGAGTAGAATTACACTTGGAAGTAGGAAATGTGATAGCGAGAGTACCCCTCTGGTGCACACTTGTGTTTTGTCTCCTCGGACCACCTCGTCTTAATCAAGCTCCATGCTGTTGGACCGAGCTGAAATCAAAGCTCAAATGGCCACCATGCATGCGCGCTATCCTTTACAGTAATATATATATATTTTCTTTTTTTTCCAATTTAGCATTTATTTGTATATGATTTGAAAACATCACGGTTTCGATTTCAACAACTTTAAGGGAAATGTCTGGCGATTTGTCCGAGTCGAATCTGCTCGGGAAATAATTCTGTGGGAATAGAAGCGTTAAAAATATTGCAAACAATGTTTGCCCGCTTTTTTTTTTTTTTTTTCTTCTGTCTTCATGTCATGCGAGATGGTGGAGCTGCAAGATGTGAATCAGAGAGGCACTAAATCTGTTTTACACATTGAGTCTGACAGGGAGCCCTAGCTAGAAACCAGAGGCCCGGGGAACGAGATAGGCGTCTCACTGAAGCATTATAACGGGTGGAAACACTGACCTGACTGTCCAGGCCCAGAAGTAGAAGCATGATAAAGAACAGAATAGCCCAGAAGGTGGGCAGTGGCATCATGGACACAGCCTTGGGGTAGGCGATGAAGGCCAGGCCGGGACCTGGAAGCAGAAAAGAGAAGGGAAGGGGGTGGAAAAGGGAAAAAGAGAAGAGAATTAACCTGCTTGTCTGATTTCAGCTCAGACAAGATAGGGGGGGGGGATTGAACACAATGCAAGCACTGTGTACGGAGGCTCAGCGGGATATTCTCGAGAAAATTCTTCAAAATGGATGAATCCCAGCGCTTGAGAGGTGCTCTGGGTCAGTGTAATTATCCTTTGTTGGCGCTCGTTCTCATCCTTTTTTTAAGTGGCAATGAGAAAAATCAGAAAAAATAAATAAAATAAAAAATAAAAATGGTGTGCTGCATTTAATATGATTAATATTAACAAAACACAATTTCAGTCAGAGCTTATGTCATGTGGGAAAACTAATAACACAGGAGACTGTCATCACACACTGATTTCATCTTACAGGTGAGATAGATGCACATAATTATCTTAAATGTGTCATTTGCCACAAAATCTGAGCGCAGGAAATATCAGAACAGAGAAATTAAATTAAAGGAAATGAAGTCACTCTGACACATTGTGCATAATGCGCTCGTCACACATCGGATGGCGTTGATTCATTTTACAGGACAAAAACTTTCAACAGTGAAATCAGAAAACATGTAATTTGAAGTGTACAGAATGAGCATGCTGAAAGAAGGCACATCTCCTTCCGTCCACACGGAGCAAAAACAAAAAAAAGGCGGAAACAGAACGGATGGGGTCCATCTCCCGAGGTCCTCAGCTCCGCTCAGAACTGGGCTTTAATGCCGCGGACTGGAAAATGGCACTGCCGACCACCACAAGCAGAGTGTGTCATCGCCGGAAAAATACGAATGTGGATTCGTTATCACTTTGACACTGTGAAGAGTGCACTCGTGTTGAAACAGATCGCCGACCACAGTAGCTTCTCTTTTACTTCGACACAGCAAATCCACACGGGGATAATCTTCTTAAGGGTATTTGGCTGTAGAATCTAAAGCTGCCGACCGACATGGTCGCCGGCACGCCCCGTGCCTTTGAGCAAAGGTAAATCGGGAGCAATGCGGTCGCAGTAAGGGCGGTGGCCCCGCAGGAGCTCTCGACCCAAGCAGTTCAGTGTGCAGCGGTAGCCAAAACACATAACTGTAGCTAGGAACCAGCGGCGGCGGAACAAATACCACACCGCAGCAGCAATCCTGTATCCTTACAGCTCCTCCTCCCCCAAGGAGTGTGCAATCGCTGATACCTCTACATTTCAACATCACCTTTTCCGAAGCGTAATATTCAAATTACGCATTTTCCCTCCACAGACAGATTGAGGTGTTGTTTAGACTTGTTTTTGGACCTTAAGAGTCTCAAATTTGTCTCTTTCTTTTTCAGTAGCAGCGCCCACCATCACTGCTACTGGAACCTTGGACCCTCGTACCTGACTCTGCCACATCGGCAATGTCCACCCCTTGCTCTTGTGCCATGAAGCCCAGGACGGAAAATATTGCGAAGCCAGACACAAAACTGGTACCGCTGTTGAGGCCTCCCAGCAGCAAACAGTCCCTATGTCACACATATGTCATGGAGGTTGTTAGATAACACAGATGGAACCGAAGTTCCCATTTTCTTTTTTCCACGCAACCCCGTCTCAGACACGGGTCGCGGTCACGACTAATGGGGGCGCGGCCGCTCACCTGTAGCAGTTGTATTTGTACTTGTTGTAGCTTCCCAGAGAAGTCATGGCTCCCAGGCAGATGGCGTAGGAGAAGAAAATCTGAGTTCCGGCATCAATCCACACCTGAGGTGAGGGTAAATTAACACACCAAGGCCAATGTGTGAAGCTGCTGCAGTGAACTCGAATCGTGTGCGTAATGCATATTAAAAGTAATAAAGCATACAAATTAGCATGGGGTTATAGAGAAATATCTGCAGCCCTAATAGGTTAAGGTTAATTTTGACAAGGCGCAGCTGCCAAATAGTTTGTTTTTTTTCCCCCACTGCGACCAACTGCCCAATGAAAAACCTGGTCATCAAAACGTCACACTCCTGTCCCGGCACACTGGATGTGCCTTTTACGAAGACTGTCTTTAGTAGTTAGTAGTAGTAGGTAGTCTGTGACTACCCCTGCCGCCGGCTGAGAGGCGGATCAACAATGCCCCCCCCCCATTGCATGTTCATACCTTTTACACAGAACGACGAGGCGGAATAAAGACGCAGTATTCCCACCTTGAACAGGCTGTGTAAAAGGGGCTATTGACAATTCACATTTTTGTAAACAGCGGGTCTCTGATCGGTTCATTCATTCACTCCTGATGAACAATCTTATTCCGTTTGGAATGTGATTACCTCTGGGTCCTGCAGGCGAGTGAGGTCGGGGTACAGGTAAAACTTAATCCCTTCAGATGCTCCAGGCAGGGTTACGCCACGCACCAGCAGCACAATCAACATCACGAATGGGAAAGTCGCTGTTATATACACCACCTGGAACACACAAAACCATTATCAGCCGACAATTACATTTGCATTTAGCGTTCTCCACCAAAGCCCCTAAAGACCCTTGTCTTGGACTCATATCAGAATCACATTATTTTGAATGATCCCGTCCTTGCATCAACATGTGAACAGTCTTTTATTCACTGCTTTGCACATTAGAGCAAGTCTGGAGAAACCGGTTAGTGCATGTCGTGACATGCAGGGTTCCTGGTAAAATCTGTGAAAAACCATGGGGATTCCCAAGGTCTTTTCACAACTGTGTGTTAAATGCATTTGTGGGAAATTCCCTCTCTCAGAGAATGCACTCAAAATATAGTCACCAAGTGGCAAATACAATCAAAATGTGGCAAAAAAAAAAACGTGTGCTGGGAGAATAAACTGTGTCAGGTGCATACCATGTATTGTTCTGGGGACATGGTACTGTATTTGACATGGTGTTGAGTTCACTGACAAAAGAGTGAAGTGTCTGCTGACATTTCCAGGATTTACAAGATATAAATTGATGGAAATTGGTGACGCAAGAGATTCCGACTAAAAACCCAGAGGTTGTCTCCTGAATACCCAATAAGCAGTTACCACTTTATTTTGAAAGTCCAAAGTAAATACTCAACTCATCCTACACAGATTATAGGTTGACTTACAACTGAGGCAAATCATGTTCATGTTAATGATTTACTTCGTTTCAACTTGTTCACCCTTAATACCAAACTGTATTAGCTCTATGAGTGATCGATGTTAATCAGCCTCCCTGAATCTGGGCATTTCTCCTGGATCGCACCACAGATAGCTGGAATAAGGTTGAATATGGTTAAGGCCAGGTTAAAAATTGTCATGTATGGGTTAGTATGGTTAGGGTCAAGGTTAAGTCTCCAAATTGCAGACTAGTATTCAGTTGCTAGTTAAGTAACATTCATTGGGTGAACATTAACATTAACCTGTGGACTATTAACATTAACTGGACTATACAAATAAAGAGTTACCCAATAGATATATGAAAAGACCACCGGCCTAGTTAGGCCCAGAGGACTGAAGCAGCAGCCACAGCAAATGTTTTTTCCTTGGGTATTGGATCTGGCCCAGAGACAGTCCTGCTAACAAAAGCAGAGAAAGAGCCTAAGGGGTTCCCATCAACCAAGTACAGGTGATTTGGGGTCGGGCCAACCACACAGTACAGCACCCTGTGGCTCTAAATCTAATAAATCCACTTGGCTCCCATAAGGTTTGAGTTGTCTGTGGGCATTAGTGTTTTATCGCTCTCTGCGGAGCTGCGACGGCGAAACGCAAAAGAGCAAAGCAGCATCCGGGCAACAAAACCAGTGCACCGCGGAACTTACTTTCCCGGTGGACTTGACTCCTTTCCAGATGCAAAAGAAGCAGATCACCCACACCGCTAGGAGACAGAGGGCCAGGTCCCACTTCAGGGGACCGATGTCCTCGATCCCAGAGGAGATGCTCAGAACGTTGCGTCTGCACAGGGACAAAGACCCACACAACGGCTTAACTGAAATCAGTAGCGGTGTGCGGCAGCGCAGATTGATTCCCTACAATAAAAACAGTTAAAACTGCCGACTGTACATTGTGCTCTGCTAACTCAAAAGTAATCCCAGAAAGAAGGAAGAAGGTCCTGTGACGTCACACAGGAGGGGAACAATGTGTTCACGACCAGAGAGCGAGTAATTAAATCGAGCAGAACAAAGTCAAAGAAAGAACGAACGAAAGGAAGCGTACTCACTCCCAGAACTCGGTGACGGGGGAGGTGAAGTTGGTGATGTTTGCGGCCAGCCAGAGGGTCTTGTTCTTGCGGACGGTGTCCTCCACACAGTTTTCGGTGTTCCAGGGCTGCTTGCACTTGGCCCAAGGGAGCTCCGGCTGAAAGCACTGGACCAGGTAGTAGAGCCCCCACGCCAGGATCACGATGTAGTAGATGTTCAGGAGCGAAACGATGACAATGGAGGCGTAGCCGATACCTGTCGGCGAGGAAAGAGACGGCGTTGTGCGGTTTGAAGGGCCTCTGAAGGTCAAACCAACAAAGACCGTCTCGTAATCCGTCACGTAACGAGTGCAAACCGTTCTCCGGCCTCTAAATACCTTACATTTTGGCACCGGCCCTTCCCAAACACTGTCAGATATTTTCAGGGCTTTAGAGAACCCAATGACTGCTTTATATTGGGATACCGGAATACTCTCGACAGGCAGACTCTGTGGAGACATTTCTTCTGGCTGGTGTTGATTAACTCTTGAATATGTTTATTGAAAAGCATGACACTTAATAAAGGGATTCTGCAGAACTCTGAGCTGGAGAAGCTAAAGCATGGGAACCAAGTCGTTTCAGAGAACTCGCCTGGATAGCCCTGTCCAGACTACGGAGCTGCTACACTTTAATTTCCCCCCCTTTGGACAAAGTGGCAGTGACCTCTCTTCAAATAAAGCCACAAAATTAAACTCTGTGAGATGTCTTTGTATGGCTCATTCTAGGACTATCAATAAACGGATGTCAGAGAGGGAAAAGAGTATTCTCTGCTATCATCGAGTGAGTCCATTTTGAAGACCCAACTGATCTCCCCACTGCCGTGCCAATGGATATACAGAATAAACATCAGACCCTTAAGACACTCACTCTTTCATCTCTTAATATAATAATCAAATAACAATGATTTAATGCGGCTTGTAATGTTTGTATGCCATTTTTAGACGCCCTTGGTCCCAACGTGGACACAGAAATCCCCCACTCATTCACTGGAGTATTTTTAAACCGGTGTCACCTCTGTCGACTTCCCCTTCTCGCCCCCCCTCCTTCATCGTTCCCGCATGCCACCAGGTGGACTAGTCAATCCAGAGCCAGAACCACAGATCAAGTGCACACACTCTCTCACACACACACACACACACACACACACACACACACACACACACACACACACACACACACACACACACACACACACACACACACACACACACACACACACACACACACACACACACACACACACACACACACACACAAGCCGAGAAGAAAAAAAATAAAATAAAAAGGCAGGCCATCTGAACGTGTGATTAAAAAAAATAAAAATAAACAGTTTGAAGATGGCGAGAGGACAATGAAGGACTAGCTGTGGGCCGGTTTGGTGGCCACCTGTGGATTTGTGTCCTTCCACCATGGACACGATGCCAGGTGGGGAGCAGCTTCAGCATTCCTTAAATAGCAGACACCAACAGCTGCCACAGATCTGGTGCCACCCCGTGCTTGTTTTCAGCTGTTCCCTGGACGTTCTTCTCCTCCTTTCATGTCTCCCCGTGTGTAAACATGAACGTGGACATTGGGGGTCTGGGGGTCTTGGCCCCCACTTTCCCTGCCATTGCTTGACTTCAGCTGTCAGTTCTACCTGCATCGCTTCACCATATAGGAACGGGCGACTTAAAATCAATGACGTCTGTACGCCAGGGTCACTACTGGTATCAATGGGTGTGGTCTGAGAGTGGAGCTAGCCCTCAAATCACGACCTGTGGTTCCCCTATAACTTTACACAGGCCAGGCTGAAAGGCCAACCCTTAAGAACCCCCCAGCAGATTGCCAAAACCTATTAATTTGAAAATCATTTGCTCTTGGGCCCATCGGGCGTTGGGAATAATTTAGTGTATTTGTGTATTTGTTGGATGGAAATGGGACGATACGAACACGACAACTGGTTAAATAAGGTTTTGGTAGCAATGTGCTGGCATTTCAATGCGATGGTGTGTCGAATTAGAAAATTAGTTTAAGGATATCCAGCTATTGTGCCATTCTTTGTCTGAGCAGGATTTTTTAACAACTCATGCCACGGGGCCTCAAAAGGGAATCTGGGAGACACACAGCCCCGAGCACCTGACTTCACCTGCACCTGAATCATTGCAGTTATATTTGAATTCAAATCTGTGCCCCTTTCTGCAGCAACAACGGTGAGCGATGTCTTTTACTGCTAGACAAGCTCGGTTAGGTGATTTTCCCTGCTATGTTTCCATGGCAACAGAAATTATTATATGGCAGTGCAAGCATGTATCTGGATTTGTGCGTTTGTTTTTGAATTTGAAGCACACTAGTCACTGTCAACACTAGCTATCAAAGATAAATATAATTAGACTACTGTACATTGGATTATACTTATTTCTCTGGGCAGTTAAATCGTTTCTTCTTAATTCTCAGCTTATAGGTTGCATTCTCTCTACTGCCCTAAGAAATATGACAGTTAAGAGAACACAAAGAGACAATATCTGGCGAAAAGGGGCCGCCGAATACCATTTTCTGTCTGGGTTTATGGAGCTGCAGCAGGCAGGATACAATAGGCTGTTTGTCAGTGTGCGTGGACCAGAAGGATTACCATTAAAGGCTAAATATGCCATATGTTTGGTGACTAGGGCAGATGCCACCCTAATGACCCCGGCGTGTGTGTGTGTGTGTGTGTATGTATGTGTGTGAATATACTTAAATGCGGTATCTCCGTATGCACTGACCGGTGAAGATGGGGCACAGCTTGGACCAGCAGGTGATCCCTCCTTCAGAGGTGTACTGCCCCAGAGCCACTTCCAGGAAGAACACAGGCAGGCCACCGCCGAACAGGAAGATTAAGTAAGGTATGAGAAACGCACCTAGGACACACACACACACACACACAAGAGAGAGAGAGAGAGAACAATCAAAAAGTTGAGATCTTTCCTTTCCACAGCCTATTGTTTTTCTACATGTTGCAGAGTCCGTCTCCACTGCCTACCTCCACCGTTCTTATAGCACAGGTACGGGAACCGCCAGACATTTCCTAAACCGACGAAGCCGCCGGCCACGGACAGGAGAAAGTCAAGCTTGCTGGCCCATTTCTCCCGCTGAGGAGGCTTCCCCTCGGCCTCGTCCTCGGGCCTCGTGCCGGGGCTCTTCCCTGGGGAGGGCTTCAGGGTGTCCTTGTGGAAGTCCTTCAAACATTGGAGCTTCTCCTTTTGTGCCATGCTGAGGAAGAGCAGACAGGGGAGAGATGGGTCACTCGTCAACGTCAAAAGGGGAGAAAATGAAACGGCGGAAAAAACTGAGACTCGGGCTAGAGAGACAGAAAGGAGGGAAGGCGACGGAGAGGTACTGCTTAAGGCCGAGATATGAGAGTGCATTAGGGAGATAATGCCGCCTAGTGTTTGTGTTAGAACGCGCTGTGCAGCCAGTGTGCACGATAAACACCGTAGCATGGCTTATCTTGCTAACCTGAACACAGGATGGAAGCTCCTCCGGCTCGGAAGACATTTAGATAACTGGAATTCCGTATATACTCTCTGCACACGCACACACACACACACACACACACACACACACACACACACACACACACACACACACACACACACACACACACACACACACACACACACACACACACACACACACACACACACACACACACACACCTAATTTGAGTGTGGAATACTGTGTCGCAATCAACGACGAGATCCCAACAGCCTCACCAACTTCATAAATCATATCTAATACATTCTGTAAACTTCGAACGCCAATGTTTTTGATGTTTTATTTTAATAATAGTCATAACAAAAACATAAGATGCAATGATCAGGCAACTAAAAAACAGATTTATAAAGAAAAAAATATTCAATTAAATAGCAAACAAAACATCGGGCTGCATTAGGGCGTGTAAATTAAATTATTCTAAAAACTCTGATAAACATGTGCTCTGGCCCAAAAGATACAATTGTCAGGAAAAAAAATTAAATATGATTATTTTCATATAAATTATAAAATGAAATAAAGAGATACTTTCTGGATTTCTGTGTAACTGGATTTTTTTTTTTCTTATTATTAATCTATATGAATATCCTCCATATTCTACTCTATTGTCATTTTTGTGGCCCCTCCATAGACATCAGCCCACAACGGATCCTGTTACAAGACTTGATACACTCCCCAGCTTTGCAAATCAAAAGGCAGTATGTGTGAAAACCGACTCCAATAAGTGGCAACACGATGCGTTGACAGCTATGAATTCCTAGTTATACACAGTCTGTGTGATTTGTTTTCATAGTCAGTGTTTTCTGGCTTTGGTAGAAAGCTTTTAAAGAAGAAAGATTATATGTAAATGGAGCTGTGTTTCCCAGCAGAATTTGCGTTATTGTTCTGTGTTCAGTGGGGGGTCCATTGTTAGTTGGGGGAAAAGGAAGGGATTGTTTTGAATACAATACGACGCTCTCAGACCTTGCCCGAACTGAGGGGAAGCTTTAAAATAATAGTCTGAGCAACTTTCCTCCTTACGCTACAGTATCAGAGAAGTTGATCCAAAGTCGGCCAAATTTAGAGAAGATATCCCTGCATTCCTGAAACTCTGGCCGTGTTCCGAAGGACACAAGAGCTTAAGTTCAAGAGTGTTTATACTGTAAACGGCCTTTCCAAGAAAGACAGGAGTTGTTATTACTGCCCTCTGTATCCCATTTCCCAAGTGGAGCCAAAGAAGCGCCTGCAGCCCAAACCCTAATACGGCAGCACCGTCTTTTTGAGAAATAGCTTAGACATCGGACATAAAGCGCTTTGAGCTTCCTGTTGCCATATCCTATAATGACTGTTTCTGAATGAAGCGGGAGGAAATAACAATAATTAATTGCTGTGCAGAAGGCTCCGTTTGAGACGTACGGTAGCTGGCAGAAACATGGAAACAGTGACATCCAAGACTTTAAACCATTAAAAAATATATAAAATTTAAAAAACTGCTCATCAAAACCCAAGTAAATTACATTTTATTTATCAGGAGTCTGAACATAACCGTTCATTTGTGTCAATGCACATTTATAATTGACATATACACTATATATTCTATCCATTCCATAACTATGACACATTAGGCTTCGCACAAAACAAATGTGACTGTTTAAAATCTTATCTTACAGAAAAAAAATAAAATTAAAATCTTTGATTTTTCTCAAAATCAATCAGGGAGAAACATGTTTTTATGTAAGACCCCCCCTTAACTATTTCTTGAACAATTCCTCCCATTACTCTGTTTGTATGTCCCTCGCTCTGTTCTGTCATTTTACAGGTTCTCACCTGCGCATGTGTGCATGTGTGTGTGCGCGCGCGCGCGCGTGCGTGTGTGTGTGTGTGTGTATGTGTATGACCAGTCAACTTGAACGGCTTTTCACTCTGAAGCCTCATTACATAACTGGATCTGCTCTCACTTGCTCTATTTCTCTACCACTGATTATATCTCCCTATCCCCCTGTCTCTTGCCCTCCTCTTTTCCTCTTGTTTGCTCAGTGTGCTTTCACCTGCCGGCTGTTGGAAGGCGGTCTGGTCTGCACAGCGGATAAGACTTAAGGCAAACAGTCCTTGGGATAAGCCATGTGACAGAGCAAGACACCCTTAACCACACAATCTGTGTCCTTATTTTGAAAAAGAAAGTAAAAAAAAATAAAAATAAAACACAAACACTAACAAAGACCACTGACAAACAGTTTGACTGAAATAACTCCTTACTTTCGGTGCCAAACTAATTATGGGAACTCACCCGATTCTAATAAAGGAAAAAAATAATAATAAAAACACACACAATTACACCTTGAGATGTTTTTGATTTAACAGTTAAGTCAAACAATCCCGTTCAAAGTCCTATCACACACACACACACACACACACACACACACACACACACACACACACACACACACACACACACACACACACACACACACACACACACACACACACACACACACACACACACACAACAAAAAAGCAAATTGTAGTACTTACATTTCCTTCATGGCTGCAGCTATGTATAGGGTGCTACTCTCTCAGCTGTCACCATTCCTCTGTACTGAATGCCTTTATGCCAACACAGTTCACAAGAAGTGGAGCTGATAGCATGGACCGCCCATCGGCTAAAGACAATTAAATCCTATGTGGAGATTGGGTACAGCCACACAGTGACAGACAACTCAGATACGAACATGGGGACTGTAAATTTCCACTTCCCTCTCTCTCCCTCCCCACACACACACACACCCACACACAGCGCTGCTGACTGAGGATTAGTGCTTTGCTCTGTATGAGGCACATTCACCTATATTTTATGTTGAATAACCTGAGAACACGAAAGGAGTGATCAAGCTCAGATTGTTACATTTGAAGGGGGATTATCCCATTCAAATAAAACTTTTATCCACTTTTAAGTGGTTTGGATTTAAATCATGCAGATATTATTTATATATTTCCCCTATGCTCCTTTGTAAGACTAGATAAAAAGTGATTTTGTTGATCAGTTTGCAGTGACATTGTTTTTCTTCATGGTGAAAATTCTGTCTGTGATATATTTAGGATCATTGTTAAGCATTTAGACCTGACTCCCCACCAGCTATCTGGGAGAAAAGCCCAAAGTATTCCCCGTACAACAATACCTAATAAGGAAATGTGCCATCTTTTTTCTCTACAGTTTGTTTGGATACCATATACTCATAAATGGGCGCACAGAGGCTGCAGCATTGTTAGGGCGGCAGGCCTTGTGACAAGTCATCTCTTCAATGCCGCACACAGACTCCCACTGTCATTTCACAAGTCTCTATATTTTGATCATCTCAATAGTCTGCGTGCTATTTTGGGTACGTGGCATTCTATTGAGGCCATTTCTGCCCCGCTGCAAATTGTCATGAGATGTGTTGGGACTGCTCTGTGGAAACTGACATAAATCCTATTTCATTCAGTCATTATAAATCATTTATTGCAAAGCAAAAACACATTTAATTAAATCCTGTACAGTTTTTGATATAATTTTCAGGTTGCAAGCAGATAAAAGGCCATTAAAAAATGAATCCCACGGTTAAAAATTGCTGATGTGCTTTTGAATATGATGCAGGAGATGCGCAAATGGCTTCTATGACTTAACACATGGAGGTAACAGGACTTAGCTCATGGCAGTTTCAGTCAAATAATAGCTATATTATTTGTGTTATTACATATTGTACATCTTAGTTTATAGGGAAATAAAAGGCAATATGCAATTCATAAATCCAATTTTGCCATCATCACTTGAAAGGAAGAGGGCTGGAAAAGGTCGCGCTCTGACTCACAAGCCACGAGCGCCATCTGTAAGACAGCATGTGACACCGGCAGTACATTAACCAATGCACAGATCACAAATAACCACAGTTTATATGTCTCTCTCTCTCTTTTTTTTTTTTTTTATACCAAGGAATCCAATCCATTTTGCCTCTGAATCCCCTCAGATTCTATGTGGTTTAGCGCAACTATATTTTATGGACATACACGTCCAGAGAGAATACGGGATGTCAGAGAGACATCCAGCATCCAACGTGTCTCCAGCACAGACTCTATGCGCCTGAATCAAAGAGTCCTGCTCTAACAAAGACAGTCTTTTACTAAGCCATTCATTTACTGGACATGCTGCGACATCTGCACATCGCTCCGTTCCACAACAAGCGGACTATCCCAACCTGTGCATACGGTTAACACCTTCTAAGGCACCAGGGAGACAATCGGGCTGGTTTGAGTGGGACTGTGCCTCATGTCTCTGAGCAGCCAGGCTCCAGACACCACCCCGTTAAATGCACAAAATGGAATATAATGTTCTAATAAACTAGACGGCCCACGTCCACACTACAAAGCTGCACGTACTGAATGGCGGCATGTGAGTTATTACAAAATAGCAGCCCTTTATATTCAGTCAAGCAAGAAGCCATGAGGAGGGAGGAAGGATTTGTGCAGGTCTTGAAAAACAACACCATCATGAGTCAACGTGATGAAGGCAAACTGGTGGAGGAAGCCAAAGAGGATGAATGGGGTTCATTATTAGAAAACAGTCCTTGATGGTTAAAAAAAACAAAACAGAAAACCTCCACAAGGAAGTGATGTGCGTGTTTAAATATTTGAGTGTGTCCATGTTGTGCAAGTTTATTTCTTCGTGACACAGCTTTGATGGTAAATGGCTGACGGCTCTATGTCTAAAAAAATAATAACCCAAAACATTGTAGTTAAGTAAGCAACAGTGCAAGCCATGAACAGACTTCAGAGTCTGTTTACTGAAAATTAACAATTATTATACTTATTACATACACATTAACGATAGCTTTGCTCTTCGTGTGGTTATTTTCAGCCAGGGACTACAGTATTGACCAAGAAGAGAAAAAAGAAGAAAAATAAAATAAAATCACCAAAGCATGTCATGCAAGTCAGGAGACCAACTTAAAAAAATCTGTTTATTCGGTGATCTCGGCTTGAAATTGAGAAATTAAGACGCACGTTATAAGTTGAGAAAACCTAAATAATAAAAAAAAAATAGAATTTTTAATTTTAAAAATGGTTAATCCAATGACTACAGGCCAATGTTGTTGTTTTTCTCCCCCCTCCCAACAACTTAAACAGGAGATCCGTGCACTTTGGGTGGTTTTCAGCCTAGGAAACTAACCATTAAAATACATGTACCCTCGGGTTTCACCTGATGGACAAACTGTGTTTGAATGGTGTTTAATGGATTTGAAGTGTGTTTCTTAAGATATAAGTGTGTGCGCATCTATATGACTCTATCAGTTATCCTGCTTTTTGTTGTTGTTGGGTTTTTTTGTCTGCCCTGTTTTTGTTGTATTTGACCAGATTGATGCATTGATACTATAAACGGGTTAAGACGGTTATCTTGCCAGATGCACCAAGAAAACGTTAGAAACCGACATATCACAGCACATACCGCCCCTGATCCAGTTAGCCCACCTCAAAACGGGGGTTGGAATTCGGGAGAAACAACCCCCGCGGACGGACCTTTATTCCCCCCATTCTAACGCGGAACAGTCGGAACAATAAACATAGTTAGTTGTAGTGTCACAGCATCGTAAACGCGTGGACAAATAATGGAGCCAAACCTGGCGTTAGAGACACCCACTCCACCCCAAAAAAACAAAAACAAAAAAAAAACAAAAAAACCACCAGAGGCTTCACCTCCAGAAAACCCGACGTTTCCTCATAAATCCTCCATCCCCCCCGCTCAACTATGTCGAAGAAACCGTTGAATTACCTGCCGGCTCTCTCTTGTCTTTCTTCCTTCCTTCCCACTGATCGGTTCCTCGTTCCTTATGCTGTAACAATGGCTGCTGGACGGGGTAATGTCATCGGGAGGGGGATGTTTTTCACTGTGACCTTTGTTTCTGTGCGCTGTGCGCGTTTTAATATCAGTTTGAGTGGAAAATCACCAGCTTCAGCTCAACAGGAGATCCGCGTCTTAAAGGGCCAGTACGGCGCCCGCGAGCGGACAAACACGCTCCGCTTTAAATGTTTTATTAGTATATATATGTTTTTTTTTGAACGTCGCAGGTGCTCGGGTTCACGGAATGCGTTAGAACCGCATACGCGTGTTTTGAACAAACAAACAAACGTTCAAAACGAAAAGAATCCCGCGCACCGACGAGGATACCAAAATAGAAGCCCACGTGTTTTGATGCGATAATGGCTCGAGCGAGGGCGGGGGGGGCGGGGGGGGGGGGGGGGATGTCAAACCTAAGGCCCGGGGGCCCGATTCGGCCGGCGGAGGGATCCGATCTGGGACGCGGAAAATTTTTTGGGGAAAGAAATAAATACACGTGACTGTGGGTGGGGAAGACTTGTAGATACACTGCAGCCTGCAGCCTTCACTGAGATCAGTTTTTCCAAGGTTACAATGTACAGACAAAGCCTGATTTTGATGAATGTGAAAAAGGGGCCCAAAGGAGCAGAAAAGTGGATTATAACTACATACATACATATATATACACACACATACAGACATGGACAAATTTGTTGGTACCCTTCCCGCTAACTGAAACAATGCTTCATTCCTCCTAAAAAGTGGTGAAATTAAAAGCAATTTACGCATGTATAACTGCATGCCTTTGGTATGTCATAGAGTAAAGCAAAGAAACTGTGAAGAGATAAATTAATGCTCAAAAGATCAACAAATTTGTCCACGTATGTATATATACACACACACATTTATTTATTTATACACATATATGTAAACACATCTGCAGCTCTTTAAAACGCCAGATAAATATATGAAAAGTGCAAAGACCTTGAAAAAGAAGAAACAGGGAGTCTAACTGGGGAGCTTCTCTTTGTATATGTACGTGACAAATAATCTCTTGGACTTGAACTTGAACTTTAAAAATCCACACAGCAAACTTTAAAAGTCAAAAAGGAAACATGCGTGTGCATGCATGTTCAGGAGTTACAGACGACCTGAGCACGCGATGAGAGAAGCTCCACCTCCACCGTTTTTTTTTTTAACCTTTTATTAAATCGTAAATCATCAAGAACTGCTGCAATAACTCTGTACGCTGAATGACCTGTAGGATGAGAAGAGCACAGTTTTTGGTTATAGAGAACTACCACCAACCACCCACTTTGGAGAACTACTTTTCATGTTGGGTCTATAAACAACTGATCACTACTCCAAGAGGGGTAGATTCACCATGGGTGAGTCAAATAAACTGGAGCTACAACTGGTCACGTGGCCTCTTCCTGTCATAGTTATGGCAGCAAATGAGGGAGGAATGAAGGAGAGAAATGCAACCAGGAGGGTGCTGGGGTGCACTCCATGCAGGTGTGGTGGTGTGTGCTTGTGTGATGGGACCACCTGTGTGTGTGTCTGCGTGTGTGTGTGTGTGTGTGTGTGTGTGTGTGTGTGTGTGTGTGTGTATGTGTGTGTGTGTGTATGTGTGTAAGATATCCACTAGTGAGTGTACATGACTTATCCCCATTGGTACTGGTGTAGAAGGTCTGTATTATGTCACGTCGCCTTCAAGCAGCGGAAGGGGTCCCGAAGCCCCCCGAACTACGCAGCCCTGTAGACACCCTACGGCTGCAGGAAAGCCCCGAGTACCCTGCCCTGCAGTCACAGAAGACCTCAGGCCCCCAGAGAAGCTAGAGGGCCATGGAGCAACCCCCACGCCCAGCTCCAAGGAGCATTACCCAGTTCCAGGGAGCACGAGGAGACCCCGCACCCCAGGGGCGCACACATATAACCAAACCCCCAAGTGCAGGGACAAGACGCAGCCGCAGGCACAGAACCCAGGCCGCGGGCTCAAGGCACGGACCACAGGCCCGGATCCTGGCCCCATGGCGACAGACCGACAACCCGTCTGAGCTGCCCGCCCTGCGGGCGAGCCAGCAGGACTCCCAAGCCCACCCTTGCCCCGCGCAAGGGGGAAGGCCCCCCCACCGCAGCCGTCCAGACGCCCCACCCGGCATGAGTGCCAAGTGCCCATACATGTAGCAGCGTGTGCTCAGCGCGCCGATGCCAGCAGGCCGCCAGATATACGGGCTGTCCACCCCCCCAAGCACCCGGGGGTGCAGCAGAAGCAAAAGGTCAATAGCCGCCCCCCACACCCCAACCCACACCCACAACGGCAAATAGTCCCCCCAGGGGCCCCGAAAGGCACCCGGTGACGCTCTCCGCAGCCCTGCCAGGTCACAGCACACCCTAAGCCAACAGGCGCAAGCCGTCAGGACTCCAGCCCAGCCGGTAGGGGGGGCCCACCCGACCGCCCCCGGCCAACCACGCCCCCACACCGACCCACCAGCGACCGGCCACCCCAGAAAACCCCAGTGCTCAATGTGTGCTGTTGGTAATTGCAGTTAAAATTGCGGGGTTGGGGGTGTGAGTCCTTCAGGCAAGTCAAACTGAATCGCTCGCAGCCCTCCTGCCCTGCAGACCCTGGTACGGTGAAGTGTTGCTCGGAGTAGGATTGGTGTGTGAGTGTATGTGTTCTAAGCTAATGTGAGTGGGACTAAATTTTGGGACGGACGAGAAGCACGATTGGGTAGGAGCATGATCCGCAAGATCGCCTATCGCCCATCCTGCAAGCCCTCGGCCTATTGGGTGATGTATGTGCTGATAATGAGTTTTGGCACTGGGAGAGATAGGCGAATAGCGACCGGATCGATCCAGGGGCACAGCAGGCCGGGGAGAAACCATGCGGACCCCCTCCCTCTGGACCCAACCGTGCCCTAGCGCGCCCACCTCCCATACCTGGTGGCAGCCAACCTACAGCGATCAGCCACGGGCGGAGAGCAGTCCGCCATGCACCTCCGCCATGCTGGGCAGCTCCACGCCCGAGGTCCAAGCATGAACAGAACAGAGGGCGGCAGATGGCACCCCCACCTACAGCCCAACTCCCCAGCGACGAGCGCCCCGCGCATGGAGAGTGCCAGAGGACAGGTACCCCGGCAGCCCGGTGTGACAACAGGAGACCGCCCCCCACCGAAGGAGGCCACATGGTGAGCCCTGCTCAGGACCCTGATTGACAGGACCAGACAGAATGCCTAACCAGCCCTGGCAGGACGGACCACCCCCCCCCCCCCCCCCCCCCCCCGGGACGCAGTATGATACACAAGCCCAGCCACCCCCCAGCGGTGCGCCGACCCACTGACCCCGAACCTGTTTTTTGTTTTCTAAGCCTTCCAGAAACACAGTATAGATTGGGGGTCTCCATTAGAGCTCCGGAAGTAAAACATGCATCTGCGTCCGGAGATAAAACATGCATCTGGAAGACATTGTTTATCATCAACTGGGCTGTTTCACTGGCAAAGTCCCGTTCAGGTTACAGGACGTAGTGGGCGGCTTTCAGGAAGTGCTCACTGATGGCGAGGATGGTTGTGTTGCCTTCCAATGGTGGCAGGTCAGTGGAAAAAGTCAACAGGGCAAAGGATGGTGAAGCCTTGATGGTCTATGATTAGAAGTCTTATTTTGGTGTAGAGGTGGTGCGAGCACGGATTAAGGTAAATGGGTCTGATTCCAAGTAAGACCACCAGAAGAGCCATCGAGCTTATGCAACAAATTGGATTACAGACCAGAAAGGAAGAAAGGGTCCACTGGAGGACTTACGGGGGTGGACTGTATCAGCAACAAATAGGCACATAGGTGGATGTCCACATGGGTCAGAATGTTCACTGAGAGCCTGCCAGATGAGGGAATGGTATCAGAGCAATGCTAGCAGTGGGGATAATCTAATTTAGTTTGGGATCCCATACATGGAATCAAACCTGTGGAGAGAGGTTCTCGGAACACAGACGTTAGAACATCCAAAATACAGAGTCCACTCAGCTTGCTAGGAATTTAGTCTTTTGGTAGTCTGGATGTAATCCAGTTTCTTGTGTTCAATCCAGATTACAAAAGGCAATTCCGCTCCCTCCTGCCAAGCATCAATTTTTCTAAAGCCGCCTAATGGCCAACAGTTTTTGATTTTGGATGTTGCAATTGCATTCTGCCTGGCTGAGTAATAGTTGCCTTCCATCTGCAACCTCAGGGTGTCGGTGAGATAATGCACCGGGACTTGAGGAATACCAGTGTGGAACTGCTGCTCCGGATCCCTGCTCCTCGCTCTAAAGTTCTCGAATGCAGTGGTTGATTCTGGAGGCGAGGGAGATCAACTTGTCTCTTCATTTAAGTCACTTTGGAGGAAAGCATCTGTGAAATGATCTGTTACCTCAGAAGAACAAATTAGTAAAGTGAGTAAAACAGCCTCTTCAGTCCACCCACTCTCTGCTGCCAGCAGTGTGAACTCAGTGCTGTGTAGGGCACTCTGTTACGTCCCTGCTGGAGATTTAAAAAATGAGTGGCAAGCGTCCGTTCCACAAACTGGGTGGAATGGATTCATTTATCGAGTCAAAAAATAAGTAGGAACACGAGCGGGGAATGTTGTTGTTCCCACACAACAATGGCCAGAGAAAGCACCCTGCCAACAATGTAATAATATGAAGCTGTCTGGGCGATTGTCATGGTGCCACTGGCAACCGGGGGGTCACAAAGTATTGGTCAAAAGTCTTTCTTGGCGTATTGCTTAGTTAACAAATTGAACCGGAATAATTACAAGAAGGTTAATTAGAATAGAGGCAAACAAACAAGATCAAGAGACTAAGGCTTAAATACAACGACTGATAATGATTAATTATCAGTGGGGAAGGCAGGCAACACTGGCACGTTTAACCCCTACTGAGGACATCTACGGTGCAGGGAAGCAGCACATGTGATCTGGTCCTTCAAGATAAGGACAGAAATACAGGGGGAGACACAGAACGGAGGGACTGGAAATGACAGGATCAGGTGCAGCATAACAATTTATGAATCAATTCAGGGAAAAAGTGGCTAATACTTTGTGTTCCCAAGCCACTCAGTCTCCCATGGGCTAATGGTGTTTTCCCGTGCAGCAAACAAAAGCCCTGCAAGAAATGACCGACCGCAGTCTAACGCCGAGGGAGGAAGTGGGAAATAGAATCTGAAGTAGCTGCACGTCAAAGTACACAGCCACACTGACTTGTTGCAGCCGCGCCCCTATGTCGGTTTAGAGACTTCAATAAATGTGCCAAATGCAACTCCTTACTACCGTTAACAGACAAATGATAGGTATGCAAATGATGAATGCATTGTGAAATGTTTAGTCCTTGCGATAGCGAGGGGTGTTTCTTCCTAATTTAAGGCCGTCAACATCGTTTTCCTCCCAAGCACTGCTAATGGAAAGGCTTCTCCCGTGACCAAAAGCGAGGGTGTTGTTCAAAGGCCTTGTCGGTATTAGGTGCCAGAGTTACTTGTCCTGGATGGATTTAGCCTGTCTTTTGTTAGAGGCCTGTCTGAGTCCTGTCACATGGTAAATGGTTTAATCCTGTCTCACATGCAGACACTGTCTGTGTCTTCCTGCAAAGCTCTCTGACAACCTTGTGACTCACCTCGAGCAGATTACATTCAACAATGTGCGTAAAAAAGGAAAAGTCAAATACACATTAACATGTGCAGACAAAACACAAAAAAACAGATGCAATAACAAAGTATGGCTATAAGATGCATGGGGGGGGGGGGGTACTCAGAGTTGTGAAAGAGTTTGCTGTGAAAGCCATGAGGCCAATGCACACTTCCTTGTTTGTGTTTCGGGAGCTTAAACATCAAGCGGACATGCAAGGTTTAATCCCACGTTACCAGGACTATGTCATGTGAAGTGTACGCATCTGACCGTCGCACGCTGCCAAGAGCGGCTTCGACACGGGGCATGGAAATAAACAGAATTCTGAGCAGATAAGCCTGTGCCTCAATCACTGGCGATAACATTTTATCTGTATCTTCAGCCGGGCATTGGTCATGACATAACCTTGAATATTTGCATGAAGGTTCGACAACACCCTTTCTGAGCCGACACGGCTTTCATCGCAGGACAATCCCGTAAAGAGGTCTTCTGAGCTTGGGGCACGTGTGGTCCTCCCCATGCCCTTTCTTACATAATCGCCGGGCACAAATCGGGTATAGTACACTGACCCCCGCTGAAGTATTATAGAAGAAGAAATATTCAAAAAGTGATGTGTATAAAGGATAATAGAATTTCGATAAACAAAAGCAGAAAAAAAAAAATGTTCTTATGAAATGAAATCGCCTGGAGCAAGTCATTGATGTCCCGCTTTTACGTAACGCAATCAAAGAGAGGACCTGAATGTCCCGTCGCTATCTAAGGCATCTTTCCAAGGAGTTTCGATGTTTGAAGAAAGAAGCGCGTAGGGTGAAAAACAGGGCAGTCTCGTCAAGTACGCAAGCGTGTCACTATTTGGTTTGCAAATCTTAGACTAATAAAAAAGACATAGGCAGCAGGGACGGACAACAGGATTGCAATGTACCATGTGTATAGTTGCACTGTATACTACTGCACAAACGACACCCGCAAAAAAAATAATATTGAGAGTTTTCCTTTTTCAATTTCAAAAACAATAACCTCTCATCACCCGGGTTGACGAGTGTTAAAGAAGGCTCGGGTGGTGATTGGCATTGAAACGGTTCTTGAGGTCAAATCAACCCACACAGCGGCGATGCCTGTCGCTGGCGAGCTCGGAGCCCGGACGTCGCCGGACTTACGTCCCGCACTCGGCTCGGCACCTCACAACCACGCCCTTTGTTGGGTTCCAAAAAGAAGAAGCTCGGGCAAATAGAGCGGAAAGAAAGAAGGGCTTTTTTTTTTTGTTGCAAAGATGAGTCTGTGGACTGGGCGGGGCTGCGTCGGAGGAGGCGCCGCTGTCACAGGTTCCATACGAGGCGCGGTGCTGACAGGGAGCCTCCGCGATGTGATCGAATAGGACGGAAATCGTTCGAAGGAAGGGGGGGGAAACAACCCCAAAAAAATGAAGCTCAGCCTCCTGAGCTCCGTCTGAAGACCGAGACGCTGCTGTCTGACTAAAAACACTGTAACGCAAAAACGGTCGGTCGGCAAAGCTGATGTCAACACGGCGTATTTTTGAACACGTCCATGTATTCACAGAGCATAACGTTACTTTGGCACTTGAAAAAAACAACAGCAAAAAAAAAAAAAAAAAAGACAACAACCTGGAATGAAGTTCTTCTCCTACTCCTCATACATATTCAGTAATCCAAATGTGGCTGTGGATCTGGAGCCCAATAAAGTGAACATTCCCATTCGGCAGCCCTAAAAAGTTGCTTAGGAACGACCCTAAGACATTCGCGAAGGAAACTCGCCGGGGCTCGTAACAGATCGTGCTGTTTTCCCCTCTTTGTCTGTTCGATATGTAAGCTTTCAAGGCAGCGGGCACTCGGCCAAGGGTTTTTGTTTTCCAACGGACGGCATTCGTGATTGTGGTTGAACTCTCCTTTAAATGTTCCTCCGGGGCAGCTTTTCGCGACACAGCTCGTTCCCTGTTGTGAATAACGCAGGATCCGCCGACTGGAACTGGGGCTCCATTAAAGTGATGCATCACTTTGTCTTTACCTCCTTTGGAGTTCAGAAGGATAAAGCCCCGGAGAGGCAACAGAGTGTGGGCAAACACAATCACACACACACACACACACGTTGGCTTCTCACAAGACAGGATTGAAAAAAAAATGTGATACTGTCAAAACTAATATTTCAGATTGTGGAAATCCCAATGACTTAAATTCCACCACCAGCGCACATTTTAGTACTTTTGGTATTGTGTTTTTTTAGAGCTTACTGTGCGTAATCACCGGGCGTCATGACATTTCACTGCATATGTGTATGGTCGCATGTATATGTATGCGACATATACTTGAACTTGAACCCGCGTTCATCTTATCGCCGAACCTATGACGGCATAAGAGAAATGGCGCCACCCACAGGAACAAGCTTAAAATAACAACTATATTTTTGATTTACAATTGATTAAAAACACACAAAAAAGGGCAACATACCGAAAAACATTTTATTGTACGCTTTAGATTCGCAAGGCAATCAAAGAGGAAACTCAACCAAGAAAAATCTGCAATTGCTGTCAGGATAGTAAAAGTAAGTTGCTCTGCATTAAAGACGGTGCAGCCCAGGTGTAACAGAGGAAAGGGACCTTCTCTGCAAATTCAGGAATATCTAGATATGCCACGTATATCAGGTTACAATGACTTTTATTGCAGTTCTGCAAATGACTTAAGTAATTGTAACATTTGTGTCCAAAACAAACTAAAGAGCATTCGTTTTTTTATTTTAGGACAGCCAGGCAATCCCAAATGTAAATTATGCTTCCTACTGTATATACACTACATGAGAGACTTATATCTTCCATTAACCCATTGTTATTGGTGCAGTTATCCATATGTTCTTACATCAGAGCTTCATCGAGATGTTATGTTATGTACAGTATTTACATTGGGAATTCTAGGGATTCTTTCAGATGAATTCAGGGGGGGGGGGGGGGGCGACGTGCAGAAATCAATTTCCCAAACTGCATAGGTCTATTATCCAGCCCATACATAATAGACACACGGTTTTGCAGTTAGCCTGGGTGGCAGGAAATTATTTGACATGATGGCACTAAATCTTTATGCAATATAAAATATTGCAAATAGAAGGGTATTTGGGTAGGACTGAAATATCATTATCAGTGTTGCCAGATCGGAATGACAATTCCGAATTCCCAACCACAGTCTAAAAGTCGCCTAATCAACCAAAAACTGTTGATGAGGATGGAGGGTGGGGGGTGCTTATTTTGTTTCATTCAATAAAGAATCAAAGTAAAATACAAGCCATCTCAAATAAAAACCACAGTTTTTATTTTATTCTTTGGCTGAACAGGGCACAGGGACACGATCGCTCCCTCTTGTAAAAAAAAAAGGGGGGGGGTCAATTATTTCACAAACCACACCCAATGCTATTTTTTCCAGCCCAATGTGATCAAAAGTAGCCCAATCTGGCAACACTGATCCTAGTCCTATAAAAATATATCAATAAAATGGTTAAATAGATGACACAGTCGACTCTCTATTGTATTTCTACTGCTTGACTTGGAGTTTTTTTTTTTTTTTTAATTCAATACAAAGGCTTTAAAAGGTAAAAAAAAAAAAAAAAGTAAATTAAATTTAAAAAACGAAGGTAAGTTTGCAAGCACTTCTGTAAAAACTGTCATGACACAGTTTAAGAGTCTTAAATCCCATTAATGAAGGACTGTAAGTAAAAAATGTTGTGGTCCAAATTCTGTCTACTGCAAGCAACTCTTCAATACAAAATAAACGGATATGTGGATTGGAACAAATACATAAACACAATCCGGTTGCTGTTTATCTTGCTTTAACACATTGAGCATAAAATAACATCCACGATATTGGATATCGTCCAAATTCCACCTCCACTAAAAAAAACCCCAATGTGTGTGTGTGTATTTATGTATGTATGTATGTATGTATGTATGTATGTATGTATGTATGTATATCCCCCCCCCAAAGAGGACGTTTGCTTCATCTTACGTTCAGAGGTCTTCTCAAAACCTTGAGCTTTAAATAAAAATCCTCCCGGTCAAAGGGTGGGGTTGAGCTCCCCCAGCCCTCCTATCTCCTCCACCCACCCCTCAGCACTCCAGGCCAATGCTGGACAGCAGGTTCTCCAGGGCCTGCAGCTTGATGTTGGCCTCCTCGATGGCGCTGAATGTCTGGACGTTGCTGGCAATGTGGTAGCGGATGTCGTCCACCAGGGGGATGGAGTCCGTCTCGTGGCGCAACTCCACCGCCTGGGCGTCCTCTTTGATCATCTCGGCAAACTCAGCGAGTTCCACGAGCTGTGAAGTACAGCTTTGTCAGGTTTATGTCCGGGGACGGCCATACTGGATGGGAGCGCTAAATAAAAGTCCACTGTCTGTCAATAAGTCACACCGCCGAATCAGTTTCAGAGCCTCTACATTTTACAGTAGGGACACTCTAAAAACGACTTCACCTGGATTCCATCTCCAAGTGCACACATACCCACAATGCTCTTTGGTTTTTGGTACAGTACGAAACGGTCTTTGACGTGCACCGAGCAACCTGTCTGACAGGTAATCAGCTGATTGGCTCCGAAAAAGGGAACTGTTCAACTAAAGCTGGGGCCACATTATCCCAAAAAAATTTTTTTTCCCCCCCTCAATCGTGAACGACAATGAAAAGATTGAGCAGTGCACATTTAACGATTGAAATTTGCAGATTTCCTGTCTCGCACACATAACGACTGTCTTTGAGGAGCACAAATCTAAAGACAGAGAACAGCCCAACAGAGTTTTGCGGCACCGCTAAATGTCTCGCAATGTTTTTGTAGTACCAAAACAAACACGGATGCCATAGAGCTCACTACTGTGGTCGATTAAGCAGCGCTGACGTACACTAATTAGACGTGGATAAGTCTGCCACAATATCACACGCTCCTCAATTTCAGAGGTAAACACTCGCCCACTTGCTTTGCCATGGTGCAGATGCACAATCTCCTTGGCTGTTGAAAATTGCCTGTTTATACCAGCCGCCCCTGACGAGGCACACTGTCGAATCGGGTCCAAATCTCACTGACTTCATGCAGTCTGACAGGGCATTAAACTAGGACCACTTAGAAGAAAACAAAGCACCTACGAATAACATAAAAACATAGAAAAAGGAATCCTGTGCTCTTGATCATCTTTACTTGAATATAATAGTTACTGAGATCATTCAAATTCTAATACATCAAAGAGCAGGATCATCTCTTATAGAAAATAAATTGTATGTATGTGACAATCTATTGAGAACACACACACACACACACACACACACACACACACACACACACACACACACACACACACACACACACACACACACACACACACACACACACACACACACACACACACACACACACACACACCTACCTATTACTTGTGAAATATTGTGTAGGATACCTATTGTTGAACTATACCCGCTGCAACTATACCCGCTGCAACTATAAAGGAAGGAGTCTGTGTCTGTATGTCCTTTGACTATCTTGACAACGCTTCATCCGATCTACTTCACATGCAGCTGTATTGCAGGGGAGCTGGTGGGGGGCGGGGCTTCAGGGCTCCGCAGCTAAGTGTCTTTTAGGCTTGGGCCGATTTTGGATTCAATCGTCTATCGGCGATTGACTCTGTCGATCGCGATTGACATTGATGACACGTTTTTTTAGTTTGTTTTTTTAATGAGGGGGAGGGGAGAGAGGAGAGAGAGGTGGCAGAGGCTCTCCCCCTCTATGCTCTGAGCTGTCCAGTAACCACTGGTGATCAAATCTCACTTTCCCCCTACAGTTTGGTACAGAGACCTTGAGGGGCAGGTACTAAAAAAATAAATAAAAGGCACATGGACCCCCAGCTCCGGTTCTATGCATTTTGCCGCTCTGGGCAAACGGAGCAGCACAGCAGAGCCGCTGTGCGCACATCGCAGGTGTGCCGAGGTGCAGGGTTCATGAGGCGTTCCTCATGAATAAATCCATGAATAAATCTTGCCCAGACAATCCGCTACCTTGACACCTTTTACTAAGAAAAACAAAACAAAAAAAAAACAAAACACAAAAAAAACCCCCATGTGATAAGAACTGCACCGTGGGGTCCATGGGGCAGGTCCTCGGACACCCTCGCCGCTCAATATGCAAATCTTGTGATTATAACACAGCAATATATAATATAATCTCATAGAGAAAGATTTCGATTAATCTTATTTCTGTAGTTTCTCACTTGTATGAAAAATGAAAAACGTAAACCTAACTCAGAGAATTGGAGCAGAGTTTTTTTTGTTTTTCCTCCAGAGAGCGGTGCGCACAGGCTCCCATACCTGCCTTTTTATTTTACATCTATTTATTTTCGGTGGTTTCCTACATGTATGAAACTCGTTTTTTTGTTTTTTTTGTTTGTTTTTTAACACAACTGTGTTAAGGGACTGTCCGAGTCCTTACTCCGTACTGTTCCAAAAAAACCTGTGTGTCCCCACTGTAGGGATGCACGTCTCCCCATTGCTTTCCATTGCTTTGGGACATCATTTTGTAAAAGCTGGATGTTTTTGTGTAAATACTTTACTTGTAAATAATAAATCCTGCACTACTGGAAAAGTGAGGCCACATTTGCCACATTACATTACGTTATGTTCTATGCGCGTGAACCCCACACGTCTCTGATAAAGTCTCGATTGGAATTTTGCACGATAGCCCAAGCCTAGAGTCTTTCCCCGATGTACTGTATGACTTCAACCGGCAGTGTCATCTTCCATTGTGGAACACAGGGCTGAATCGTTGACATTTTGTTGAACTGTGCCATTCGAATGTTTTAGAGAATCTTTAGAAAGACATTTTAAACGAGCATGCACTAGTTGATTTCATTACTAATCACACATATTAATCAAGGGTGAAAGATGTGAACAAATAATCTCTTGAACTTGAACTTGAACATTCGCCCAACCCAACTTCAGCAGAGAAAGAGACAGCGCTCACCCTCTCGATAATCTTGGCCATGAACTCTTTGCACTGGTCCTCCAGGCGCGACATACAGAAGAGCCTGGCTGTTTTCCATATGTGGAAAACGTTGTCCTCGCATATGGCCTTGGCGAGGTTTTTCCCACAAAGACGCTTCAGCCCTGGCAGCAAATACATGTCGGCCAAGTAGAGCACATCCAGCACGTTGTCCGGGGTCAACTAGATGAATAGAATGTTATCTTGTCTTATCTTAAACCGCAGAACCAAAGGGAGAACGTTCAAACATCTGATCAGGACATCCCACCGGACGGAACTTACCTCGGGGTCGTCGCTGTAGATGTAGTTCAGGAGGCAGGTGAAGATGTCGGAGGAGATGTTGTGGAGGGTGAGGACAGGGATTTTGGGCTTAGACTGGAGTATTTCCCCCTCGCTAAAGTGGTCCGCCAGGAGAGCTTTGAAGTAATCGCTGCGTCCGCAGAAAAACGCCTGCAGCCCACGAACATAAACTCCATGAGGGCACCAAAACAAACCACGGGTCTCAAATCTGATGGACAAAATACCTTGTGACATAGGAAAATGTAGCCATCAACTCTGAAGCCAATGTCCGGATAAGAAGGGAGGTCAACGCTTTTGATGAATGGAAGCTGGCCGTATCCAACCTGTGGAAAATCAGCATAACAATCGTCATGAAACATTTTAATATTATATTAATATTATTTTGAATGGTTTCTGATCATGGGAGGTCATCAACCAATCTTGTATATTTTGGTAATTTCCTCACAGTTAATTCTTCAGGCAGTGCACCCAATGCCAACTGAGCCAGATCTTCCTGGAGTTTCAAGTTATGAGGCTCCAGTGTGAGCACCTTTACACAAGTTCCAGGCTTATTGGAAACTTAACAGAACAGAAAAGAAAAAAAAAAAAAAAAAAGTCTTTCTGGGTTACACATTCAAAGCTTTAAGACCGAGCACTCCGATTTTCTTTATTTGTACAATCAAAATCTCTTTCCAGCATAAATCTGTAAACGCGGGTAAGCAGACGTCCTCACCAAAGTCGTGCACCTGCTGACATTTAGTCTGCAGAGCATCGATGAGATCTTCCATCTTGCACTGTTTTGCCAGGCGTCTGCAGTCCTCAACTAAGTTCACATTGATATCCATGCGTCCTTATGGGGAGAGAAAAAATATGAAAGAAATGTCTTTTTTAAATAAGATGAGCAAGCAGACGTAGAAGTGACAGCCCTTTAACCCACCTGTGTAGAAATACTGCAGGATGGCTCCAAAAGCTGCAGGGTTGATCTGGGACCAGATGCATGTCTTATGATTACACGTTAGACAAACCGATGCCATACATTTAGATTTTCAAAAAACCGATGCAATGTAATGACTTCTGCTCCTACCAAAGGGTGTTTGAGGGTGATCACGTTCTTCCCTTCCCATTTGGTTTCAAACAGCGTGGTGAAGTACTCTGAGCGGGCGCTGAGAACACAGCGATGCGCCAAAAATGTCTCTCCGTGGACGAGGAACTTGACGTCACTGAACTGTCCCTGCTCAAGCAACCTGATGAATAACAGTGACAAAAAAGCGATAGTATGGATGCATGCTGGTGTTTTAAATTAAATTAACATAGGTGTATTTTCTACCCAATATTAGAACAGAAATCTTTTAAGAGTCACTATTTTCCCTAAATAAATTCTCTGTATAAGTCATATTCTTTTCTTTGTTTATAATGCAAGGTAAAACAACTCTGCATTGAAAACAGTTGACATGAAAATTATAATGCACTTGATCCTTACGTGTGCAGAAAGTAGTCAAAGTAGTCCCCCTTCTTGGTCTCGCTGCTGATGCACTTGTAATCTTTGAGCAGACGTCGAACAGAGTCGTTCAGGGAGCCGTACATGCACCTCTCTCCGTCAAATGTGTTGGCTTCGCACTTAGCGCCTGAAACCCGGCGAGGCAAAGATGTGACTTTGTGTCGTGTTACATCACCAACAAGGAAGTTCTCTGTAAAATCGACATCCTTACCATGAGCCAACAGGTACTGGACCAGCTCCTCGTGACCACAGAGGCAAGCGTAATACCTGCGGGGTGAACGCGTACGTTTTGAGCAGTCGCGGCCACGGGTTCTTTTGTCATTTGAATTCAGGAAACTGTACTTACAAAGGGGTACTGTCCCAATTGTCTCTTAAATTAATGTCCGCATCTCTTTCTTCAACAAGATACCTATGGAAGAAAAAAATGCACATTTTATCCGGCATATGCAAAACATGTCCAACAAATTGGAACACACAAGACCAGCTCTCTCACAGGGGAATAGTGACCCATAATAGTTTAGTGATGAGTGTTCACTTCAGCCCATAGAGGCGATGCAACCCATTTTTATACAAATTAAAAGGGAGTGTTAAAAGGGTGTCAGAGAGAAAGACAGAGAGAGTGTGTGTGTGTGTGTGTGTGTGTGTGTGTGTGTGTGTGTGGGTGGGTGGGTGTGTACGAGAGACCGGTGTCGCTATCGTAATAAAAGTAACCTGAGAAAACCATCAATTTACAGGACCCGACCCCTCTTGAAAAAAAACTGTTTTTGAACTAAATCCAATCAGTTTATCGAACGTTTGACGTCAGCTGCACAGAGAAAATGGACGTAACCGAACTGCAGCAAAACAACAACAACAACAACAACAACAACAACAACAACAACAACAACAACAACAACAACAAACCACCCCTTGCAGTACCAACGTGAGCTTTTCAAACTATTATCCAGGGGCCAGAGTGGCTGTCATCCGCACCGCTCGACAGTCGCCGTGGCCGTCTATCCGCCACCTTCCACTAGAAGCCATGGTTCCTTTCCAACACACGCAGCTGTTTGTGCTGCGAACCATCAACAAGGTAAACAACGACGTACCTGACCCTGCAGAGGTCTCCCTTCTTGCAGCTTGAAAACAACTCGTAGGCCTCCATAATAATCTGTGCAGCGCTTTCGATGCCTCCCTGCGATGCATTGATGCGTCTTTGGGACAAGAGTGTGTCGTTTCGGATAAAAGTACAGCGTTTGTGACCCCCGCCTCGGCTCTGTGTTTACGGGTTTCCGTCTCCCGGTGCTGCTGCTCCGCTCGCTGTGTTTGGGCTGGGGGAGGCGGGCTGGTGACGTCACGCGAGGGGACGCGCTTGACGCAGGCGCGTCGTGTTTTCTCCCTGTGCGGCATTCGAGTCTCAACTCGGAGAAATCGGAATTCCCACTGGGAGAAGCGCGACGGACCTGCAATTGAATTGGGATCCCATGTCCGAATTCCGGGGGTAGGTCGCACTGTGCGGGTTTACCGAGTGACAATTAGTTGAATCTAACATTTATATATATATATATACTGCGCTGTAATTTTTCTGCAACGTTCAAATACCGTTGTAGTTTGCAGAATTCGCAGGCTTGCCAAACAGACACACGCTTACGGCGGCAGTCCATTAGCTCGCAGGTGTGCGCTATGAGGTCGGAATTACCGAGTTCCGACTGCCATTCGAACGCAGCTTTGCCTCCGACAAAAAGTAGGTCAACGCTCACAGTAAACATAGCGTTGACACCACCACGGCCAAACTTTATAATAATAGTAGAGTTTAACATTTTAAATATAACATTTATTATGATTGCAAATGGAAACATCTGATATTCTACTCTGACACTGTTTATATAATTTCGGTCAATATGACTATTTTTTTTTTTTTTAAAAAGCAAGTAACTCATGACACAACTGTTTACACAGTTATGGAATTCCGCTTTGATCGCTTCCTTGATACCTGTTGGCGATATGTAAAGTGATATGCAGTTTATACTCGTATGATAAAACAAAAAAAAAAAATAGAAATAAAAAAAACAAAATAATAATCATAATAACAATATCACTTAGAAACAACAATGATAAGAGTGATAATGGATTTTGTGGATTACCTCTTTAATAGAAGGCAATCAAATTGTCATGAAAATAATAATAAAAAAATAAAAAACCACTGAACTTCTCCAACAATTTTGAAAATAACCCTCACAATAATTTTGTCCCGGTTCGATCATAGGCCTCTTGTTTTGCTTGTCATTTTCTCCCTCTGGTCTTTTTTGTGCAGTTGTCTTTGGTCCATGTGCATTTATTCCCTGCCCCCAGTGTGTGCTAGATCGTCATTCCTTCTATGTCTGACGTTAGTCTAACCCTTTGAGTACTACCGTCTCAATGCACAGTTTCCCTATTGTACTCCAAGTACAATAGGGAAGTTGACCTGTGACAGTACTGCCAGTACTGGACCCAGCAGACACAGACCGAACTTGTTGCGCCATCTACGACCAGATGGCCATTGCAATTTTTTTTTGTTTTCTGCGTTACACTGTATATTGTGATATGAAAAAAATACAGAATTTTTTCACAAGAAGACTTCAATAGCTCTATTTGGAAAGAATGAATAGTTCTCGAATGATTGAGTGATTTTGTAGGGGAGCGCATCTGCATAGAATAAAAATAAAAATATAATTTTTGGGACATTTATGCTATAATCAGTAAACTCAGTTGACAGTTTACTGAGAGGAAAGTTGTTTTTACAGTTTATTAAAAAATAAGAAATACTCCTCTTTCTTATAAGGAATGATCAACAAAAAACATTACAAACCAAAACTATTTAAACGAAGTAATGGCAGAATATTAGTGAAAAAAAATATATACTGTATAGAGCCTGTTCTGGCTGCACCAGGGCACCCGCAGCGTCCCAGACCGGCGTGAACCTCACGCCGGCGTTTTTAAATGGACTGTCCGAGTTCCTCAAGGACGAGCTTGCGGCATGCGACCCACCCGATGAACTGGAAGCCCTGGCCTCGCTCTCGATACGGGTGGATAACCGCCTCCAAGAATGGAAACAAGAGAGCCCCTCAGTTCTCCGTTCTACCTCCTTGTTCTTCTCTGATGCCGGAGGAGGGTCTGCCCCGCGGTTCTGGCCCATCGCTGCTGTTTCCTACGCTGTGTCCCTGCTCCCGGAGGAGCGGACCCCAGTTTATTCCTCTGATCCGGAACCCATGCAGAACGCCAGGGCCAGACTCACCCCCGCTGAGCGCCAACGAAGGATCCAGAGTCGCTGCTGTATGTACTGTGGGGAGCCTGGTCACTATGTTGCTGCCTGTCTTCAGCTTTTGGGAAAAGGATGGTCCCACCGATAAATGGGAGGTTAGTGGCTGATCTGTTCCTCTCAGGCAGTCAGTTGCCTGTCAGCCTCCGCTGGAAAGACTTATTATTTTCGGTTTCTGTTCTTATTCACTCTGGTCCTGATGGATGTTTTACTGATCAATCCCTGGTGACTCAGTTTGACACAGGCTGCCCCCTATCCCCTATTGTATTTGGTTACCCTTGGTTAAAACTGCATAATCCAGACACTGATTGGGAATCACGCACCATTTTATCCTGGAGTTCTTTTTGCCACTCTTTGGCCACTCACAGACTAAGTACACCGGTCCCACATTTCATATCTGTAGCTGTCAGTTCCTCTGAGTATCCTGACCTCGCCAGAGTACTGCCGGTGTATCGTCCCCCTGGAAGGTCTTAAGTAAGACCCGTGCTACCACCCTGCCACCCCATCGGCAATACGTGCAATTAACCTTCTGCCAGGCATTACTCTTATGCGAGGACATCTGTACTCCATCTCCAGCCTTGAGAGGTTGGCCATGGAACAATATATTGAAGAGTCCCTGGCAAACGGCATCAAGTTCAAGTTGAAGTGCAAGTTCAACAGATTATTTGTCACCTATATATACATACGGTCATACATGTATGCAGTGAAATTTCATGACACCCGTACGGCCATCGTCCTCCCCGGCCGGGGCAGGGTTCTTTTTTTGTTGCCAAGAAGGACAAATTGCTCAGTCCATGCATCGACTACAGTGGGTTGAATGATATGACAGTAAAAAACCGCTACCCACTCCCTCTCCTGTCCTCCGCTTTTAAGCTTCTTCAAGGAGCCAAGGTGGATTTGCGCTTCTGCTTCCAAGCGCTGGGGAATGATGTTCGTCGAAACATGCTTCACCGTTTTGTTTTTGAGTATCTTGACAACATTTCGATTTTTTCCAATTCTGTTCAGGAGCACACTTGTCATGTCCACCAGGGTCTCCAAAAGTTGTCGTCAAACCAGCTCTTCGTGAGAGTGGAGAAGTGTGAGTTTCACGTACCTTCCGTTTCCTCCCTGGGGTACTGTAGGTGATTTCGGATGGACATGGAGAGATGGATCCTGTTGGCCCCAACCCTGCTACTGTGATGCAGCGCCAAAGCTTTCTCGGGTTCACCAAATTTCTACCGGAGTTTTATCCGGAGTTTTGGCTCCCTGGTTGCTCCCCTCACTCGGCTGTCTTCACCGTCCAAGGCGTTTTTCCTGGTCTCCAGATGCCAGTCAGACCTTTCTGGAGCTAAAACGGCACGTCACATCTGACCCCATTATGGTTCACCCGGATCTGTCTCGGCAGTTTACGGTCAAGGTCGATGCTTCGGAGACAGGGGTGGCTGCTGTTCTCTATCAGCGTTCACCGAAGGAGCACAAGCTGCATCGCTGCACCTTCTTCTCATGGTGTCTCTCCCCCGGTAGAGAGGAACTACGACATCGGCAATCGTGAGCTCCTGACAGTTAAGGTGGCCCTTGAGGAGTGGAGGCACTGGGTGGAGGGGACTGAGCAGCCATTTTTAGTCTGAACCGCCCACAAAAATGTGCTCTGCACCTAGGGGGCTAAACGGTTTAACTCCCGTCAGGCAAGGTGGGCTTTTGCTGTCCCGTCGCCTCCAACCAGTCCACCTAGAGCAGGCATTTTGTGTGGGTGGAGTATGCCCACAACACCCTACCTTCATCAGCCACCGGTCTTCCCCCATTTCAGTGCCCTCTTGGGTATCAACCTCTGCTTTTTTTCCGGGGGCCTCGGGCTCGGGCCACTCTTCTTCGGACCACCGACAGGTATCAGCGCCGCACACCCGCTCCCATCAACAGCTCTGACCAGAGAGTGCGCCTCTCCACAAGGAATCTTGGTGATTCTCAATTGTAGAATCCTGTAAGCTCACTCCACCGTTAATCGGCCCCTTTCCCATCTCCAAGGTCATAATCCCAGTGTCTTTGCATCTCCAGCTACCCCTGTCTATCCGTATAAACATGACACTCCTTGTCTCCCGGGTAAAGCCGCTCAAGTCTAACCCCCTGGCACCTGCCCCTGCTACCCCACTGCGCCCTGGATGGATACCTAACCTACACTGTGCGACAGCTGCCGGATGCAAGCCGCCAGGGTGGCGGCGCCCAATATCTGATGGACTGGGAGTGTTACGGGCCAGAGGAGAGGAGTTAGGTTCCCCAGAGACATTTTGGACTCAGAACTCATAACATACTTCCGCCAGCGCCATGCTGTTGGGACGTCTGGAGCCAGTCTGGTTATTTCAGCCGAGTCTTGTTTCACTTGTCATTTTCTCTCTTTCGTCTTTTCTTGCAGTTTGTCTCTGGTCCTGCGGATGTCTCCCTCCTGTCGCCACCCATTCGCCAACTTGTCAATTTATATTTGCCTCAATGTGTATTTATTCCCTGCCCTCAGTATGTCTTGTCGCTAGTTCGCAACTTCTTCTATCTTTAATTTGGTGTTTATTTGATGATTTTATGTTACTCGGCCCCTTTGAGTCATACCGTCTCAGAGTTCCATGTATGCAGTTTCCATATCGTACTCCAAGTAAAGCTACTAAGTGTTACCTAAAACTGTCTGCGTCTTGGTTCTACCTTCTCCCTAGTTGACAAGTGACAAATTTTGCGCCCTTTTTCAAAGTAATATGTTCTAGGATCAGATATTAGTTTCCATAATAAATGTTTATGGTGTGTAATTGGTATTAAGGTTAATTAAAATACATTGTACATAAAATTCCCTCCCAATCAAAAATCTGATTATAGGTATAAATAATCAACTAAGTATATTTGCCCTAGCTACAAATAGAAAAATACAGGGTTATATTCTATATTTACTGTATTGAAATAAAAAATAAAAAAACACTACATTTAATCAAATATACAACGTGAAGTACTTTGGGAAATATAACATGACAAAATGTAATGGTAAAATACTCTAAAGAAGGGTAACTATAGTAACTATTTGGTGTAGTGTGTAGACACTATCACCAGAAAACAAACTTACAAAATTATTTTATTGATGTGACAATGTACTGTAGATAACCATGTAGAAGACCTTCATGTCAGACCATTTGCACTACAATACGGAGATTCTGAAGTACACAAGTTAGTCATGGAAGTCAGAAAACACAGACAAAAATGCAGTATATTTATTCGTGCGAGATGGAATCAGCAAGGTTGTGTTGTAGCAAGTTGATCTCAAGTTGAAGTTTTTCTCGTTCCACCAGCAGGTTCTCTTTCTTCAGTTGCATTAAATCAATCTTTAAGCTCTCCTTGAGACTCACTGGTTAAAAACACGCACGCATGCACGCACGTACGCGCGCACACACACACACACACACACACACACACACACACACACACACACACACACACACACACACACACACACACACACACACACACACCTTCTTGCTGCCTCACAGCAAGAATGTCCTGGGTTCGATTCCCGCCTGGGGCGCTGTTGGCACCACGCTCCGGCGGGTTATCTCCCAAATAGGAGCCTTCCTGTGTGGAGTTTGCATGTTCTCCCCGTGCTCACATGGGGTTTCCTCCACCTACCATCAGTAAGGACCCCCACCAAAAACATGCACACATCATCGTCTGACCAGCGATGGACACTTGGTACCAGGTCCCCGGGCGCGTCGACGAATGTTGCCCACCCGGAGGAAGGACAAGCCAGGATGGGAAAATGCAGAGGCCACATTTCACTGGCCACCACCCCAAAAAGTGTGTGTGTGTGTGTGTGTGTGTGTGTGTGTGTGTGTGTGTATATGCATGTGTTGTAGTGTGGTCATGTGACAAATAAAGATTCTTAATCAGGAGGTGAGATCATAACCTGGAAAGAACCTGGCAATATAATAATCCTCCAGACAAAATTGCATTTTATCATCAGTAGGATAGACTGTAATTGTTTCTTTTGAAGATTTCTATCCGAAAGATAAATACATGCTCTAGCCGCCAAACCTTCTGCAAAATACATTCTGCTAAGTATTACTTTACCTGTACAGAGAACAACTTCCACACTGTGAAGTCAGATATTGTCTTCCAGGCTCATTTGTAAAGGGTAAGTGTGTGTGCTCAAAACATGTTAACCGTTAACTGGTCTTTCAAGTAGTGCTCACGGTGACTGATTATATCCAGTTCTGCAAGTTCCCTCAGTCATCAAAGAGGGCGGCGTTTAAAGGAATTCTACCTCACTACCCAGGGTGGTGGTCGCTTATTCTGAGGGCCTGAGGGAAAGAGAGGAAGATGATGAGGGCATCAGAATAAAGGCTGTATGCGGGACATTTAACTGTATCTCTGGTACATCATAGAACTCGTCCTTAAATTCACTAGTTCTTCTGTCAGTCCTAACTCTCTTGTTTGGCACGATAGCTTCAAGCATGTCTTGTCCGTACACCACAATCCTAATAGAGCAACATATATTTAGTGTTTTGAAAGATACTGTAGATAGATAGACAGACAGATAGATAGATAGATAGATAGATAGATAGATAGATAGATAGATAGATAGATTACCTGTCATACGTGGGCTCACTTCCTGTGTGTGCAGTGGTGTCCACCCCGTCACCAAATTAGCCAGTGGAAATCCTTGTCCTCGGGGATACGGATTTCTTTCATATCGTCATCTGAGACGTATGCCCCGTCCGTGTTGAAGTCTCCCAAAATCATGATGTTCTAGAAGAAATAGAGGCGCATTATAATTATTTGTCTCAAAACAGTGTGTAAATACAATTTTTTGAAAAACTCTCCGTAAAAATACTGCAAGACTGAGACGTAACTCACGCTGGTTTTCCACTTGTCTTTTACCAACAGAGCGACCTCGTACAGCTCGTCCAGCTCTCTCTGTGAGTCCCATGGTCTGGTGTGGACAGGGATCAGAACGACATCCTTTAGCACTGAAACAAAGACAGAGATTCAATTGAAAGCTAAATAAAAAAAAAAAAATACAATGCATTATTCCTCAAACATGCAATCACAATGGATCACAATGCAACAAAAAACAAAACAAGACGACCCTGCCATGTGCCATGTGCCAAGCGCACTGACTGTATGATTGACACGACAATCTATGCACGATCAACGGGACAAACATCAGGCGTTCATTAGTGTTTGCTTGAGGTTTCAGCAATGTGCTTTGGGGAAGCAGGAGACTGGGCCAACCTGTGTTGTGCGGTTTGAAGTGCAGGATGTACGGCTCCCTGGCGAAGGCATCCGGGTCGTCTGCCTGGTTGTCTTGGTATTGAAAGCAGTCGATCAAGTCCACCAGATCGCCCCTGAAATGAAGATGACCCGCGGTACGCAAACCAGGTTGACAGCATTAACTAGTTGTGAAAGACACTGACGTTGAACTTCCTTTGACTGTAATTTGCCGTTAATGTTGTTTATCACCTGTAAAGAAATAAGAACTGCTCCTTTTATTTGTTCCTCCCCAAGCGAGAACTGATTTTAGATGGTAGTGGCGTCCGACGCTGACTCTGCCGTCCATTAAAGTGAAGCAAATGTAGTGAACAAGAAACGACACATGGAGAATCTCTGTTCCATTTCATTTAATTCTGTCAATCTCATCAAAAACACAAGAGCACTGAAAAAAAATCACCTGTTCAGCTCTTTCAAAAACAGGTTGAAAGAAACCCCACTCGCATCCACCACCTCCAGAATCAGTATGATGTCATAGCGAGAAACAATCTGGGTAGGTAGGATATGCAAAAGAGATAGATGGTTAATTCTCATACTTGGTGATTTAAACATGTGGTGGTTCACCACTGAATCCATACAGCCAAGTGATGACCTCTACAAATGTCTTACCCTGTCTTACATTCCCTCGCGTCCTTCCGCCCCTTTCCCAAAAATCTTCCCATTCAATTTGTAACATTTTAACATGAGGCCGTGGAGAGGAAATGCGAGTCTTCTTCGTCAGTTTGGCTCCTGGACTCATTTAGTTTTGGTATTCCCCTGTCAGACACTCCCACAAACACACAGCTGCACAACGCAGAGAGACGGACAGACAGACAGACAGACAGACAGACGGACGGACGGACAGACAGAAACAAACATGCACACAAATATACCCAACAAATAAAACATTTCACCTAAACTAATGCCGACAGGACGTCCGGATCGGAGACTTTGTTCACTCCAAATCGCTGCACGTTAAACGAGGCAATCTTCATTGTTCCGACAGCTACTGACGGTTGTGGATCCACAGAGTGACAAAAACACACGCGTTAAACACGGCTTCCCCCAATGCTGCCTTGCTTGCACGGCTCCCGCTCCTCAAACATCTGCTTATTAGGCTCAACGTTGAGTAAAAAAAAAAAAAAAAAAATCTGAAGCACCAGAGTAGAATGCAACCACAAACGCCGGCAGAATGGTTCTCCGCCCTGGTGTACACTAACGGTTATACTGCGTAGATTGGGCAATCAAAACAAGCAGTTTTAAAGAAAAGGAGATGACTGACATTGAATAACAGCAGGTGGGCGGACCGGTTTCTTTATTCAGGAGAGGTAAGCAGGGGATTGTTTCAAATGTTGTGATTAGAATCTCAGTCAACACATTTTAGCTTGGTTCAATTGGACGGACTGGGCACAGCATGTTCAGTTTTGAGATTCAGGCCATTTGCTTTTCTTTTATCTGTGACCCGAGGTAGGCCAAAGAAAACATTCCTCTCTGTGTTCTTTTTTCGTTTTTTTTGCACGAGTAGGTACGGAGGAAGGCGTCTATCATTGTAACGTTTTGACACGTTGTTGTGCGAAATGGGCGTGTCGTGTCCCCGTTGAGATTCCTGAATCAGAAAAAAAATGCTCGAAACCCAATGAAAGCTGCAGAAAGCACAGCCTCATCGAGCGCAGAGCCTTACCTTTGTAGTTAGACCAGTGTTCCTTGTATGCCCAGTTTTTCCGCTCCCCTTCACCCTTTTTTTTGTCATACTACATGAAGTCCTGCTTTTCTGGAAACTGTTAAGAACCTGGGTTTAGTTGAGTGTAAGGTCTTCAGCCGAATTGTGATGTCAGCGTTAGGATATAAGCTGTAAAAAAGATGAGAACACTCGAGATCCAAGCGGTGGCATGTTGCATTTGCAATACATTATTTGCTGAGAGAGGTGTTGAGAGAATTTCAATAATCTAAATGAGATTGGCTTGGATTCCTCCGATGGATTTTCTATCAGGGATATGTCTGTGATACGCCATCTTTAGATTTCTTGTCAGCAATATTTAGAGAATATTTGCAAAGTAGTTTCATAAACACGACTTACTTTAATGAGCATGCAAAGACTCTAATAATCCCATTTGGGAATGTAGAAACACATTCTGAGTCCTGGATTATTGTCATTGGAGACCTACTGGCTTTTGAATCATGCAGCCTCAGCATTCACCTTTCCAACTGAGCGTTTTTCAAGATCAGGAAACAACATTCTGTCTATGCCTCAAGTTTCTGGCTTTGGGAATTTCATTTCCTTCAGAGCCCACATGTCAAGCTGTCTTTGAGGATTCATGCGCAAAGTTCTGCATGCCTGAAGCCATTCGACAGAGTTGTATTCTAGAACGGCAATTAAAACAATGGAGCCTCTGCAGACTGGGCTGGTGGGAGAGGAACTGGTATGTGTCGGACTGGTTTACCCGCATACAAGTGCCACATAACCCCTCTATCAAGCCCCACCCTGGCTTGCCTATAAAGTCAGATACAGCTGATCAGACGTACCTGATAGAGCTCAGTGACACCCACCTCTTCAGTCGACTCGGCCCCCAGCAGCTTTTGACACCAGATCCACAACCATGAGTCTAAGGAACAAGCGCAACAGCCATCAAGGGTATTATGGCTTGTCTGGGGGGTTCAGCAGCAAGTCTATGGGATCCTATGGCACCCCCAAGGCCAGGGGCAGTGGGCCCTACCTGGGGGAATCCATCAAGCCTGTGTCGGTCAACACCACCCTGCTCACCCCGCTGCAGATCGATATCGACCCCACCATCCAAGCTGTCCGCACGCAGGAGAAAGATCAGATCAAGGGCCTCAATAACCGCTTTGCTTCCCTCATTGATAAGGTAAGACGCTGATTTGCTAAGATGCGTTGTCCCTTGGTGATTTGTTTACTTTGATCGTACATCATTGCTGAAGTTAATAACATGCCGTGATGACTAGTTAACATTAATTACAACCTGCTGTTGTACAACCTTGCATAAAGCATGGGAGCAATACAACCAGTGATCAGTGATGTTTGGGCGCTCACGCTGCGCGGGTGGGTGTGTCACGTGTCCCAGGTGAGGTTCCTGGAGCAGCAAAACAAAATGCTCGGCACCAAGTGGACGCTGCTGAGCGAGCAGACCGCAGCCCCGTCCAACATCGAGCCCATGCTGAAATCTTACATCGCAAACCTCCAGAGGCAGCTGGACGCCATCACCAGCAACAAGGGGAGACTCGACCAAGAGAACAACGTCATGCACGTCAATGTGAACGACTTCAAGACAAAGTATGCCCCCATTTGGGATGCGTGGCTTGAAAGCCTTTATGCATGGAATGTGAGAATGTTAAGAAACCCAATCAGAACAAAAAAGTAGGATATAACAGATAATGGTTGTCATCGGCTGTCTTATAACTACTGGGTTTTATGACTCCTCGTTCCAATCTAATCTTCAAACATCCTTGTTTGGCCTCTTCCAGCTATGAGGATGAAATAAACAAGAGGAATTCAGCCGAGAATGATTTCGTCCTGCTTAAAAAGGTACCATCATACCAGCTTTGACAGCCTTCAGTGTTGCCTTTCTCCATTAAATACATGTTTTTTGTTCGTTACTGTTTTTAAGTCTAAAATCAGAATAATTTTGTCAAGCCCCTGCGTTTTCACTTGTCAGACCTCTTGAATCAGCCGTCCTGGAAATAATTGTCACGACTGAGAAACAGGGATAAAAAATGGCAAATAAAAATTATAAAGATGATTATAACCATCAGTAAAATGTCACATTTCTAGTATAGGGAGAGCAGAACAAAGAAAACCCGTTTTTAAGCTGATATGTAATATGAAACCCTCCAGGATGTGGATGCTGCCTATTTGTCGCGGGTGGATCTAGAGGACAAGGTGTCTGGCCTGACTGATGAGCTGGACTTCCTCAAGGCTTTCTACGATACGGTAAATACAAAACACATACAAAATAAAAGTTTCGGGAGATTTTCATCTGTAACAATTTCTCCAGACCATATTGCATTTTGTTCGTATTTTCTTTATTTTATTCTTCAGGAGCTGCGCGAGCTTCAGGAGAGCCTGAAGGAGACCTCCGTGGTGGTGGAGATGGACAACTCGCGCGGCCTGAACATGGATCAAATTGTGTCTGAGGTTAAGGCCCAGTATGAGAGCATCGCTGCACGGAGCCGTGCTGAAGCTGAAAATGCATACAAGACTAAGGTAAATGAGTTCAAGAGGCAATACATTTAACTGTATACAAGTAAAAGCATTCTGTCAGTCATTCAGCTTAGAGAATAGAGAAACATGCAATCATTATGAAACGTATTTCTCCATCTACACCAGTTTGACCAGATGTCTTCTCAAGCCGACCAGTACAGCAGCGAGCTGCACAGCACCAAGGGGGAGATTAATGAGCTCCAACGCATGATCAGCCGCCTGCAGAATGAGATCCAGGCTGTGAAGGCACAGGTGAGGAAGTAACTTTAGCGGAACAGAGCTCTGCGTTTTTGTGCCGTGTGACCGCGCCTTCCCGACAGGTGTCCAAGCATCCTACGCCATGTAGAGATCCCCGCCTTCGACAGCGAACTATTGATATCTAAATTCCCGGCAAAGATTCTGGGCCAATCTCTACCAAAAGTGTCTCGGTCATGTTTTGGAATTGATAACGCCCAATTAAAGCTCCCTTAATGGACTAAATGGACTGGCAGAAAACCAAGCGCTTATTTTCTGCTCTCGGATTTGTTTAAACACCCTAGCCCTCCCTTGTATTTTTCTCCCGATTCTTCATCACCTCACGTTCACACGATACCATAACCACCCTGTAGGAACAAGGTGGGTGGTTTGACGGTGCCGTGCCATAAGGCATGTAAAACATTTGGTTGGTTTCAAGTTTGACCATGTTTTTGTACAAAGTGCATGTAAGTCTTACAGTCTTTCGTATACCTGTGATGACAGATTCACACGTTTGCAGGTATTTGAAAACAAACGTGTGTTCCGTGCGTTTTTCCTCAGGAAAATGCTCTTGAGGGGCAAATGACCGAGGCGGAGGACCGCGGGGAGCAGGCCACGAAGGACGCAAACGACCGCATCAAGGAGCTTGAGCAGGCTCTGCAGAGGGCCAAGCAGGACATGGCCCGGCAGGTCAGGGAGTACCAGGAGCTGATGAACATCAAACTGGCTCTGGACATCGAGATCTCCACCTACAGGAAGCTGCTGGAGGGGGAGGAAGAGAGGTAAACAGCCAACCCATCTTTGAACTGAGGCATTTTGGCCATTTCGAATAAAGACATGAGGGATAAAGGTCACGTGTGGGATGTTATGGAATATTTTCTCTCTTGGTTTCAGGATTGGTCAGCAGGCGATCGTCAGCATTCAGTCAGTGCCCAACAAAAGTGAGTATTGATCAATGTTTCCTAAACCTTTGTCAATGTCCGGATGTTCAAATATGTTTTTCTTTTTTATCATTGAGACTAAGAACCTCTCTTACAAAAGAGACCTGGTCAATAAAGCAGCAGACAATGTCACTGAATACCCAACATAAAAACACAACACGTGGAAGGTAGTGCAATACAATATAAAACAACATTCACACATTGAAAGAAGTACAGTACCCCCTGCCCTGCATCTGGCAATCTCACTGCAGGCTCTAACCCCTGCAGTTTTGGGGTGTTTTCTAACGCGTAACAAATGTTCTTTGTAACTGGAGATGCATATATTTAGTGTGTAATGTAATATGTCTCTCATTTGTCCACTGCCCTATTATCCTCTGCACCCAAAGCGAACATCTACCAACAAAGCAGGTCCGTGCCCGTTCTCATCAAGCGGATGGAGTCTCTGAACAGATCTGACGTCTGAACCGCGCCTTACTGCACAATACATAGTGCATGGCTTCAGAAGATGAAGTATTGCATAATTTATGTTTAACTTTGTGCCAAAAATTAGTTGAGCATATAATCCCAATGAACATGTGATATGATTTGTCTTTTTTTTTGTCACATATATAATATATATACGTTGTTTCATAAATGTGTGAATACACCTCTCTGTGTGACTCTTGTGTATCTTGTGTTACAAATAAACTGACATTCAAACTGTGTTTCTTCTTCTTCTTCTTCTTCTTATTATTATTATTATTATTATTTACTTTTTTCATCCCTCTAAAATAGCTAATTCATGACTTGTCAACAGTGCCTTTTCTCCTGCCATGGATTGTTTCCTTGTCTCACCAGGAATTTGAAAAATGTCATAGATCAGGTAGTATTCATTAAGGATGCACAAACAGAGCATTATGAACGCATACATAAATGAACATAGCCTTGCAACCTGTGCAACCTGTGCAGGTGGAAGGACTCGTTAAACTCAAAATACCTGGCACTGCTTATATATGAAATATTGTATCGGCCTTATTGCTTTTCTCTCAAACTCTATCATTATATTAAAGTTATGTCAGTATAAAAACCACAAAACAATAGTAAATATCTGAATATAATCACCTCAAAGCAACGTTCCAAGGAATGGCAGTTCTGTCTGGACCTACAGTACACGGAATGTCACATAAGTGGCTGGGAGGGATGCCAGAAGGAGCCCTAAAGAGGGGGAGAGAAACCCACCCACTGCGGGAGGAAGTAGTCCAACAACACATCAACGGTGGAATTTAAATTATAGGTCTTAACTCAGGCGGTTTTACCATAGGCATAGGCACGCAACTGCTTGGGGCCTCGTGAATTTGTGTTTCCTTTATTTTATTTTATTTTGATTATAATTTATAAAACATTTTATCTCGTAAACAAAAACAATTTGGACCTATTATAGTCCCAAATTCAGCAGAACAGTGAGGACGTGCAACACCTTCCCTTCACTGTGTGTGTGTGTGTGTGTGTGTGTGTGTGTGTGTGTGTGTGTGTGTGTGTGTGTGTGTGTGTGTGTGTGTGTGTGTGTGCGTGTGTGTGTGTGTCTTTCTATATAAGGGCTTCCAAGATGCCGCTGTTTAGTCATCAGGGGCGGTTCTAGTGATCCGAACGCCCCAGGCAAAGACCATTGTGAGGCTCCTTTCCATGTTGCTCAACACAAACTTAGCTGGTGAACAGGAACTATTTGGAGGCAGCTCTTTTCAGTTAACAAAGCCACAGAACTAAAGGACAGAGCCAAATGAGAATTCCAACCGTTCTAACTGAATAACTTAAAATAACCTTCAGGTAGTTAGAAGATTTTTATTATTAATGAAAGATTATAAGGATATAATCTTTAATTCTTTCAAGACAAAAGTATAGTGCATGTTTTTTGATAAAGCATATGAACATCCACTATTCTCAAGGGGTAACAGTCTGAAGTCCACAACTGTGTGTGTGTGTGTGTGTGTCTGTGTGTGTGTGTGTGTGTGTGTGTGTGTGTGTGTGTGTGTGTGTGTGTGTGTGTGTGTGTGTGTGTGTGTGTGTGAGATCCGTCTGAGATCTACCGATAAGAGCAAAATGAGGAGCTGGAGGCCAAAAGATACTTTCCAACACATAATAGACAAAAATGTTCCTGGTTCAAGTTTAGGTTCAAGTTCAAGAGATTATTTGTCACGTACATATACAGTACATACGGCCATACATATATGCAGTGAAATGTCATGACACCCATGATACAATGCTATAATATTTGTGTTATATTCTTTTTTATATTCTTTTGTTAATAGTCTGCACCAATAATAAAGCGTGTACGGCCAAATTATGTGTGTGCGTGTGTGTGTGTTTGTGTGTGTGTGTGTAGTGGCGTAGGTCTTGTTTGAACATGACCTACGTTCCGCTGTTCTGCATTCTGGTGGATTTTTATGCACAGATCTGTGCCTTTTCTGCATCAATTGATGGTGAGAATGTCTTTATTTGTGTAAAGGAAAACACAAAATCCAGGCACCAGGTGACAATTCAAAATATAATGGAATATAATGCAGTAAGGCTCTCAGGCATTCTATATTGCTTTCAAAGATTTATTTTCCTGAGGAGATTTTCTAATTTAATATTATCCCTGCTGAGTCAACACACATGATCTACTTCACGTCAGTGATAAATTAATGTATTCTAATTAACTTATAAACCCCTGGACTTTAATAGCTCGTTTGTGTTTCAGAAAGATTTTTGCTCGTGTTCAAAACTTTCTGCACATTCAAAACAAATCACACATATCTGTGTTTTGGGGTGAATTGTAGGAATGTTATTAAAGCTGACTGAAAACAAGAATACAAAGCCTCTAAATAATTCTGGACAACATATTTATTATAATAATATTTAGGCATTAAAAAAAATATGTAACGATTAATTTGTAAACGAACACAAGACAGAATAATAACGTATTTTAACGTATTTGTTAAATCCGTCCCAGAAACGTCCCACTTTGATAAATAAAACACGCCGGTCGGATAAATGGCGGAAAAAGAAATGCATGATGAATAACAAAGAGCATTTGGAACAGAGCAGAAATATTTCTCGTTTCATTTTATGTCATAAAAATTGTATCGACTTATATGGGTCTCTATAGAGTTGTGTGATTATCTTTTAACTAATGAACTAATAACTACTTCATTAGTAGTGTTATTATTTAAGTTATACAAATAGGATATTACGTTTTTAACCACCAATATGACGGAAAATGTAAAAATGTTCTTTTACATCAATTAAAGCGTTCTGGAAATGGAAATATTTAGTATAATGACTTTTAATAATTTAAGTGATATTTGTGCACACATACCAATCAAAGGGCCCAATTTGGCTGAAGTACAAAAAGCCGTTTGGAAGCCGAAAAGAGCTGAGCTTTTTACTAAATTGTCTGAAGTGATATATGAAACGCATTCATTTTCCATCGGTTTTTTCAGTGGGACGCGTTTCTAAATGTACCTGAAACTGAGACGAACCTCTGTCAGAGATCAACCGCAGGGGGCAGTGTTTGCTTCTTTATAGGACAATAACGCATGACGCAGCATAATGCTTTGCATTATCAAGGCAAAAAAAACATTAATCCGTTTAGGCTATTTATTGGTAATTGACAGATACTTAAAAAAAAAAAAAGAAGAAGAATAAAAATAAATATAACAATAATTACAAGTGTCAACAAGAAAGCACGTGAGTCGTTTCGGGAAGTGACTCGATCTCGCTCGTGACGTGATGGAAGGTTTGGGTTTGCGTTCAGGACTTGGGCGCTCGGGCAGTCACTCCATTCAAAAGAGTCGATTTCCCCGATTTCCTCGTTTTCTCCTCCTTTAAATATTCTGTCGATGCGACGCACGACGAGCAAGGCAGGAGTTGCCGTTAAGACCGAGCGAGGGCCAGGCCCTGCGTTGGGAATGCAATTCGCATGAACATAATTTCATTCCGTAAAAAAAAAACCCAAAACAAAACATTGCGAGCGGTGGATCCCGAAACTCTTTTCACGTGATTGTCAAACGAATCGTTCTAGAATCCATGAGCTCCGACATTCCCCCCCTTTTTTTATTTTTTATTTTAGGTTTGATGCAATTCCTTCACCTTATGAGACAGAATGTCCCGCAGTTTAACTCTGGGTCTTGGCACGCTCAAGTTCTATTTTAGCGGCCACTCCCACGTTGCGGACCACGAGGTGGTGTCACTTTAAAAGAGGTAAATATCTTTCTACCTTTTATTATTCTTTTTTATTTGGCCGTCGGTGGATACCTGTGCAATGAGCTCTTTCGTGCTACCGTCAGGGATTCCCTAATAAAATACAGAGGATCCCCAGCAAAAAAAAATATATAATATATAATAGTTATTATATATTATATAATAGTTTAACACCATTATTTCATTTCAGCACCATCAGACAATGTAATAATGACTGTGTTGATCATAGTTTCACTATCTCCCTAATTATATATACCATAAAATATAATAATAATAATAATAATAATAATAATATAAGCATATTATGTATAGTATAGCTGTGTATACGGTATATGCTATAGCATTTGTCATTTTAGACTAAATGATATCTAACAATAAAAATCTTCTCAGATTGGGGTCCCAGAGACTACAACTGATAATAATCATAATAATAATAATAATATAAGCATATTATATATTGTATAGCAGTGTATATTGTATATTAAGATTAAGATTTAGATTAGAGATTAAACAGGACAAGATTAGCTCGTCTATAGTCACAAACACACCACGACACACATGCATTTCGTGCAGCAACGGCCGACACAGGCATGCAATGGAGGCCGTGAAATGTCTCTTCCGCATTTTCCCATCATGGCTCGTCCTTCCTCCGGGGGGGCAGGCCAGGAGCTGTGGGCATCTGACAGTTCAGCGCCCGGGGACCAATGTATATGCCATAGTATAGATAGTAGGTACAGTGGGGCAAAAAAGTATTTAGTCAGTCACCAATTGTGCAAGTTCTCCCACTTAAAAAGATGAGAGAGGCCTGTTATTTTCATCATAGGTTCACCTCAACTATGAGAGACAAAATGAGAAAAAGAAATCCAGAAAATCACATTGTCTGATTTTTAAAGAATTTATTTGCAAATTATGGTGGAAAATAAGTATTTGGTCAATAACAAAAGTTCATCTCAATACTTTGTTGTATACCCTTTGTTTGCAACGACAGAGGTCAAACGTTTTCTGTAAGTCTTCACAAGGTTTTCACACACTGTTGCTGGTATTTTGGCCCATTCCTCCAAGCAGATCTCCTCTAGAGCAGTGATGTTTTGGGGCTGTCGCTGGGCAACACGGACTTTCAACTCCCTCCAAAGATTTTCTATGGGGTTAAGATCTGGAGACTGGCTAGGCCACTCCAAGACCTTGAAATGCTTCTTACGAAGCCACTCCTTCGTTGCCTGGGCGGTGTGTTTGGGATCATTGTCATGCTGAAAGACCCAGCCACGTTTCATCTTCAATGCCCTTGCTGATGGAAGGAGGTTTTCACTCAAAATCTCACAATACATGGCCCCATTCATTCTTTCCTTTACATGGATCAGTCGTCCTGGTCCCTTTGCAGAAAAACAGCCCCAAAGCATGATGTTTCCACCCCCATGCTTCACAGTAGGTATGGTGTTCTTTGGCTGCAACTCAGCTTTCTTTCTCCTCCAAACACGACAAGTTGAGTTTTTACCAAAAAGTTCTATTTTGGTTTCATCTGACCATATGACATTCTCCCAATCCTCTTCTGGATCATCCAAATGCTCTCTAGCAAACTTCAGACGGGCCTGGACATGTACTGGCTTAAGCAGGGGACACGTCTGGCACTGCAGGATTTGAGTCCCTGGCGGCGTAGTGTGTTAGTGATGGTAGCCTTTGTTACTTTGGTCCCAGCTCTCTGCAGGTCATTCACTAGGTCCCCCCGTGTGGTTCTGGGATGTTTGCTCACCGTTCTTGTGATCATTTTGACCCCACGGGGTGAGATCTTGCGTGGAGCCCCAGATCGAGGGAGATTATCAGTGGTCTTGTATGTCTTCCATTTTCTAATAATTGCTCCCACAGTTGATTTCTTCACAACAAGCTGCTTACCTATTGCAGATTCAGTCTTCCCAGCCTGGTGCAGGTCTACAATTGTGTTTCTGGTGTCCTTTGACAGCTCTTTGGTCTTGGCCATAGTGGAGTTTGGAGTGTGACTGTTTAAGGTTGTGGACAGGTGTCTTTTATACTGATAACGAGTTCAAACAGATGCCATTAATACAGGTAACGAGTGGAGGACAGAGGGGCCTCTTAAAGGAAAAGTTACAGGTCTGTGAAAGCCAGAAGTCTTGCTTGTTTGTAGGTGACCGAATTCTTATTTTACCGAGGAATTTACCAATTAATTCATTAAAAATCCTACAATGTGATTTCCTGGATTCTTTCCCCCCATTCTGCCTCTCATAGTCGAAGTGAACCTATGATGAAAATAACAGGCCTCTCTCATCTTTTTAAGTGGGAGAACTTCCACAATTGGTGGCTGACTAAATACTTTTTTGCCCCCACTGTATATGTAATTCTAGACTAAATTATATCTAACAATAAAAATCTTCTCAGATTGGGGTCCGAGAGACTCTAACCATCAAATGTGGTCTATGGCCACAGACCGCGACTGACATGTCTGTAGGCTCCCTCAATGTTGTTTGTCAACTCCCTCACGGCCCGCAACCGATATGCCAAATATTGAGGACAAAGGGAAAGTCCTTCCTTTTGAGAATTAAGAAAGCAGACTTTATGTAGATTTAAAAAGTCCATTTCACAAAGTCATGAGAGCAACACAGAGAGCAATAGTAGTTTTATATTTCCATGCATTTGTTTAATACTAGTTTATTTTCTGTATAACAGATGACCATGGCAGCCTTGTGTCAAGAAGCACTACTATCAAATCGCTTGGAGTCCAAGGGCTCACCATCACTTCTCGGTGGCCAGGGGCCACTCACTGTGGTGAATAACAACCAGTATGTATCTACAGTGACTACTTGTGGTCAAGGAACAGATGAATACGAAGACGCCGCCTTTATCTCTCTTGACCATGCCATCCACGCTGCACTATGTGGTGAAAACAAACCTGTCGTTCTCATTGGCCCAGCGGGGTCTGGTAAAACAACTGCCTTGGAGAAGTTGATTGTAGACTGGGCGAAAGGAGCGCACCTCCAAAACCTTACTTATCTGTGCCCTTTTGGGTTGAAGGATCTGAACGGCCTCGACGGCTCATTTTCCTTGAAGACGTTGATGTCGCGGAGTTGCCACGGTTTTTCTCCAGACTCTATGCCTTCAGTTCTGCAGAACCCAGAGAAAGTGTTGTTTGTCTTCGATGAGCTGGATCAGTACAAACACAGCTTGGACCCCTCAGTCCAGACCATGTGCTCCGACCCAAACAAATCAACCACCATATCCAGTTTAGTGGCCGGCCTGCTTCATGGGACACTCCTGAACGGGGCTACTATTCTGATAGCTTCAAGGCCTACAGGATGTCTAACATTCCTTAATAGCACAACGATAGACCTGTTGGGTTTCTTGAAGCCCCAGAGAAAGACCTACTTTGAGCGGTTCTTCACTGACCAAAATATGGCTAATATCGCACTTCTGAACATGGAGCAGACATTAGGCTTTTACGATTTCTGTTCCTCCCCTAGATTTTGTTGGACAGTGTGTTCCATTTACAGGTCCCTGTTAGATGTGGGAGAGGGGCTGCCTGCAACATTAACTCAAATGTGGATAAGTATACTGGTGCAATTAATTGGAGCACTTTCACTGAACAAGGCCAGTGCCAGAGAACTAGTTTTGGCCCTGGGTAGAATGGCTTCTCATTGCTGTCTTAACAGACAGTCTACCTGCACCGCAGAGCTGTTTCAGTCTTTTGGCCTACAACAGTTCCTTACTTTTCACACCTCAACGGACTCCCTGTTGCTAGTAGACGGTGACCTGGAATCGGATCAGTGTTCCTTCTCTTTCCACACTCATCTGATACAGGAGCTCCTATTGGCTGTGTCGTTCTTTTTGGACGAGTCGAGTGAGAGTGTGAACCAAATGTTAGAAAAGCACGAAGGCCATGTAAAGTATCTGGATCTTTACATGTCAGGGCTTTTAAACTGCAAACAAAGGAAACCACTAGAGGCCGTGATAGGGAACTTCAACTCTGATCGGCTTGCGGATTTTGAGTGTTGGCTCAGAAGCAGCTCTCAGGAGACACTAAAAGGGTGCTACCAGGAAAAACACTTCAAATGCTTCCGACTGCTTCATCAAAATCAAAATCAGATGTTGGTAAAGGAAATCATCACTCCTTCGGCACGAATTGGCATCAGCTACGGAGACCTGAGCCTGGGAAACTGTGTAGCATTGAACTACATCTTTGTGTGCCTTGGGGAGGTGGAACTGTTGAATCTGTACGGCACTAAGAATTTGACAGAGGAGGAAGCTGAGATCCTGACCCCAGCCATCTGTTTTTCTGACAAGATAATGTAAGTTACCATGAACGCAGACAATACAAATTCTAAATGGACGTGTTTTCCACAGTGTTCGCTGTGCTTGTAACTGACATTTTAGAAAAAAGCACCAATGAGTGAGCACGATTATATTAAGTGTGGGTCAAATCCCCCCCCTCTCTCCTCAGGTTGTCACAAAGCTCCCTCAGTACCGGGGCTGTTGCACATCTGGCCTCGGCTTTAACGAAAGGAAGAACTAAGGAGGTGGATCTCTCCTATACCCACCTTGGAAACGCACGCCTAAAAATCCTCTGCACTGGACTCAGAGACTGCAGGGTGCAGAAATTAAAGTGGGATTTTTTCCCCCCTGTCAAACGGTCATTATTTTCAAAGCAAAACATAGCAAAAATTTGATTGATTTGTACCATGTTTATTTTTTTAGACTTACAGTATGTAGGCTGACAGAGGAAGGCTGTGGAGATATAGTGTCCGTTCTGACCTCCAGCCAGTCCCAGCTGTGTGTCTTGGATTTGATGTGTAATGAGCTTGGGGACCAGGGGCTCACACAGTTGTGCCAAGCTCTGCATAGCCCTATATGCAAACTACAGGAGCTTCAGTATGTACTAAAGTTATCTGCGGTATTTATGTGACCAATGACTACATTGTACACAGTGCATGATTTCTATTTATCAAATTTTGGGGGTGATGGAATTGTTATATTTGCATCAGTTCTTCAAGTGTTTCACATAATTGTCTAACCTTTTGTTTGTGGCTTTTTGCCAGCCTCCGGTCGTGTGAGTTAACCGCAGTATCCATGGAGGCTTTGTCCGGAGCCTTGTGTTCCGGCCATTCACAACTGAGGATACTGAACCTGACACTTAATACCATTGGTGACAGTGGAGTGGCATATCTATCCCAGGCTCTCCAGCATCCACTTTGTAAACTGCAGAGCCTCAAGTAAGACTGTTAGAGGATCAGTTTGCTGCCTGTGTATGGCTCTTTTCATTTGATGAGTAGATAGCTGAGTTAATTTTTTATTACTTTTAGACAGTGCCATAGGGTCGAATATGGACACTCCATTAAGGAAAGTGGGCGCTTCCTGTGATGGAGGTCAAATTGAACCAAACCATTGTGGTCCAGGAATGTTACAGTACCCCTTTCTAAATGCTCATTTTCCCGTCTCTCTTCAGGTTGTTTGATAGCCAGCTGACAGGTGGGTGCTGCCCTGGCTTGAGTGAAGCCTTGAGGTCAGAACACTGCTCTCTGTTGGAGCTGGATCTCTCAGTGAACGAGTTGGGCACGGAGGGAGCGCTGCTGCTGTGCAAAGCCCTCAGCAAACCCGGATGCCCGATGGAAAAACTCTGGTATACTCAATAGTTTTTTCCCAAGTGTTTCCTGCGATAAACCCCCACTTGTGAAAAAAATCACACTCTGAAAACCATTTGGTGTAGGAAGGTAGGATGATGTGGACGGACATTCAGATTCTATTTTTCTTGCAGGTTGGTGCGCTGTGAGTTCGGCGAAGTGGTGTTCAAGGAGCTTGGGATGTTGTTGCTGAGTGGGACATCTCAGCTGAAGTCCCTGTCTGTATCTATGAATAGTGTTGGGGACCAGGGAGCTAAATACCTGTGGAATGCTCTGGCAGATCCACACTGTCTACTGGAGGTCTTGGGGTGAGTCAGTCACCCCAATCATGAGACAACCAGGCACCGGCCCAGCACCACTTTTAACGTTGTCGGATGAGTTTTATGTTGTTATTAACACACCTGTCTGTTCTCTTTAAAAAGAGTCGAAATGATAGACCTGACGGATGCCTGTGTTGGGGACCTGTGTGTAGCGGTGGGCGCCAGCCGCTCTCTGAGAAGCCTGGACCTGAGTAACAACAACCTGACCGATGCCTCCGTAGCAGCTCTGATCCAAGTCGCAGAGGAGAGCGTCAGCTTGCAGGAAATGGAGTGAGTGAGCCTCCAGGATTTTTGACTGAAAATGCAACGTGATGTGAGATTCTTTCCAGTTAATGTCGACAATGACTTACCTAACTTTTCTTTTTTTTCCCCCTCCTCTATTTTCTTTCAGCCTGAAATATAATGACTTCAGTGAAGAGGTTTATATGATGTACAATTGTGATAAGATAAGATACTAAAAAAAAAAAAATTACCAAAAAATTATAGGGTTCGACAAGACCGAAGATCTGTGATATCGTGACTTGTGACTCCATTTCCTTGAGTCTTGATTATACAGACATGACATTTTTTCATATATTTTGTGAACAACTACTTGAATAATTGTGAATATGCAGCATTTCTTCTGCCAAATACAGCAATTGATTTTATCAAATAGCGCAATGCTGGCCAAACCCCGCAAAGTCTGTGTTGGCTCAAGTGTTGGTGGCAGACTCAGCGGGGCACTAACGCTACTCATTTCAGGACTCAAGTAAATTCATTTGCATGACTTTGTGGTGAAAATATGTAATGTTTCTTTGGGCTGTTGGAACAACACTTCCCAGGGTCTGCACAACAACTGTGTTTGTGAGATGTAATCACTCTTGGTATTCAGGTTTTTATCAGAACCACTAATTTACCTAATTTAGTCAGCTCTTTGCATGTCTTTTCAGTCTTCTTTTCCGTTTGTGGTTGCATTTATCACATGTTCCAAATGCACCCTTGATTGGATCATTCGGTGTGATTCAGAGGGTGGAATGTACAGAAAGTGATCATATTATTCCTGATATCACAGCTCTTTGCAATGTGTATATTGCACATTATATCGGGATGATGGGAAAAGAGATCATCATATAATCCTAATCTTAAACTGTCAATAGTTAGTCCCAGTCAATTATATCATAAATACGTGTTTATGTACATTTAAGAACTTGTAACACGCGAATAACCAAGTTTAATTAACAAATGTTTAATGTGAAATAATTTGTATTTGGTCTTTTTTGAACAGCTTCAATAAGGCACATAGAACAATACATTCACAACCAGCAAATATATTAACAATTTCAATGATAAAGCTCAGTTTCACAGAATAAAATGAGTTATCGCAGTGAAATTGTAAAAATACTATAAAATGAGCATTTGGCCTATAAAATTGTGACAGGCACACCCTGTCCACACCATTATGCAAATAACAGGTAGCTGTAAACCTGACAGAGAAATACAGTGATAAATAGATAAATCCACACTCCAGACAGGAAGGTTGTCAGAGGCACACAAAGTAATTTAAAGCTAAATCAAAAATGTACCTGTTTTTTTGGATTTTGTTTTTTAATAATCAAGCCCAGCTCTCAATGTTAATGGTCCCCGGCATTTACTTTGGGATGACCATTGTTGTGACTGGCGTCCTTAGAATTGAGGCCACGGCTGGAGTGATTCCTGCCGTTGGCGTCAACCTCCTCCTCAGAGCTGCTCTCTATGTCACTGCGGTCGTCCTTCGATACCTGTAAAGTAAAGCAATGTTTCCTGTAGCGCACCGAAGACCTTAAATGGTTGCAGCCATAATGAGCAGAACACACAAGTACAACCAGATTTACCTTCCCCTTGAAAATGGCTTTGATGGCGATCCGAGCAATGAGGTAGAACCAGATGACGTGAAGAAACTGAAGCACCAGCAGCAAGCCATTCAGTAGCCACCAGGACTGATACGGGCCAATAATTTCCCAGCTCTCAATCAGAACACTGTAGACGATCCTGTAGCACACAATATGAAAATGTTATATTATTGGAGTATTCTTTTATTGTTTTGACTACAATGTGACAGGAAGAAACCATTTCATAACTGTTGTTCCTATTTTGTTGGTTTCCATCGTTTATAGGTTTCACTAAAGTTGTCCTCCAAGTTGGGGTAGTGATGCCCCCCCCCCCAAAAGTAAATAATACAAAAATCATCCTCTCACCAGAACGGAAAGATAATGAGCCGAGTCAAGAAAAAGCTCATGCTGAACAGCACGAACAGGCCGTCACAAAGCCTCTGGCACTTGGCATAATTGGCCAACTTGGCAGCCTGGAAAAGAATTGGGGGTTAATGACAAAATGACACACCAAGAGCTCCTGTTTTTGCACTTGAGAAACAATGTCACACACACACACACACACACACACACACACACACACACACACACACACACACACACACACACACACACACACACACACACACAGTGAATAACATTGCTCATTTCGTTCCAATGACACCTGTCAAGAGGTGGGATATATTAGGCAGTAAGTGAACAGTCAGTTCTTGAAGTTGATGTGTTGGAAGCAAGAAAAATGGGCAAGCGTAAGGATCTGAGCGACTTTGACAAGGACCAAATTGTGCTGGCTTGACGACCGGGTCAGAGCATCTCCAAAACGACAGGTCTTGTGGGGTGTTCCCAGTATGCAGTGGTTAATACCTACCAACAGTGTCATGGCTGTCCAAGGCTCATTGATGCACGTGGGGAGCGACGGCTAGTCCGTCTGGTTGGATCCCACAGACAAGCAACTTTAGTACAAATTGCTGAAAAAGTCAATGCTGCCACGATAGAAAGGTGTCAGTACACACAGTGCATCACAGCTTGCTGCGTATGGGGCTGTGTAGCCACAGCCCGATCAAAGTGTTCATGCTGACTCCTGTCCACCACTCAAAGCTCCTACAATGGACATGTGAGCGTCAGAACTGGACCATGGAGCAATGGAAGAAGATGGCCGGGTGTGTGTGCGTAGTTTACCCGGGGAAGAGATGGCACCAGGATGCACTATGGGAAGAAGACAAGCCGGCGGAGGTAGTGTGATGCTCTGGGTATTGTTCAGCTGGGAAACCTTGGGTCCTGACATTCATGTGGATGTTACTTTGACACGTACCACCGACCTCAACATTGTTGCAGAACAAGTACACCCCTTCATGGCAACAGTATTCCCTGATGGCAGTGGCCTCTTTCAGCAGGATAATGCATTCACCACACTCCAAAAAATGTTCAGGAATGGTTTGAGGAACACGACAAAGAGTTCAAGGTGTTGACTTGGCCTCCAAATTCCCTAAATCTCAATCAAGTATCTGTGGGATGTGCTGGAACAAGAAGCCCGATCCATGGGGGCAGCACCTCACAACCTCCAGGACTTAAAGGATCTGCTGCTAACGTCTTGGTGCCAGATACCACAGGACACCTTCAGAGGTCTTGTGGAGGCCATGCCTCCACGGGTCACAGCTATTGTAGTCGCACGAGCGGGAGCTACACAATATAAGGCAGGTGGTTTTAATTGTGGCTGATCGATTTTTGTAATGTTACAGCCTTATTCTAAAATTGATTATTTCATTTTATCCCTGCACCCATAAATCTACACACAACACCCCACAGTGAAAAAGCAAAGTCCGGTTTAAAATGATTCGCAAATTTATAAAATAAAAAAATAAAAACTGAAATATCACATTTACATTAGTATTCAGATCCTTTACTCAGTACTTTGTTGAAGCACCTTTGGCAGTGAGGACAGACTGGGAATGATGCTACAAGCTTGGAACACCTTCATTGGAGTAAGTTTCTTCCATTCTTCTCTGCAGATCCTCTCAAGCTCTGTCAGGTTGGATGGGGAGGGTCGGTGCACAGCTATTTTCAGGTCCCTTCCGAGAGGTTTGATCGGGTTCGAGTGCGTTCTCTGGCCGGGCTACTCAAGGACATTCACAGGCTTGTCCCGAAGCCACTGCTGTGTTTTCTTGGCTGTGTGCTTCCGGTCCTTGTCTTGTTGGAAGGTAAACCTTCGCCTCCGTCTTAGGTCCTGATCACACTGGCGCAAGTTTGCATTAAAGATCTCCCTGTACTTTGTTGAATCCATCTTTCCATCGTACCCGACCACTCCCTGCCACAGAAAAACATCCCCACAGCATGATGCTGCCACAACCATGCTTCGTGGGATGGTATTGGCAAGATGATGAATGGTGCCTGGGTTCCTTCAAACATGCCGCTTGGCATTCAGGCCAAAGAGTACAATAGTGGTTTCCTCAGACCAGAGAATATATTTTCCTCCTGGTCTGAGAGTCCTTTCCATGCCTTTGGCAAAGTCCAAGCAGGCGGTCATATTCCTTTTACTGAGGAGTGGCTTCCGTCCAGCCACTACCATAAAAGCCGATTGGTGGAGTGCTGCACAGATGGTTGTCCTTCTGGAAGGTTCTCCCATCTCCACGAAATCACTCAATCTCTGTCAGAGTGACCACCGGCGTCTCAGTCACTTCCCTGACCAAGACCCCGATTGCTCAGTTTGGCGGGGTGGCCAGGTCTAGGAAGAGTGTGGGTGGAACCAAACTTCATCCATTTAAGAATGACGGAGGCCACTATGTTCTTGGGGACCTTCAATGCTGCAAAATCATTTTATATCCTTCAGATTCTGTGCCTGGACACAATCCTGTGTCGCAGGTCTACGGACGATTCTTTCGACCTCATGGCTTGGTTTTTGCTCTGACACGCATGGTCAACTGTGGGACCTTATATAGGCAGGTGTCTGCCTTTCCAAATCATGTCCAACAAATTGAATTTACCACAGGTTGTAGAAACATCTCAAGGATGATCAACAGAGACAGGATGCACCTGAGCACAATTGCGAGTGTCATAGCAAAGGGTCAGAATACTTGTAGAAAATGTAGTAGTAAAAGTGGTCTGAAAACTTTCGGAATGCACGTGTGCAAACAGACCGTACTATTCATCTCATTGTCATTTACGATTATAAGTGTTTATTTCTGACTATGTTGGATTAAATTTAGATTTCCCTGGCATAGTCTCTGTCATAAAAGCCATTCTGGAAAAATCGTATTACGTCACAATTCTAATAACAAAACCAGGGGGAATATCACAGGTTTTCAGTGGTCGTTTCAAATGGCTGCATTTAAACACAAAAGTGGCTATTTCCAATGTATTCCAGTACTTAAATTTCTGAGGACTGACTTTGAGCACCTCAAGGACCTGGTAAGAACCCTGGTCTTTGTTTTCATACTGTAGCTGTGAATGTGGTGGAACACAGCAAAATGTGGCATATTTTTATACATTAGCTTCGCCATGGAGGATATGTTGTCACCCTGGTTGGTTTCTTTGTGGAATATCTTAAAAAAGTAAATGACTGATGGACAATTGTTGGATTTAGTCTTTTCTTCCAAAGGTGAGTGCAAACCACATACTTAGAACATCATTCTAGCCACCTCAGATAGAAAAACCTATTCACTATTAACTATTTGACAGAGGGCTTTGTTGTCGCTGTGTATGTGTTTCCCTACATGTCACATGAACATTTCTGTCAACATGAGATTTGTGTTTTTAGGACTTTTACCTCCAGGAAGATGTCGGATACATCATGCACGCACATGACCAGAGTTCCCGCTCGTAACATGTTGTTGGCATAGGAGAAGGTGATGAGTGCTATGGTGGCAAGATGGTGGACAAGCATGATGTTGAAATCCTGACAGGGGCAACAAGAAACAAAAGGGAAATATGTATACAAGTTTCAAAATAACATTGTAATGAAATAAATATTTTGTGGAAAAAATAATAATAAACGTCCTTGTGATTGCAATTAAACCTGCATCATCTGAAGTCTGATGCCGTTTTGCTAAACAGAAAAACGGCATCAGACTTTAGGTCAAATGGTCTTTTGAGATGCCAACAAGGGACATCACAGACAGAACATTTGTTTTTCCTACAGTCTATGTCCTGAACCCGAGAGTCCTGACACTCTCTGCAAAACCAAAATCACCAACTCCCAGTGACTACAGTGTGTCCGGTGTTTTGTTTTTTCCCGCTGTTTTATGGAGCTTTACTGGCTTATTAACTTTTACTGCCATTGGTTGTGACTGACCAACAGTGGACAAACCACTGGCTAAACTGATTTGAGGGATGATAGATAATTTTGTTCATATAGACAGTATAGTATATTCAACTTTTCATTTTTCATATGAGAAAATGGGTTACTGGATTTCAAGTCAATCTTAAGGCTTAAAAAAAGATGGAACAACAAAGTAAAGGCAACAAATACAACAGTACGGTTTTACAAATAATCGTGCTGTTGCTGTTGTATTTGTTGCCTTTATTTTGTTTTTCATTTCTTTTTTTTGATAATCTAGCTAACTGACTTAACTATAATATTACCTTGATCATCAGAGTTTTTAAGTTCCTGTTTGCAGCGAGTGACGGTCTGACTTGGTGTCCCACACTCACTTTAATTACATAGGCTTACACTAATTAGCAGTAGAGCGTTGCATGGCGGACACATTCTACGTTTGCATGGACTCAAAATGGCAGCAGACGGGATAGATCCCGCCAGTCTTTCGAGACAATCTGGTTAGGGACACGAAATACCAGTGACACCGAGCCCTGGGTGAAGGCGACGGAGAGGCCGCGCGACAGCGGAGATTTCCGTTTGCTTACCTTGCGTTTGATGTCCGTGAACTGGGAGAGCATGAGGGAGCAGTAGAAGGCCAGCTCAGCTACATAGTAGTTGTACTGGCCAGGACTCAGGGGCTTTGGGAGATAATAACAAAATGTCATCGGTTCAAAAGGGATCGCTGGGAATCGTCGGCCTGTTTGTGTTTTTCTCCTGCCTATTACTCATGCGTGAGGAATTTCTACGATTCTTTTACTTGCAAGTAATTTGAATATTTGGTAGAAACCTGCTCCTACTTGGCATGCAAATGCAAATGTGGAACACCCTTTTCACCACTAATACTCAACATATGAGTTTACCTGAAAGGGGTAGTTGTACCAGCATTCTTTGGTATCCCACATCCAGGGTGACTGAGGGAAACCAGACATTAAGCTTTTACAATCAGACCTATGTATTATTTAAAGAAATGCTTAACACCATTCCACCTTTAGAGACAGTTAAATATTACGTGCTGTCACGATACATACTTATCGTCTTGATTCTATATCTGGAATGTAAATATTGAATATAGGTCACTGAGCTATAGCATAGCATGTGCGGTGTGAACTTACCACCCATAAGTGGCGAATTGCATAAATAAATATCCCAAGATAAAACGCAAACCTCCACCTAAAGGGAAAAATAAACAGAAGCTCAGGAAAAGAAAAGTATATCAAATTCACTTTTAGCACAGCCCTTCTTATTAGGCTTCCTTATTTTGAGGCGACCAAAATACTCAAAATGTAAACTTACATGCTTTCAGAGAACTTTTTGAGAATAGTGGGTTTGTCTTGATTTCGCCGAAGGCGAAACCATCTCTGTATTTTCCGTTCATCCCAGTCCAATTGCTTAGAGAGCCCTTCTAGTTGCTTCACATCTGGAAACTAGCGCACACACACACACACACACACACACACACACACACACACACACACACACACACACACACACACACACACACACACACACACACATTCAACGTCCCAATGCTGTTTCTCAGCCTCTGAACAGGCTGGAGTGAATCTATTTATCTGAGGACTAATGTACCGTTCTGGACTTGTAGAACCGCTCCAGGACAGCGTTGGGCTGAGCTGGCCGACTCACTCCTGACTGAATGCGAAGTATGTGGGCACAGGGCTTGGCCACTAGCCTACACGCATACAGACACAGGCGAAAAAAGAAGAAAAAGAAAAACAGGGTGTGGGCACTGAGAAGTGAAACAGTTCAAGTAAAACGATGCATCGCAGCAGACTTTTCACAGTTTGTCCACAACCATTATGTTTGGAATGCATTTGCACCTTAGAGAGAGAGAGAGAGAGAGAGAGAGAGAGAGAGAGAGAGAACAAGGGAGAGGCTATTGCAGGAGAGAGAGTGAGAATTCTGAATAATGTAGCACCTCATCCAAACAATGAGGAGCCGTCATGTGAGCCGATCATTGCAGACACACATGGTGAGCCATATCTCAGACCATGAGGCACATTCCTGTCATGAGATCCACCATGCTGGGATGATCAATGTCCAGGCCGTTTCGGCCCATTCACCTTCTTTCTAAGAGCTCGGACCAAACCTCTGCGTGCAAAGTATAATAGTTAAAGTTAAATGTTATCAGCCATGGTCTCAATCATCTGAAATCAATGTTTGTTCCTCTGGCAGAGCTGTTTCACCACCTCACGGCGGGGAATGGACACGTCTGGTGGAAACTACAGCGATAGTGAATTCTCATTTCTCACACATTTGTAAAGCACGGAAAGGGGCCCTTTTCAAAATTATTTGATTATATTTTTTTGAAAGCAGACCCGGCGAGATGAATCATCTACTTGGCACCTCAACCACACTGTCAATCAGTGAGCCGCGGGGAAGGCGTTGGAGAGCACGCTGCGTGTTGTTTATTAGCGCTTGTGGGGACGCGGACCGACGCGATGTTCAATAATATCTATAGTGTAATACACTGCAGCTCACACCGCACGCGTAGCTTTCGAAGTCGGGTGGGTGGCTACGTCACAATTTTACCGAACTTCTCCAAAAAAATGCGGATGTGCGACTTATGACGCAAGAACCACCCCCCAGCTGTTTTTTTTTAATTTATTTATTTTAACAACAAAGTAAGCAAAGTCTTTCAAGTGCAATCCGCGGGACAACTAATGCCGCTGCACACACGTACGCGTACACGCACACGCACACGCACGCAAACACGCAAAGTAAAATGGAGAAGAAGTCCCACCTCTCAAAAAGTAGTCGGAGAACCAGGACTCCGACGGACAGCGGGACGGCGTAGAGGACCTGGCCCAGCCGAGGGTACTCCGCCCCGGGAGGGGGATGCTCCAGGTCCGCCCAAGTAATGTTCCCTGGAAGCCAGAAGCTCTCGCTCCAAATCCAGGAGAAGACGGTGGAAGTCATCGAACAAAGATGCCGGCGCCACCACCCCCCCCCGAAAAAAAAAAAAGAAAGAAAAAAAAAAAAACAACAACAACAACAATAATAACAGCTGACTTTCAGAGGCGGCGGCTGTATCTCGTGGGCATCTGGAGACAGCTTTTTAAAGTTGGGAACTTGTGGATCCACCTCCAGCATCACCCCCGGTAAACAAGAGCGCTCGGTGACGTCACGCCGGGCAGGAGGTCACGCCCACTCCATCGCTCGTGTAGCGCAGGAGTCTCCTCTCCGCCGGCGCGGCTCCAGGAAACCAGTCGCCGCGTCCCTAACTTCCTATACTTTCCCACGCGCGTCGTGGGTCTGTACGGCCGCGCGGCTAACAGCGCTCCGCCGACGTCATCGGTGCTGTCATGTGACGTCGGCGGAGGGGTGCGCCGGAACGCCGCGTTCCATCGAGCTCTGAACCAGAATCGTCTCCTCCCACTCGGGGGGGGGGGGGAAGCGTGAAGGAACGGCCATTTTAAGTGTGCATTTTGGGGGCAGGTCACTGGGGCCAGTTTGCAGAGATAACAGATCTAACCGGGACACACACACACCGTTTATGGTGGACAAAGTTCCCTTTGCCCGGGTTGTTTTTTAATTTGAAGTCTCAACTTTGGTCGGAACTACTCCGGTGATTTGAGCTGCAGTGCAGACGTTTGGGGAAAACAGCCAAGTAAACAGACACTTTCACTGCGGGCGTCTGTGTTTTCCCAAACAGAGACGGTGGAAGTTGGGACCGACGACTCAGAATTACAGAGTTGGGATGCAGCCTAATAGAGCAGTGGTTGACAACGCGGGGTCTGCGCCCCGCCAGCGGTCCTTCAAGAGGTGTCGGGGACAGCCCCACCCCACCCCCCAGGCGAAATGATGAATAAGTTAAACTTCCCTGTTATTTTGTTTCCAAGATGAGAGCTCTATCAGAGAAGGCACAATAATGAGCGTTCATATCTAAGAATTAAAAAATCTTCTCATGTCGGGGGGGCCCCGGAGACAAATCTTATCAAAATAGGGTCTGTAGCCTAATGCGTTTCAAATTCAGGGTCCTCCGTGTGAAGAAAAAAGGCTGAGCATCACTTGAGTCTCACATCTCATACAGCTAAAGTCTGACTCGCATGGTCGTCCTTAAATTCTCCTTTCTCATATCAATAAACATTTCCACCGAGCTTTTATGGCGATGTTCTGTTTGGATAGCTTCAACGCTGGCTGCGGCGCAGAGTGAAACAATGAAACCTGTTGGTAAAACATGTTTGTCTGCCTGCGCTACAGCATTTTTCAGGGCCCCATTAAAATGACACAGGCCGTGTTTATAAAGTGCGGAGGTGAAGGCCGAAGAAGGCCGTGAAACCAGTCCTGAACGTGTGTGTGAGCACATTGTTCCTGTCCCGGTTGCATATCTTAACGTTTGCGTGGGCGTATTGCTGTGTGCAACATGCTTACCCTTTTCCTTTTTGTCTTTGTTGTTTAATGTTTTTCTCACTTTGTGATCGCATCCTGTGCTTCCATTTCGCTATAGGCCTGCACATGGGTCAAGTGCGGGGCTGGGTATTGGTACTCAATACCTTTAAGGTATCGACCGACCCAATACCAGGTGGTATCGAAACTTCTCCACTCAATACTTGCATACTTACTTACTAAAAAAATTCAAAACACACAAAACTATTTGTATGGTTTTGCTCGCAGCCAATAACAGCGATTTAATCTTTGATTTAATGCGACGTGTGATTGGCTCACTACCGCAGCAGCCACAACAGTCTAACAACAGTAGGTTCACAATTTCAAGTCTTGTCTTAAAACAACAGTCAGGTGTCTATATGAACAATGAAAGAGGTTTTCCTTGCTGTCATCATTCCTCCTGTGTTTTTAATTACACTGCCCAAATACTTCATGGTACAGTTTTGTACAGTTATTTCAAAAGTATTTCAATTATTTGAATACTTTCAAAATGTCTTCTTTGGAGTGGTGGCATTTCAGCCAACTGAATGCTTCCATTCACATGACGTGCTGAAAAAAAATCTATAGAATGAGGTACTCTTTCAGGGAACTGGTATTGGTACTGGTATCGCATTTTTGTTTTTAAACAATACCCCGCCCCAGTCAAGGATCATCTTAATATTGGCCAACAGTGCTCAGTGTAATGGAGTTTATGAAAAACAACTTGTTCAACTCCTTACAAATACACATATAAAAATATAATGTTTTATTATTTAATATCTTCTTTTTTGTTTGTTTTTCGTGCAAGATTTACAATTTCCAGCGTGTATTTATAGAATGCAGAGACCATGCTGAGTTAATTTAAAGGGACAAAGCAAGGCCCTGCATGGCAAAATGAAGTAGAGAGGTAGTGACAGAGAGAGAGAGGGAAATATATATATATATATATATATATATAGAGAGAGAGAGAGAGAGAGAGAGAGAGAGAGAGAGAGGGGAGGGGGAGAGGGAAAGACAGAGAGAGAGAGAGAGAGAGATTGACAAACATGCAGGGCTCACACTCTCACAGTTGGAGGCCCCATTGTGTGGTCAGCACCAACTGACCCGGGAACAGCTCTGCTCCCTGAACAAACCCTCCCTGTGTCTCCCTGTGCAGCTGCAGCTTCCGAAAATGCCCTGCTCGGATGCATGACCTAGTGTGGAAAGGCTAGGAACCGCGACCAAAGACAGGGGGATTATGCATCAGAGGAGCCACGTCTGACCCCATTTCCCTGCAGCTTTTTAAATGCCTGTGAGGTAATTGTCCATTTTTACGTCTACACAGTGCTTTTTTACACTGGATCCGGTGGATCAGACACGTCGGAGATCGGACGGAGTCCTGGTCATCGCTTGTGCTGTCCCCCTTCATAGATGGACTGTTCCATTTCGCATCTGAAAAATCTGATAGTTGGAGAAGAGTTCTTCATGTCAGGGACTGCTGTAGCCCCAGCACATATAATAGCTCCTGGAACCCTCAAGGTAATGCTTCCATCTAAGTTTCTATACCTTATGTTTAAGGGTGCAATTACTGTGAATCTGATTTAATATGAAATCATAAAACACTATTATGGCTTTTTTGTTTAAAAAAAAAAAAAAAATGTTTTCTCTTCTCTGAATGTGTACCTTATTTTTTCCCTTTGTCCTTTATTATCTGTCATCCTTTTTGAATGGCATCACTTTTCATAAATACATTGCTTGTGTTTGACTTTGTGATGTGTGACGTATTCCCAGGCCACTCACATCACATCGAATTGTTCCTATGTTACAGATAACCCAATGGATCAGAAAGAACTGAGCGATCCTTTGAATAACGTCTCATTGATTAAAGGTAGAATAGCTCTTTATTTGTTGGATGTAGATGGGGAGACAGAGAGCGGGGGAGAATGACTAAGCAGTGCTTGTATATTTGGCACAGCCTGTGTTGTACTTGACATTGCTTTTTTAAAAAGAGTCTGGTGAGGGTCAACACTCTTTAAGATAGTTTGTTGTGGAATGGATGGCTTTAGAGTTCACTTTTTTTTTTTTTTTTACATGGGGCTTTATGTTAGAGGACACTATCTCCACCAAGAGTCAAGCCAGAAGAACAATCCATGATTTTGGACGTTTCTGAAATACACTGATGTACTGTACAATATGCTACTCAACTGACTGGTGAATTAATTTAGCATGATGGATGATTTTGAAATGCTGCACTGCTCACACAATACATCAGCAAAACACAAACAGGCTTTTCAGGACAGCACTTAAGACCAAAGACATTTAACAGCCTTGCCTATTTGATATGTATTATCTTTTATTACAAACAGCACATTCTGCAACTGTACATCGATGTCAGGCCCAGGGCTAGGATTAATCCCCCAAATCTATGGAAGACTCCTGTCATATTCATTTGACAGATATTTTGAAAGAGGGGAGAAAATAGCTATGCCTCCAGTCTCCTGCACTTGAGCTAAATAAGGGTCAGTGTTGCATTTTTTTTTTCTGCAGCAGATTAAGGATGACGCTCAACAGACTCAGCTATTCTGCAATGTATTTTTAATACATAGGAACATTAAGCCAAGCACTATGGAGTACCTTGCTGTCGCAGACACGCGGGCATACACCCGGTTTTCCACCTATATCCACGCATGCATAAAAAGCACACTCCGGTTTATTCATCTGCTGCACATTCTGAACTTAGAACTCGCTCACAGTGAGCCCACTCACATTCTGATGTTCATTCAGGCAGTCATACGGATGTGCATGCATGCACGCTTGTTTGCCTGTGAAAACAAGCGTGCACGCACACACACACGCACAAGCACGCGCGAGCACACACACACACACACACACACACACACACACACACACACACACACACACACACAAACACGCACGCGCGCGTTTGCGCAGTCAATTCCCCGTAGATAGCAAAGCCAGGGGGCAGAGCATTCTGCCCTCCCATCTACAGTCTGGCATGCAGCAGGGCAGTCATGTGCTTGAGCCAGTGGGTGCTACCAGCCTCCATCAGTCACTCCACACCCTTTCATTTTAAAGTTGTTAATTAGCGCACCTTCATCTGATAGAACACTAACAGTGTGTGTGTGTGTGTGTGTGTGTGTGTGTGTGTGTGTGTGTGTGTGTGTGTGTGTGTGTGTGTGTGTGTGTGTGTGTGTGTGTGTGTGTGCGCGCACGTACATGTAATGGTTTGTTACCACTATCGATGAGATGTAGTGAAATATCAGCAGTAAATGCTGGTATTTCACAGTATACTCATAGTAATATAGTCTTGGTCACCCCTCAAATATGTCCATTTATGGTGCACATGCTTGACCTATTCTCCCTCTTGCTTTTCCCCCTGCCAAATATTTGGTGTGAGATGAGGTCATCCCTTTTTGTAGCCATGACAGATCAGAGGATCACAATGTTTACCGGGGATTCCAAAGCCCAAAAGTATGAGTAAAGCTTGTTTCCACCTCCAGGAAACATAACATAGCCCTGACAACCCGAGCTTGTTTATTTGTTTCGTAGACCATTTACAATCTTTGTAAATGTGCCAAAGTTCTTAAAGCTAGTTACATGCTGCCATGATAATGCAAAAAAATATATAATAATAATTAAAGTGCTAATATACACTATGTCATGTTAAGAAAAAGCGTCTGTGTCTATTTCTGGGTGTAGCAATTAGTTAGTGTAATAGACCCATTTTGTGTCTTGGGAAATTATCCATCTGTTCAACTCTTGCTTAATTTGAAATTTAGGGCTGGAATTAACAAGGTAAAACACCGTGGTTGTCATGTTCCACTTTCGATGCTACTTTGAGAGTTCCCGTCATTTCTGCCTAAAGTAGCGTCGATATCAAGTGTACTTTGCAGTCTGGTGTAACTAGAAAGTTTACTTTGCCAACACTAATGTAAATGTGAAAAGTCAAATGTCAACCTTCATTGCTTCGCCCGTGGCTTTGCTCCTTTGGTAAACATGCTATTTTTTTTTTTTATTGGTCTCTCAGATGAGCTGAACCGGTCGAACATGGGGTCCTCTGGTGACTCAGAGAAAATCATCCAGCATTTGAACCAGGAACTCCGAGAGGCCCAGGAGGTGGCCAATATCGAAAAGCTCAAATGCATGGAATTACAAGGTACAGGCACATGCAATGCTCTCTAATGGAAAACAACATCCTAATTTCAAAAATCCTAATTACTAATATGCGTCCAATATACATAGGTAAAATACGTGTTTCTAATATGAATACCAAAACATCCACAAACCCTTAAACGGATTACACTGATTACTATTGGCAGGTCTCTTGGATGAAGAGAGAAGAGAAAACAAGCATCAAGGGGACGAATCTGCTAACAAAGTAAAGCATCTCCAAGGTGAGCGGCTATACTTAGGAGTGTGTTGCCTATGGCGTGTGAGCAAATTAGAAATTTGTGTACGTTTTCCGGGGGTTGTGTGAAGGCAAAACTCCTCTTGGAATACGAATCTGACAGTTATTCTCGATATTGAAAACGACCTTGTTCACAATGAGAAATGGCCTCTGTGTGGATAGGCCAACTGCGGCAGCTCCAAGACGAAATTGGGCTCCTGAAAGAGCAGAGGGACAACGCCTCCTCAAGTGCACGCAGCGAACTACACAGTGCACGTGAGGAGGTGAGGTCCCTTCAGCGTGCCCTGGAGACAGCGACCGCCCAACGAGATACAGAGTTCACCGCCATCCAAAGTAACCTAGCAACGGTTACTAAGGACCTTGACAAATGGCATCAGACGGCCAACATGTACGAGCGTGAGATTGACAGCCTGCAGGGTGACCTTCAGCAGCAGAGCATGCAGTGGCAAAAAACTGCAGAAATACAAGGTACCAATTGTCATTAAATCTACATATTGATGTAATATCTATGCAAAAATCGTATTTGTGTGTGAAAAATAGCATTGATTCAAGAATCCAAGTACTTGCAAGAGAAAGAAAATCAATTCAGAGTATCCTCGCTTCAGTTCTCCGATAGTTAAAAACGAAAGACTGCAGTAAGCAGACTCAGAGATTCAGCAATTTTACATCCAAATGGGTTGTACATCTAATAGATGTAGCCCGAATCAAGGCGTGGGACATTCTTTCGTAGTGAATCAACTCCCCAAAAATGTGTCATGAGTCGTCCCTCTTTTGTACCATCATGCACAAAGATGTAGAAATAATAGATATAATAAGATATGGTTTTGGAGGAATTATCCCTTCTGCAGTCTCTCATACAAAGCATCAAATGTGACTTACGGGGTCAATGCTTTCATTCACATACAGCAGGTGAATTGCAGTCCTTGCAGAAGGAGTATAATGCTCTCCACAAGGAGTGCTCTGCCCTGCGCTCTGAAAAGCAGGACATTGTCAGCAAGCATGAGGTGGAGCGGGGGAACCTGCAGAGCGAATGCGCTGAACTCAAGGCCGAGAAGGAGGGACTCCTCAAGAGTCACCAGAAGGAGAAAGGAAACCTGCTCAGTGAATCCGCTACCCTGCGTGCCGAAAAAGAGTATCTAGCCAAGCAGCAGCAGCAGATCGGGAAGGATCTCGCCAGGTCGGTCAAAAGACGTCTACAATTTGCTCCGACCCCCGTTTCATTCGACGGCGGCACACTTCCCCTTTTTCAAACATCTCAATCCCTTGTTTCCCCCTCGTCTCGGCTGTAGTTCACAAGCCCGGAATGTTGAGCTCGACAACAGCCTGAAGTCCCTCGAGAGCGCCAAGGAGGAGCTGGAGAAGAGGCTGGGCGCCCTGCAGCTCCAGCACCAGCAGGACAACGCCAAGCTCCACACCCAACTGGAGGAGGCCAGTGGCCGCACCAAGGACCTGCAGAGAGAGGTGGGCTCCGAGGACGTCCAGTGCTACAGGGTTGAGCTGACGGAGCTCGGTGAGGTTTATTTCCCATCTCCTTTGACGTTGACATACTGCCCTGTCCCCCGTGCAGCATGAGGAGGCCAAAACGCAGCTGTCCGACCTGCAGGAGCAGTACGAGCAAACAGAGAAAGAGAAAAGGCTGATGGCGGAGGAGCTTGAGGAGTGCAAAGCAGACATGAAGCTGTTAGAGGAGAAAGGGTCCAAGGTGAGTCGTGCTCCCACGCGTCACTCATAGGAAGAAAGGCCCTTCGTCGTTCTCGATAAAAACCCATACGGTTTTAAGCAGATGCTCAAAATTTCATTTTAAAAAGGTCTGACTTATTGCTTGCTACTCATGTGTGGGAGCGGCATCGTAGCTATTACCGACAAGGGCAGAGACCATCATTGGCAGTGTTCAGTTTGTCGGCATGAGCTTTGCTTACTTAAATTTTCTGTGTTGAACACTATTGTCAAGTGTCTAAATTGTCTCCTGGTGTAGTAGGTGAATCTTCATTTTTAGTGCGGCGCACCTGCAACACCTCAGTCATTCGCTGCCTTTTAAATGTTGCTTTGTGCTTTGTCACAGTTCCTAACTTGGCACATGTGACTTACAAGATTTGTCGATAAACTGATTAGAAAAGTTGGCTCCCACCCAAATGTTCAGTCAGTCTACCAATGCCCATCTGCAGAATGTCCCTCTGTAGTTGACTACTGTAATATCCCTTCCCTCCTGTAGACCTCCCTATTGCTGCCCGTTCAAGCCATAGTCACCGGCCTTATCCTGGCTTTGCTGTATTGGTGCTTCAGCGCATTGTGGTAGAAAGGTACACACTACACCTGTCAAGTCAGGCAAAACCTCTCATCCTCCTCATTCCTTTTCAGAGCACTGCATGACGTAATCAGCTTTCCCTCATTCCCGCCATGACTCGCTTCCCTAGAGGGGGGAAATCCAGAAACTGTCCCTTCAGAAAATCTAACTTCTCTTGTCATCGTGTCAACATCTGGCATCTGCTTGTCTTGTGTCGACTGGATGGATGAATTCTAACAACTGTTTCTCTCAATGGGCTTGGATGGGCTTATCATCGTCTATTTGGAGGGGCTGTTTTTAACCTGTGACCTTTCCGCTCACTGCATTGGGTTTAACAGAGAGCTCCCTCTTGCAAAAAGCGTAAGCCGGTCCCCTCTGGGCGACCTAGTGGAACCATGTTCATGACTCCCTGTCTGTCACCACCTGTTGCAGAAACCATGGATGATCTGGGGGTCCGCGGCCGCCGTGGCTCTGACAGCTGTGACTGTTGCCGTGCTTTTCAGGACCTGAGGGAGGCGACGCACACGTTTATCCTTCTCACTCTCACCAATCCCTAATTGTCATCAAGTCCACAGTGAGACTGAAACGCATCGCACCGTCATCGACCCCCACTATTAATTTTGAGAGCTGATACTTACACATTTTGATTTCTAACATAACCTTAGATGGAACAGAAGTTAATAAAAACAAATGTCAGTTAAATGAGCAAATGCTATTGGTATCCATGCATTTACTCTTTGAGGGTTAGGACATCTCTTTAGACCAATTCTAAGTCTTGCTTTTTAACAATTGGAGTCAGTGGACACCCAGTATTGGATGTAAAGATAGTGTATCCACTTTAGCAATTATATAGCTATATATTGATCATGCAGATGTAGCTTCCCTAAACACACCATGTGTACCCGTCACGGAACTTTCAAAGAGATCTCAATTGGCACCAGTGCAAAGCCCCCCCCACCCCCACCCCATGCATGTTTATTTCTCTTAGATAGTAAGGAAGTAATTTCGCTGCTACAGTTACAGATCAGCGTCTGAAATTCACATATGAATGGTCGATGATATATCACTTGAGCCATCACAGCACTGAAATTAAAGTGAAGTAACCTCGCGTAGGGGGATTTTCTGAAGTCCGATGATTAACACAAAGGGATTATTTCTCAAGGGAACTGAAATAGGGAGGCTCCATGACAAGTCATTAAATTCATTATCGGCCAGTGGCTTGTTGGCTGTATGTAGGAACGTGTGTAAGTATCTTAATACCATACGTTTGACTTTTTTCAATTTGTTTTGCTTCGTAAATGAGTTATATCACAACGTGTGTTTGGAAAACTGGCAAAAATAATTATAATGATCAAAGTAATATAAGTCCAGATTGCACTTGCTGTCTGTATACCCAACCCCTCTCGTTGTGGTTGGCATCGCTTGTTAAATCCTTTTGACCTTCCAGGCATCTCTCGACGCCTCTTCGATGAGGTAGAACAAGGGAAAATACTTTTCATTCTTCCTCTTATATGTAGTTAGTGTATCAATGAGGCTGACATGTGAGTGTAAATGACTTGAAACACACTTGAGTGATGGCAGAAATTAACCATGTGCATAGTCAAAACAAAGAGTTTAATGGCATTGTTTTATTGAATAGAAAGATATAAATGACATATCACAGCATTCAACTGTTATCAGTGTAGTAGGAACTTTCCCGCTCCATGGGAGTCAGGTATCAGTTATCCCAAGCAACTAAGGAAAATAAGCTAAAAAAACCCCATAACAAACAGATGCAATATTCATTCAGAAGATCATTGTGTTTAAATGTTCCAGAACATTTTAAATTACTTGAAAAAAAAAAAAGGGTTTGGGTAAAAACCTATTCTCAAATCGAACTTAATTAAGAGTTATTGCCTTTGATTTGGAAAATTTATTTATCCCTGTAAATAATCTTGCAAAGGCAGTTTGTAAAGGGAATTAAATGCATTGTGCGGACGTTCAAAGCATATGACTAATTGCTCTGAGATGTAAGAGTGACCTCTATTAAAGATTAAAACAAGTGTCATTTAAGTGTCATTATTTAAATCTGTAGTTATTACTTATTACGTCACTGTCTGAAGGACAACGCGGGAGGATTTCATTTGTTTTCACGCTTTGTTCCTGGATTTTTCTGCTCTTAGTATAGTATACCATGAGATGAAAACACGGTGCCTATGATATGTAGGAAATGCCGGCAGATGTCATCCTACAGGAGAACACATGTATGAACACGTTGGCGGCGTCACGTTATGAATAACTCCAACACAGGAAGAATGTAGACGCTAAATCAGTAAGAACTGGCAATCAACCCGTGGCCGGGCCTGACCACGCCCCCCCTTTGAATATGATAAAATACACATTTCTGACAAATGAACACCGGGAGGGATATTAACACGAAAGGATCTTAGCGAAATTAAACCCCCATCACTGGAAATTTTTACTTTGGCTCGTGCCCCATTCATTTGCATTGGTGTGGGTGTGGCTAAACGTTGTTCTGAAAACAGCCACCGGAGGATCTTGACATCTCGTGGCTTCAATCTTTGAATACCCAGCACCCATGCACCCTTGGTGCATACTGTTGCCTGGCCCTGCCTCTGTTTCACTCGGCTGAAATTTTAAGATTTTTTTTAACTCATCTTAGATTTAAATGTAGGCAGTCTTTAAAGAGTTGAATGTTACCCACTATATGTATGTGACAAATAACCTCTTGAATCTTGAATCTTTGTCACCTTTAAAAGTGCTTCCTCGTAGGAAAGGAGATAAGTGCAGCAGATCATATTTACAGCAACTCGTTTGAGGTGCAAAGCAGTTATCGAGGCCTGTTTCCTCGGAAGTGAAGAAAGTATTGCATCTTGAAAAGCCCTGCAGTTTGACCTGAACAAATAGGATGACACGTGATGTCCTGCTCCGGGGACCAAGCAGAAATAAATATCAGGACAGAGCTTTCAGCAGGGGAGGCTGGATAGTGCAGCTCACCTGCTTCAGGGGAAGATTGCCTTCAGGGTCACAGAGCGACACCGGAATGCTCTGATCAGCTTGGTAACAAAAGCATCAACATTTAGAGAATTCTCCCTTTTCTGTTTTGCGTTTGCTGCTAGTGATAAAATTTGCTGCTAACAGATTTTAACATTGAAATATTATAAGTCATTATGATTATGATAATATTGTAAATCATTATGATATTGCTTGCTGACTAGGCAATATTATTCACTGGAAAGGAAGCTTTTAATAAAAATGTGACTTGTGAATTGAAGCCGTTGAATGTTTTTTTTTAATCTTTAAAATATCCATAATATCCAGATATGTCCATTCGTTTGCATTTACACTCAAATTCAGAGTAAAATAAAGCAAATATATTTACATAAACATACACAAATATTCAATTTAGGCTACACAGCTCAATAGGAATTGTTCAATGTTATTCAAAGTTATAGCTCATTGCTGAATTGCAAACACTGATGTTTACACACACGTTGCCAGGTTTTGTTAATCCAGCTGAACCCCTGGTTGTGTCAAGTTTCCCTCTAATAGTCTATCAACCGGTTGAGCATCATTGCCTCTCTCTACTTGCTCTATTCTGTACAGTTAAGCAGTAGGGAAATGCCGATTGCAACATTTCACAATCTGCATAGCCCTTCCGATGTTTGAGTAATGTCATTTGGTAATCATTCCTGAAATATTAGGCAATGTCTTCTCATGTAGTCGTCTTGCGTGCAGGAATAAAGTTGCCCTTGGCATTACTCATCAATAGACACCTATCAGTATGTATTCTTAATGCTCAATTGGCTCATTGCTCATCAAACAAGAACTTTTTTTTTTATCATAACTTTTTTTTTTTTTAATCATTTTATTTTTTTTCTAATTATTCTTATTTTTAATTCAGATGATTAATCATAATACTCTGGACTCAGGAGTGACATTTGCAAAATTCAAGAGTCTCAAAACTCAAATCTCTTGTCCCAACATGGTTTTGAGGGAGGAAATGATTGACCCCAGTGTAAATACAAAGGGCATCGTGACACACACGCACGTCTGTGCACGTTCCCCTAAGGAGAACGTGGTTCCTGGAGTAACCATTAAACCAAGCTGAGGTGTCACAGATCCTCAAAATAGACTTGGAACTCTGTTTATGACTATTTGACTGAGGATATAATCCCAGAGCTAGATTGCTAGAATGTTAATTTGAGTTTTACTGTGCCTGAAAATGACTGTATTGAGATTTGTGATGGTGATAAGTACAAGATCAATATTTCACAATGGGAAGAAATTTAAGAATCAAATGCATCAATGCCTGCCATGGTTCACTTGTCTGAATTATGCAGTGTTTCAGTGTTTTAATGCTCTCTAATACTGTAGGTTATCTACCCTCATGCTGACCTGCAATTTAGACGCTGTATTTTAAGATTGCATTAAGGAAAATGGCCTAAATATCGGCCTCGCCAGGGGTGTCATCCTTAAATATTCAGTTCTACTGTTGTGACAATTCTTTTGACTGACACCTTTAAAAGGAGTTGTTAAATATTTGACACCCACTCTCTGATCCAATGCCCGGATGTGCCAAAGTTCAAAGTTTTATTTGTCAATGCACAACATTAAAGCTGGAGTCATGATGGCAATGAAATGCTTATATATCATTTGTATTTTCTCACTTCCACAATCCATGCAAATGTTTTATTCGACACACACTTTGGTCAATCTGTTTTTTTTTTTTTGTTTTATTTGTTTTTTTTTATCAACCAGAGCTTACACAGATGGGACCACTTCCGAGAGCAGGGCTGGACTAAAAAAATAGACACAAAGGAAATTTAGGTCATCAGCATTCCCCAGTAGTCATAAAGCAGGAGATTTCTGTAACCAATTTTTACAGATCAAATTGATATAAATTATTACTGTGTGTTTTTATTGGGGTTTTTTTTTATGGATTCTTGGCAACCTTGGGCCCCACATTCCCTTTGTCGGTCCAATGATGCAATGAATTTGTTGATGTACTTGTTTACTTGTCTTGCTCATTTTCATGCTTTTTTTTTTTTGTCCGATAGCTTTGTCTTGGAGTTCTGTTTCTCAGAAAATGGGCAGGGTTATGCCATCTATTCTGTTTCTCACATCATTTGCTCTGCCACAGATGCTTCGATGTATTTGGTGCACGACAGGATGCTGCTGTAGATGTTCATGCCTTTCCTGTATGAAACGGGTGGAAACCATCTTAGAGGAGCGAGCCTCATCTTTAGCGAAATGGTTTTCATGCGTTTGGTACATGTAGTAGAACGAAACCGCTGCAACTGTTATTTATAATGCTTTCACAATATCTCCATGAGGATATCCCTATTTGTTTCCCTTCTGTGCTCGTTGGTTCCACTTTTGAGGTCAGGATTGGCCCAAAGCCACTTTGCCAGATGACTGGGGAACAGGGACCAGAACTGGAGCCGAGTTTGGAGGAAAATGGCCTTTGGTTTTGTTGTGAAGTCTATTTGTGCAATGCATGAATGCTGGGTAAAAATCACAGGCCCTCTTATGCGGCATGGGTAAGAGGCCCGGTAACTAGACTCCTGAAAGAAAGCCTTAAATTAGCTTCGTCAAATCTCCTTAGTGTTTGAGGATCCCTCTCAGCGATGACCGAGAGGACGGCTTGTGGAATCTGGGGGACATGCCGTCGTGTGACGGGGGAAGAGATTCAGGACAGTCCCCTCCGTGTCCTATATAAACCCAAATCGGACGAAACACTACCTACAGGGGAGTCGGTGCCGGGCTGCAGAGTTGCCGTGTCCATTTGTTCTGCTCCAGTTTCTATCTAGGTCATCACCAGCAAAGCAGGGTACGGCAGCCCCACAGTCCTGCACTGTGTGGGATTCTTCTAGCCTGCTTTCTACAAGCTGTTAATTATTAGTGAGATATCCATATTAGACCCAAATCTATCAAATAATATGTAACTAGTAATAAGGTCTGGTACTGATTGTCAATCTTGTAGGTCAAGATAAACTTTGGTTTGAGTTCATCTTATCTATCTTGGCACATGGTTTCAAGTTAAAGTTTAAGAATTTGGGAGGGGGAATGTATTAATGCAAACAATTAGTAGTGGTCAGTTCTCAGCGACGATAGATTATTCATAATTAAGGCCCCTTGACAAGTGGGATGATTACGCATTGCCAATGCCTGTGACCGACGTTCGCTTTAAAAGATTGACCGAATAATCTGGCCTGGTTTTCCTCCAAAGCAAAGTATCAATCAATGCCCTCGCCCAGACCCGCATAATCAGCCCGACTGCTGCCCCTATCCAAGCACAATTTTGAACAAGTCGTCGTTTTAATTTATGATCTTAACTTGAACATGCATTTCTTCTCCGCAAACAGCAACTGCAAAAGCTAAGTGGTTTATTTTGCATGCGTTTAACTCACCAAGCCTGCTGTTGGATCATCCCGTCTTCTCATGACGGAAGACATAAGAAGATAACTCGTACTGATAAAGTAAGATACTTTGTGATCAAATACAATATGACCATTTGGATTTGTCAAAGACATTTCAAGAACACTTAAGAAGTGCATGTTTTTTTCAATTACTTTTTATAAAAATGTGTATCAGTCTGAACCACCCCAAGCTGTTTTTGTATGTTATTATGTGTCATTGAACTATAATGTGTTTTTAGGTAAACTCTAATGTGAGGCTATAATGTGGGACATTTAACATACATTAGCATTGTGCAGCTGTCAAATATTGATTATGCACATCCCCTGACATTTCATCTAGATTTGTTTGTTTTGTATATTTTGCAATGAAAATGAAAATGTCCGAATCTATAATGGCTAGAAGTGTGTTGACAAACACAGCAGTATATTTGCCTCATCAATTTTATTGACATTATTTAATATTGTGTTCATTTATTTCTTCATTTATTTGATCTTATACAACACATAAACATCTGCCAACTCACCACCATTGCTCGTTCAGAAATCCTGGGAAAGGGGAATATTCTCCCTCTTAGAATAAAGGGTGCCGTTGATCTGTCCTTTGAGTGTGGGTTTCTAAAGCCCTTTGAGATTGTGTGAGAACTGTGAGAACCGTGCGATAAAGGCCTTTCCAAATTGAACCAGACTTGAACTGACTTTATTTTCTTCATAGGTGAGTCATGGCTGCTGATCTGGACGTGGTGAACCTGTTTGTCATTGCCGGTGCAACACTCGCTATTCCCATCCTGGCTTTCGCAGCGTCCTTCATACTCTGGCCCTCCGCGCTCATTAGAGTGTATTACTGGTAAGGTGCATGGGAATAGACTAAGAATGCAAAAACTCTAGAATACCATGATGTAAAATATAAAGCTTTACCTACCTTTGCACAGGTACTGGAGAAGGACCTTGGGAATGCAGGTACGTTACGCAGACTGTGGCGGCTTCCGCTTCTGCTACTCGTACAGAGGGAAGCCGGGGCTCAGACCCTCCATCCTCATGTTGCACGGCTTCTCTGCTCACAAAGACACGTGGCTCACTGTCGTCAAGGTGAGGAGTACAATAGTGGGTTAATGTGAACTCATGAGCCCGTATTGACTTTTAACTTCCACCACTGTGCTTTAGTATCTCCCCAAACATCTACATATACTGTGCGTGGACCTGCCTGGACATGAGGGCACAACACGCACCAGCAGAGAGGATTATACCATCGAGGGTCAGGTCAGAAGGATCCATCAGGTATGTTTCAGCGTGTACATGAGTCATACTGTGTCATTCAAATTCCGATTTTTTTCCCCAGTCGCCAGAAATGCCCTCAAAATATACTGTATGTTTGATATGTTTTAGATTTTTTAAGTGGCACCATCCGGCTGAATACCGCTTTTTCCCCCCTTCTTTTCTTGTAGTTTGTGGCATCCGTTCGCTTAAACAGAAAACCCTTTCATTTGGTGGGAACCTCCATGGGGGGCAATGTAGCTGGAGTTTACGCAGCCTGCTATCCCTCCGAAATCTGCAGCATGACTCTCATCTGTCCAGATGGTGAGTATGGTGAATGAACTCTGAGGTGCGTTGCGTTCATCTCTTACCTGTTATGTAATATTTCTATGCTTTCCAAAGGCATTTTTACGATTAGCAGCTACTTATTGAATCCGACACTGATTGAGCACCAACATCTTTTTTTTTTTAAATACATTTTTTTCTATGAACTCCGCAGGTATCAGACCCTCGAGCGAGACCAAATTTGACAATCACCTGCGGGACCTTGAGCACAACCAGTACAAGCTCAATATCCCGCTCATCCCGACCACGGCGGAGGAGATGGAGGACATGCTGAGGCTGTGCTCGCACGTTCGCTTCAAGATCCCTCAACAGGTGAAGCATGCATTTAATGCTGCCATCTAACATAAGAGGGTTAAAGCCTAAAAATGATATGCAATGACGCTGCACAGGACACGGTCACCCTTATTGTTCGTGCATCTTATTCATATTCACTGTGTAGATTCTTCAAGGACTGGTGGATGTCCGGCTTCCTCACAATGACTTTTACCAAGAAGGTCCGTCCCGTTGATTTGATTCAGCAGGTAACATCCTCCAGATACAATGCAACACGGACGGGCACCAATAACAATACTGTTTGTCGTTTTCTTTCAGTTTTCATGGAAATTGTTGGGGGGAAATCCAGATTTGCCTTACAGGAGCACTTACACCTGATCTCGGCTCCTTTGCAAGTGATTTGGGGGAAACAGGACCAGGTAATGAGGGTGAAAACGAAGTGAGGTTGTTTTGCTGAACGTTTAGCTGTAAAAACTATTTGACGGGGCCGTGACATTACTCTCCAAACCCTTTTCTCCCGGGTGGTGGATGTGTCTGGGGCGGCGGTGGTCTCCGAGCTCCTGCCCGGCAGCAGGGTGGAGCTGCTGGAGAGCTGCGGCCACGCCGTGGTGATGGAGCGGCCTCGGCGGACCGCCAAACTCATCCTGGACTTCATCGTCTCCCAGCAGGACAAGAAGTCCTCGTGAAATAAAGAGATCAAGTCAAACTTAAGCGTGCGGCCCAGCTTGTTTCTCCTCGTCCTTCAGCTGCACGTGCATCCATTCCAAGATTGATTCTTTATTTGTCGCATGCAGTCATACAAGTAGTAATATATGGGATAAACACCAGGCCGTGGAAAAAAAGGTCGGAAGAAAATGTTTAATCTAATTCATCATCTAAATCTGAAACAATATATATTCAAAAATACCATCAGAAATACCCATAATCAAAATATATGTTTATGGACAGTACATATATTTCCTTTTAAATATTTTTAAACGATTATAAGCAAGCCATATATTTGATCAGTAACATAATAATGATGCTATTTTAATTATTTGATTTTTCACCGGTTTCTCTTCCTTGTGAGACACAACGCTGCAGCCAGTGTTGCCAGGTCCGCGGCTCTCCCGCCGAACTGGGCTACTTTTGAGGCGTTGCCGCGGGTTGAATTTGTTGCCCTTGGGCTGGGTAGGCCTGTAGGGCTGGGGCTGATGTGTGGAAAGGTATGGAACCAAACCGTGCGCAATGGAGACACGTTCTCCGTGAGTGCGCCCACCCCCCGCCCCGGCTGGCTTTCCGCTGGTTTTCCGCCACAGACCTGGCAACCCTAACTGCAGCCCAAGGTGTCAGTCTGAACATCGGTGAACCTCCGTGAGGCTCGTCCAGAAGCCGCCGAGCGTTCGCATTTTTCTGTGAGAAGAAGCAGTCAACGAAAGAGCTGGTAAACGCTTTATTCGCATCTACTCATGATGGGATTTTCGGGGACAACGTTCGGTTTGCCAGCAAGCGGCGAAGCAGCGTAATTACCATTCACGCCGACGAACATCTGGCGTTAGCTAGCGGTTAGCCTCTAGCTAGCTGCAACCGGGGCTCTCATTCGCCTCGGAGCTGATTTTACTTCATATTTAACAGTTGCTTGGTTTCCTCACATAATGAGCCGACGACTAAATGGACCCAAAGTCATGTCCGACTAATTCCGTTGTTTTTAATTGTATTTTTTATTTATTTCAAATGTATTATATTGCTCGCCAAGCTGTCTGTCCGGCTTTGTTTGATGGGGAGCTGGTTCACTTTAGATGATCCTACTATTGACAAATACGCCTATTTAAATTGAAGTCATCGATATCAATAAAAAAACAACAACCAGTTACCACAACCATCTTAGTTCTGCTATTGGCGGTGTCCTGTGTCTCATTTTTGGTATACAAGTCTGATTTCTGCAAACATAATGGACTGTTTGTTTGTTTTTTTTATAATATATTGTCAACATTTTGAGGATGTTATCTATTGGGAAATCCTGTTTATGTACTCATACTTTACAAAACTGCTGCAATACCTAAGCCCTGATACCCATGTAATGGGTGTATGGTTAGTTTTATGCATAATTGAGTTGCATCGGGTCATGGTTAAATGTTTTATCATTGGACCTCAACTGATCTGATAGGTCTGTTTTATTTGAACAAACCTATTTTTTTAAATAATAAACAGAGAGAACTACTTGAACTTGCTATTATTGTAGCTGAAAATGAACCATTGCTGATATTGGTAATCGGTATTGAGTTTTACCACCTTATTTTATCACATCTGATTCTGATGTGATTGTTTTTTTTTTAACAGGTGACTCTCTTAAACCCATCATTGTTTTGTTCTGGGTCTGTCTTCCAAGTGGGTTTCTTGGTTTACAAATGGATAATGGAGACTGGGGACATAGGGTAAGAGATGGTTTAAAATCACTCTGGAGGAAGAGCAATCACAGAGTGTTTCAAAAACATAATGTTTGACAACTAAAGCTGGTGAATCGCTGTCTACACACCATACACAGTCTGATTTAGTTGTATCCACATGAGAGACCATTTGCGGGTTATGGATTGTCTGCTAAATCTGATGGAGAAATTTATATTGTACATATATGCTGATACATTAGCTTGATGATGCTGTATATATTGATTTACAATTTACAATTATTTTTCATCACTTTAATGCTTTTCTTGTTCATCCTTCTTCGCTTTAGATGAGTAATCCTGTTACCTTGAACATCGGCGGCCATCTTTACACCACCAGTTTGTCGACCTTGCAGCGCTATCCGGACTCCATGCTGGGTGCCATGTTCCGAGGAGACTTCCCCACGACTCGAGATTCTAAAGGGAATTACTTCATAGATCGTGACGGGACGCTGTTTCGCTACATCCTCAACTTCCTCCGAACGTCCGAGCTCACCCTCCCCATGGACTTCACGGAGACAGACCTGCTGAGAAAAGAGGCTGACTTCTACCAAATCGAACCTTTGATTCAGTGCCTCGGCGACCCCAAACCGCTCTTCCCTCCCGACATTTTTGAGCAGGTGGTGGAACTATCGAGCACAAGGAAACTGTCCAAGTACTCCAACCCGGTGGCGGTCATCATCACGCAGCTCACGATCACCACCAAGGTGCACGCTCTGCTAGAGGGCATCTCCAACAACTTCACTAAGTGGAACAAGCACATGATGGACACCAGAGACTGCCAGGTGTCCTTCACCTTCGGCCCTTGTGACTATCACCAGGAGGTGTCCCTCAGGGTCCACCTCATGGACTACATCATGAAGCAGGGCTTCACCATCCGAAACACGCGTGTGCATCACATGAGTGAACGCGCAAACGAAAACACAGTGGAGCACCATTGGACTTTCTGTCGGCCTGCCTATAAAATTGAAGACTGAGCTCAAGTGGAATTTTTAGGAAATGCTAATTAGTCTATATTGTTGTTGTTATTGTAAAACCAAGTGAGGAAAATGTTTAAATCTTTTGAAAGGAGAATAAATTGTGCGCTTATCCATTTTGGGGATGCAATGGGATAACAAATCATTGCTTTTTAATCTTTGTGGAACATATAGAATGCAAGGCATTAAGTCTTAACAAAATACTGTTTTAATTTCATGACTTTTAAAGATTCAACCTGAGATACAGTAATGGACATACTCATTAATTGTATTATCACAAACAAAATCCATTCTTCATTGCAAACTAATAATACAATTTTGTATTTTTTTCTGGTTTTAAAAACAACAAAAAATAGGCACTACACGTAGCAGTGGTTATTTTAGGAATATTGTTTGGCTGAGTGATGTGGCCAAGATTTTCATGATAGTCTTAGATTTCATATTAAAGTTGTGCTTGACGGGATTTACAAATACAAACTACACCCTTATGTTGTCGGTTTGCTTTAGTCAATTTCAATTTTTTTATCATTGTCAATTCTTGATGCAATATGCAATTTTCATTCATTTGATCAAGAATAGATATAATATATATAATGACTGTTATTCATGACTTATTGCTTTTGATGACCAAAACAAAAACATCTTAAAATACAGTATGGCTTCAAATATGATTTTCTCCAGCCCATGATTATTGTTATTTACCCCAAAGGTCAAAGCTATGATATGAGTTGTGAATGGAATGCCCCATTTCTGTGTTTGATGTTGTCGTTGTTGCATCTAATGTCTCCATGACACCCGATTTTTGCCCTTAACATTTCAGTTGCACCTAAAAGAACAGCCAAAGCTACCGTATATAGCAGGTTTTGTTCTAATTACTATCTATAGCTCTTAATTTAAAGACAAAAAGAACAATTCTCATTTTATAATGCTAGTATCTCTCGTTATTTGCTAACAGTGTTGCATGTTGTGTATGTGTTTACCATATTTGTATCCAGACTATCATTGTGTCTTGTTAGAGCTCGTAGTAGTAATGTAGTTAGTCTCCACAGCCAAATAAATGTATGTCATTTATTATATGTTTGGTGTACCTTTTTACTTACCTATGTTTTCACTGCAGGTATTTAAAACTTGTTTTTATACATCTGTACATCCTTCTATTTCCTTTCCCTATATTATGATTGCTGGGTACTTGTGCCCGTTAGTCATTAATGGTCTCAATATTTTTATTGCTCGCAAAAAGAAAGTACATTTTCTGACCACCACATTACTTTGTTATAGTTCAAATAATAATTTTACAAAAGAAATTCAATGTCTCCCCTATAGCTTGTTGCCCTCAATGCTTACACTTACTTAGCTCTTGACAACAAACCCTTAAAAGTCTCTGGGACTTAACTTATAAATATGTGAGACGTGTATTCGTCTCAAGTCACAAACTTATAGCAAATGGAAACTCACTGTTATATATGATCTGGTTTTTCTAATGTGAACAGCTGACAATGTGCCTCTAGCGTGAAGTATGATCTTTTAAGCAAATGTAAATGCAAATGTGCTAGTCCAAACCCAGTGAGAATAGGTTCATGTGTACTCTAATTACCTGGTGGAATCAGTGATAGTAATAATATTTTGGGGAAGTAATTTGAGGTGGTAAACCTGCGAATAACTCATGTTAAATACACAAGGTGGGGGTGCTAAACGTTATTAGAACCGGTTGCAATTAATTTATCCCGATGTATTATATATATAAAAAAAATATATATATATATATATGAAAATGTTACAATTTTAAATACACTCAAACTTGTATCGTTTTAAGGAGGCATTTTCAATACAGTGAGCAGGTATCGCACGAACTACAGCCCGGAAATGACGTAACACCCTATTTGGTGCGTCCGATTTATGTTCGTCAAAATGGCTAACGCACTCGCCAAGGTCAACTCCCAGCGAGGGTGTATCCGTCCGTATAACTCCGCCCGCCTCGGCTACGCTGTGTAGAAAAACGTGCAAACCCGACCTGCCCCGGCCGACCGCAAAAGGACACGGGCTAACGCCGCGCTCTATCAGGGTTGTTCGTCCCACGGAGGTGTCCTTCTGCCGGTGTTGGCAACGCCGTGTCATATCAGGGTTGTTCGTCCCACGGAGGTGTCCTTCTGCCGGTGTTAGCAACGCCGTGTCATATCAGGGTTGTTCGTCCCACGGAGGTGTCGTTCTCTCGTCGTGTTTAGCAATAAGCGACACCCGGGGACGGAGGCTGCTCGGTGACCGAGATGCTTCGGAAGAGCCGAAGCCTGACGCGCCTCCTGAGCCTGGTACCGGGCAGGCGTCGCCTCGGAACGTACCGATTCCTCCCCGTGTTCTTCTGCATCGGCGGCGTCATGGAGTGGATTATGATCAACGTGAGGATAGGGAAGGAGACTTTCTGTACGTTAAGTAAACACGCCAACGCCGTATTATCGCACAAGCACGCGTTGTACCACACGTTCATAAACACACATTGAGAACAACCTTGCTTTATTTCTGAAATGTCATTATTTCATGCCGAGCTTATCAAATAAGTTCCGTTTTATATTGCTTATTGTGAAAAACCATATACACAAATATAAAGTTTTTTTTAAACTTCGATATTACTGCCTTTTTACAAACTATTTTGAATTGACTCACAAAAGGGCAACGAGAGTGATTGGCTGACCTGCTGCTCCACCACGCTGCGCCTGCCCCGCGTGTCTGGACAGTGTTGTTATGAACATTTTCATTTTTGTGACCTTTCACTTTGAGCTTGACGTTGTGTTTGAAGAGAAGCAACGACCAGTGAACAACAACAACAACAACAACAACAACAAAAATTAAAGATAAATTACGTAACCACCGACGTGGAAGCTAAAAACATTCCCAGAATTCCATGCGAGTTGACGTCATAGCCTAAGCATCCATTAACACACAGAGAGTTTGTTGACGGCTCCCTCTTCTAAAACTTGTCACTGCTCCGCCCCGAACTGATTTGTTTTCATAATTTTTTTTTTTTAGGAAATTAGGTAGACACCAGACGTGGGAGTTGGAAAACAGAAACAAGCGAGCGCTTGCTTGCCCAGCGGCTTTGACGTGGGTGTATTGCAAAGTAAACATGCAGCCCGTGAAGTAATTTAATCGTCGCCATCCCCAAAATCTCAGAAGCGACTCTAAGCCCTTCTTCTAGTAGCCACAACAACTGTAAAGCACCGCTCGGCATCCAGCTGAAGTCACAAGTGCACTGTTGGAACAAAAAGAACAAAGCTAAGCAAAGCTAAAAACGAAACACCGTGATGACGTATAAGCGCAGATCGAAAGTCTGGTCACCCCCCTGACTACGTGTTGTCTCACACCGTGTTCTTTTGACAAGTCTGTGATCATCAGTCCCATCGTGCTTTTCTTCATTTGCCAGATGACGTCTACAGAAGAAAACGATCAGAACGGGAGTACCAGCAGAAGCTCAGCGATGGTCGATCTTAAAGACCCAACAGTCATGGAAATGCTGATGGGACGGGACATCTGTGGACTGTGGACTTGGGATGTTTTCACACCGAATTGGAATGAACATATGAAAAGCCCCCAAGCCGTGTATTGTAAAGATTTATGTAAAGCATGCATATGTAATATCACTGTAATACATAAAGAAAGCTGAAGAACATTAGCCGAGCCGATATGTGATTATTAATTGAATCCCTGGTCGGATTTGTGAGTCATGAAAATTTCTGAGCTATTTATCATTTACATAAAATAACACCAGCATGAGAACAAAATGCTGGGTTTTTTCATGAATAAATTGAGTTATTTTTGTTAGAGGATGCATAACATATAAACATGCCTAAATAAAATGTTGTAAATCAATCGGTTATGAAATCAATTGTCAAAAAAAACTTTAATGTATAAATGTTGCTGTATAATACAGCAAAGGAAGGGCTATAAAAATGTTAATATTTAGGTATTTGTGGTTTCTACTCTGTGGCATTGATCACTATTTGATTATGTGACACCTTTTCAGTTCAGATGTAGCTTTGAGATAGGATACTGTATTTGCATCGCCACAAATAACACAGTGGTTACTTCAGTTGTGTCCAATTGGGAGGGACCGCAGACAGATGAAACTGTTTGGGTGTTGAGCCAGCACAAGTGGGTTCCCGTCCAGTCTCACCTCTTCCATGATGCTTCTGATGTAGTGAGTGTTGTTGCCTTTGCAAAACGTCTCATCGGTCACTGTAGAGATATTGTTGTTCTGCGACAGGAGAGAAAATTAGACAATCGTTTTATCAGGATAAACCAAAATGCGTTATTACAAAGAATTTAAATATGTACTTACATTTAGGTGCACAACTTGAAGAGACTCTGGAAGTTGTGGTATCACTTCAAGTTGATTGTTACCAAGATATAGAAAAGCCAGACTTGTAAGTTTCTGCAATATTAATGATAATAATACTGTCAGTATCCACCAGTAACACAATAATAAATAAAGTCCTTCAGGAAAAGTTTTCCAGTTGGACTAAAATCATAATATGTTAAACTACTTTTAGATTAATATGACAAGTTGGACCGCTATCAAAAGACTGCATATATTTTGTATTTCACAGCCTTTGGACAAAATGACTGGACTGAATTCTTGTCTTACTTTGAAGGTGTTGGACTTCACACTCGTGGAACTAAGATGGTTGAAATTGGCATTGAAAAATGTTAGGCTTGGGGGAAGCATCGGTAATTTAGTCAGTCTGTTGTCCGCCAGAGTGAGCTGCTCAAGATTATTTAGTTTGGAAAAGGCCCCATCTTCTATCTCTGTGATGATGTTCCCTGTCAGGTCAATCCATTTTAATGTGGCTGGAAAGAGAGAAAAAAAACTCTTCAGCAAAGAACAGAAAAGCTATAACAAATTGGACCCTCATTTACCCATACCTGAAAAATCATTGTTTTTTATTTTTGTTATCTTGTTGAAGCGTGCATAGAGGTACGCCGTTTCCTTTGGCAGTTTTGGGACGGCAGACATTTCGGGCGAGACCTCTTCACAGTAAACTGATCCAGTCAGGCAAACACACAGTAGGCATGTTGGCAGCTCTGAAAACAACACATTTCTTTTTAAGACACGTTGTTTTCTTATGCACATAAAAAGAAGGAGTGGCCTACTGGTGCTTAATGTACATTTTTAACTACTGTACATTCACAATAAAAGTGGAAAAAAATAACAAGTGATCATATTCTGAAAGTGGATACAGATAAAATCATTCAGTCCGTGCAAACCAGAGCTACCATCAGCTTTTGGAATCGGTGCCAGGTCTTCAGGCACGTCATAGTCCGGAAGATTCACAATGTCTTTCTGCAGAAAGTAAGAGTCTCAACAATACTTTATAGGTACTGACAACACAAAGGTACATCTGAAAGCCTAAGACCAATGTTGCAAATCAAGTCCAACAGGATTTTATTACCTTGGGTTGCCTTGCTTCCATAAATCCATCTGCAGAAGACAGGATGCATGGCACAACAATCACCATGCAGATCAAAGTCCTCATATTAAAAAATATATATGGCCTGAATTACTTATGAAAGAAATATTGTGCAAAGAAGGCTGCTCGCAGGGGCTGCATCTGAGGTACATGTGATCAGCAGAATTTTCCACACCGTCTTTATTAAGCTGCCAGTAAGAAAGGAAAGGAAAATATAATTTAACTCAATATTTGCTGGACTCGTCAAATTCTTAGGTCTCTCAATGTAGTGTTTGTACTTAAAACACTTTACTGTGTAGGATCGTGTGTAAGGGGTGGAGAGGAGACAAGCAAAGTGTTTTAATAACAAGTTTGGTTGATGGCAACTTGACAGCTCTGTAAGTTCACCAGTTTTTTCCTTGTTTGAAGGAACTGCTTTGTGCATATAACAGATGGAAAAAGAACGAATGGAAAAAATGTTGGCTTTAAAAAGTTTGAGCAATCAAGGAAGGATGATGAATGGAGAGTAGAGAGGGACCAAAAGGCGAGGAAGGGTGGGATACATTCATTTAGCTTAAAAAACATTTGCTAAGTTGATGGTTAAAGCAAAACGCAATACCCAGTAATACTATTAATAAAAGTGAAACAGCCATTGTCCTATTGTAATAGGTTATTATTTTCTGGAATAGTCCTCTACAGTCAAGGAAAATATTTTGGTTGCAGTTATTTTTGGGAAGAAAATAAAGCATCTGTTTAAAATTAACTACAACACGCACGTGTAAATCCTTCCTCGTCCCTGGTGTCCATCAAAAGCTAATTTCCCCCTGGTTGTAAAACCTTATATTTATGCATTCTCCAACAACCATGGATGATTAGCCAGAAGTTACAGCACAATCTTTTTTGATTGGGAAGTTGCTTTTTTCAACAAGTTGTCTTGCTCGTTTGCCGAAGAGCCTCGCTCTCATCCCCAATACTTTGTTGTATAGGTTGCTTCTGGTCAGTGTTTCTCTTCTACTATCAACAATCTTGAGTATATGTTCAAGCTTTGATCAAATTGATAATGGGTCAGCTTTGTCACAATCTTACTTAAAACATTTTTTAAGGAACGGCTGGAGTATTATAAAACTTGGCTTTAGATCTTGTGTCCGTGCCAAATCATCAGAGGTTTTTTCCCCCTCAAGGGGCAAATACATTGTATTCAATCGTGTTTGGTTTTTTCTGTTTCTCTTTTTTTTTGGCCCTACAGTTACCTGTTTGGCTACATGACTGTCATGGGTTGGAGCCCGAAGGCACTGAAATAGTTTGGATGGGTTGGGGCCCAGGGCGCCATGAAATAGTTTGTATAGAAAAAAAAAAAAATGCTCCAAAAGCATCCACCACTAGCCAAATAAGTCACCACTTAACCGGCGTCCTTTTAGCGTGCAGGGACGTTCATTACGGTTGTCACATAGAATATGCAAAGACTGCGATTTTGGAACACATTTTGTTTTCTGGTTTTAGTTTTTAGACGTTTTCATTTGTGAACACGTCCATTCCGCTTCGTGCTGTGTAAAAAAAAAAAAAAAAGAAAGAGTACTTTAGTAGTGTATGGAGATAGGTATAAAAAATGAAACATGCTTACTTGTTTTAAACACATGTTTTTAATACGGCCACCTGTTACTATATGTTTATGCTGATGTACACTGCTTATATATATACATATATATATATATATCAGTTATCAATTACTACTTATCAAGTGCTTCGAAATGGATGGATTCATTTGCTCATTTCAAAACGTATTTAAATAAAATTCAGCAATGAAATCCACGAGAATACTGAGAGATACAACAACATTAAACCACTTGAAATACGGGAGTTCTCAACGCGACAGCGATCGTAAAAGCACAAACGTTATTAACCCAATACAAAAATATAAAAGCGTCGCGATGTATAAACAAACAAACAAAAGCAAACAAAAAAAGTTGGTTCCAATTGGTACCTGGTTCCTATTTGTTGTCAACATGCTTCCCAAAAACACAAACGTGCGTAATCTGCTACGAACGGACCGAGGTGCGACGCGCTCCCCCGCGTCCCGTTACACGGGCGTTAATAAAAACACGAAGTCGGTTTTAAACGAACACCCGGGTCGAACCTCCAGCTCTTTACTTCCATCCACCCCCCCCTCTCGAGCTGCACCCACCGCACAAACTAAAAAACGTGAGACGGCGGAGCGGCTGCGCTTCTTCTGCCTTTTTTTTTTTTTTTTCGGGTTCCAGCGGCGGCGGCGTCGTCGTCGTCGTCGTCTCCGTCTCCGGCGCCGGCGCCGCGCGGGGCAGATGTGTGAGAAGCGGAAGCTCGAGCGTCACAGAGCGGAAGTGGAAGCTGCCCTGAACGAGACGCAGCAGCGAGACGGAGGACGGAGCCCGAGCCCCCAGCGAGAAAACAGCAGGATTAAAAAGCGCGCCCCCCCCACGTACTGTGAGTGCGGCGGCGCCCGGTCGATCGAAAGAAAAACACGCTCCGTCGCGGTATCCGCTCATGTATTTATTTGTATTTTTTTTTTTTTAACGCGCGGGGCGACGCCGCCTTCGGTTGAATTTCACGTTCGGGGGGTGGGGGGGCGTGCTAACGGTAGCCAGCCGCTCAGTGAAAGGGCTTCGCGGCTAGCGCGCTAGCGGGGGCTCGGAATCGGATTCCGTGACACTTTGTTCCGTCCGGCTCACTGACACCGGGAGGCCGTGTTACAGCGATCGGCCTTCGAATATATTCAGCCGAATGATTAATCCACTGCGATGAAACGTATTTAATTCGTGGATTGCGGGAAATGACAGCGACACGTTAACTCGAGCCGATGTCCGTGCTTTCGGGTTATTGTCAGCCATTGCTGTTTCAGGCCTAGGTAGCGGAGCTGGAGGAGATAACGGAGGCTAAGCGGCGGGTTGAACGGCGATCCTAGGCCGAATGCAACCACTCGAAACCGCCCGACTCCATCATAAATAAGACAGGTTAGATCTGGCGCAACGCGTCGCGCACACGTTAAATCCGACCGAAAAGATCGGAATGTCGCGAATGATGTAACGGTGAGGATCGATCCGCGAGCGGGGCATGTCCCTATGGGAGAGGCCTTCGGAGCCGACACGGAGGGCTGCGGCTACATGAAGCTGATCTCCGTTCAAATAAAGTGCAGGTTGGGCCTCAAGGCTCAGCTAAGGGGAGGAAAGTTGCCGTGTTACAGCAGCCCACGTATAAAACAATAGGCAATCGGAATTATTAAGAAAATAAGAAAAATGGCGATATGCAACAATCCAAGAAAATGTATTAAAGAAATGACATTGAAGCTTAAATCTAACTGAAAATAGAAAAATGGCAACATACAATAAACCTAAATCATAACGAAAAAATATATTCATATTGGCAGGGTGCAATAGACATTAAAGTAAATTACAATAAACCGCTATGAACAATTCATTCTGTCAAAAAAAATTGGAAATTGAACAAGTTTGCCTTCATATACGGTACATAATTCAAAAGGTTAGTTGAGGTATTATCGTTCAATATAGAATTTGCGTTTGGCCGGCCCAACCATTCCAAAAGCTGATAGTTTGTTGTTGATCCTATATTCCTTTTGTTTTCATATTTATTCAAAAATATAATCAAAGTAATCTGCGGCCAACAGGCAAATAGCATGAGTGGTGTGTGCGCAGCAATTGCTCTTTATAATATATTATAATTTCTGTGCGTGTTTCCTTCCCTCCATCCCTCCAGCCTAGAAAAATGGACAAGAACGACCTGGTACAGAAGGCCAAGCTCGCCGAGCAGGCAGAGCGCTATGACGACATGGCTAGTGCCATGAAGTGTGTAACGGAGCAGGGTGTGGAGCTCTCCAACGAAGAGCGCAACCTGCTCTCAGTCGCCTACAAGAATGTTGTCGGGGCCCGTCGCTCGTCCTGGCGCGTCATCTCCAGCATTGAGCAGAAAACCGAGGGCAACGAGAAGAAGCAGCAGATGGCACGCGAATACCGGGAGAAAATCGAAACGGAGTTGCAGGACATCTGTAATGATGTGCTGGTAAGGGCGGTTATGTTGCAGTTTCTTTATTATTATAATATTTATTGGGAAAACCTTAGTGATTCATAGTTTTTTGTTTTTAATCGCATTGCTTTAATAACTGAAATCTCTTTGTATCTAGGGACTTCTGGACAAGTATCTCATTGCCAACGCAACTGCAGCCGAAAGCAAGGTGTTCTATCTGAAGATGAAAGGCGATTATTATAGATACCTGTCTGAGGTAGCATCTGGGGACTCCAAAAAGAGTAAGTAAACATGATTTCAGGCGGGGTGCTGTTAAAGGTGCAGTGTGTAGCATTTAGTGGCATCTAGCGGTGAGGTTGCGATCCGCAACCTCACTGCTAGCCATTTGAACCTCATGGCTCCATTTGAAACACACCCCATGGCGGTGCAACATGGCGGCCTCCGTGGAAGAGACGTTGGCCGCGAAAAACACAAAAGGCCCTCTCTCGAGCCAGTGTTTGGTTTGTCTGTACTGGGCTACTGAAGAAACGTGGTAGTACAACATGGCTGCCTCCGTGGAAACGGCTCATTCTAAGGTAACACCAACACAACAATTCTTACTTTCGTGGGATTATAAACTAATTAAAACACGCTTATAAATATTATACCCCATTTCTGCCAAGTCCGTTCCGTAAATTCTACACACTGCATCTTTAAGACCTGTCTTGCTAATCAGGTCTGTGTGATCAAAAATACAATATGCACGCAATATAGTGTAAATGAATGTTATAAATGTGAATTATTCTTCCCTAAAGCCACCGTGGACAACTCCCAGCAGGCGTATCAAAATGCATTTGAAATCAGCAAGAAAGAGATGCAGCCAACACATCCCATTCGGCTTGGTCTGGCCCTCAACTTCTCAGTCTTCTATTATGAAATCCTCAACAACCCGGAACAAGCCTGCACACTGGCAAAGATGGTATTTGAAATGCAATCCTTCTTCATATAACGTGTTATTTATTTATTTTATTTTTTTCTCTCCCTGGTTTCCCAGAAAATTGTATGCAGAGACTTTCTCGTATGTTGTTTCACATATCCAAGTTTTTTTCCACGTGGCTTGACTTTCTCACCGAGCAAGATGTTGCTCCGGCTCGGGTGCTTCCAGGGCTATTTTATGTAAATAATGGGTCATAAAAAACTGGCTGCCATCCAGAATCTGGCACACCCAAATCAGATTAAAAGCTTTGGCAAATTGGAAACACCGTTTAAAACTGTACACTGACCTTTGGGTGATGACCCCATTTTAAGATGTTTTTATGTTCTTTAACAATCATTGCCATGCTTTAAGTTAGGCTCAGGTTATTTTTGTCTTGTTTTGGTGGACCAGCTTAAAGCTGCATCTACAATATTCTTTGAATGTGTTCATTTGTGTTTTGGTTTTCTTTTGTTTGTGTTTTTTCAGGCATTTGATGAAGCAATTGCTGAGCTTGACACTTTGAACGAAGATTCCTACAAAGACAGTACCCTTATCATGCAACTACTAAGGGACAACCTGACTGTAAGTTACATTGATCTCATCGTTTTGCTCTTGGATTAATTCTGGAGTAATGAATACTATATAGATATATATATATATTTTTTTTTTAAATCTTTTTTCTTTTTTTTTTCAGAGTGTATTGACGTGTAATGTATTTTTTCTTTACAGCTGTGGACATCAGAAAACCAGGGAGATGAGGGAGAGACTGGAGAAGGGGAAAACTAATGAAATTGCACTGTTAATCCACCTACACTCTTATCTTAAACACAGACAGCTTATATACATCCCCCTCCACTCCATCAGATCCTTCCCCTTCTGTATGACAAACAGCCTGAATTGCTCCTGACCAACTAGTTTACCCCTCTCAGTTTGCTGGGAGGGGACAGGGTAATTTTCAGTTGTTAGCAGGTTCAGTCATTTTGTGGAAAGAAAAAAAAATGTGTTCTTTAGCAAGTAAGTGTTGCTGGTTTTGTGGGCTTTGTGTGAATGCGTCTGTTAGGTTGTATGCGGTTTTGAGAGGAAGGGGGTGTTAATGGTTGTTTGTATGGGAGGGGGATTTTAATCGTCCTTCCTCAGCTCCTTTTGTCCTAGCTAGTTTGTTTGTGCATTTTCCTTTTTTTTTTTTTTTTTTTTTTTTTTTTTTTGTTGTGATTCGCTATGGTATTTACAGGTTTTCTGGTATGGTTACTAAACTGGCAGTTGATTTTCACCAAACACTGTGATGCTAGGTATTCAATTTGCTTCACAAACTAAATTGTTTGATTTTGAAATTAATACACTGTACAATCCTGTATTATACTAACTGCAATTCTGCTGTGAGCTCATACAGAAAGGAGGTAGGCCGTATTGTGACACTGGCGTCTTGGTGATTTGCTCTTTAATCACATTCACAAATTCACCATTTTAAACTTTGATTAAGGGACCCCTTAGATCGTTGTGTTAGATTTCCTTAACGTAAGACATTCCACTTTATTAGGCTCTTTAAAGGCAGTGCTTATTTTTTTTTTTAAACCCCCCCCCCCCCGAAAGTGTGGATTGTCAGTTTTACTCACTGTTCAGGTGCTGCTTGAAATCAGTACAATTGAATTCTATGTGCTTAAATGTGGTTCCATGTATTTTCCAAGATAGACTATCATCTGTATGTTAAGCCTTGAGTACTCTTTATTGATGTTGATTGAAATTGTCTTATCACACTGTACCAACCCTGCTTGCAAAATATTCCTCTTAAAACAGTCCTTTTCTCCAAAATTTGGTGCCTGGATTTATATTGCAGCTTCTTGTGTGCATGCGTGTGTGTTGGGAGTGGAGGTTGGTAGAGGCTGTGTTTCTGTAGTATGAACATTGATCTCGGAAATCCGATTTATTTTGAAGATGGAAACATGGGAGAAATTTCTCATTGAAGAAGTCCAGTGTCACAATACCATTTGTCACCACTACATTCCACATAGTTGAAGACACCATTCCACGTATAGCTGACAGTTTGTTTACTCTGACTATGTTCCAGTGAATTGAGATAATCTTCATTGAGAAAAAACAAACAAAAAAAAAGTAAATTTATCTCTATGCTTGATGAAAATGCAGTTAGTGAATGTGGAACAAAGCCTGTCTGTATATCGGCTATCTCAACTTGCTTTGTTTTTACTGACAAGTCTTTTGGCTAAAATTGCTTCTGTAACAGTCTGTTACCCAGTGCACACACGTGGTTGTGAAAATTTAGAATAGCTCTATAAAGCAATGATGAAACAGAGATAAACAATGGTTGGTGTAATTCTAGATTTGTGTATGTATCTTAAAATCATTCTAGTTTCACTATAAATGTAAGAATAGGAAAGTGTCAAAGACCATTCAGTGGAATAAAAGTTTCGTTTCAGATAAAAGGCAAGACGTCTCTTTTTTTCCCCCAACATGTGAGACATGCTGACCTTTGCGTTGATCTAACCTCGGCGACGGAAACATTTCATCAACGTGTGACTGATCTGGAGAGGAGACGGCGACTCTGTGAATTATGATTTGAATTACGAATATATTCTACGCTCACGCCTGAGAGTGAGCTCTTTGCAGTAACACAATTCGGGTCAGCAAAGACGCATTTCCTTTTGCGTGGACTGTCATTGAAATGAGTAAGATGCAGTACAAACTCTGACCACCAGATGGAGCTCCGGGGGGGGGGGCGGCGGCGACGACCGAGCGCGTTAGCCGGATCGGGAACTACTTTATCCGGCGGAGGGCGGATTAGACGTCGGCAGGTGTTACCGAGCGATAATTAAAAAAAAAATAAGCGACCGCGCAAAGGCTGTGATGCGACAAGCGGACACCGCGCCGACTCCTACAAAGCCGACCTGTTGCCAACAGACAGTAAGTTCACTTTTCAGCCTTAATGACCTTTCCGTCTTTCACTAACCTTTTATTATTATTTTTTTTTCCTTTTTTAAATCAATTAGTGCTTATGTCGGTATCCACGGCGTCGGACTGAAGGCTCGGGCCGCTTTAAACGCCTCTTAGTGGGCTGCGATTTTTTTTTTTTTTATTTCGCCGTCCAAATAAGTTAGCCTAGCTGCTAAAGATGCTTGGCTAAGTGACGTTTAGATGATTTTTTCTTCCTAACTTTTAACACATTTATACAAGGACAAGGATCCTTTTTTTTCACCGTTTTTTCACCGTTTTCAGAAGCCAGCTTTCCTCTGGAGCCAGCACCTAGTGGCCATTAGCCGAACTGCAGTTTGAAGCTCTTCCAGTGTTTAAAGCGCAACGCTTGGGGTCGCCACGTGCCCCCCCCCCCCCCCCCCCCCCCCGAGAGAGCTGCGCTGTCAGCTGTAATATTGTTAAATAATGTTGCCGTATTCTGGCTTGGGAATAGCTATTAAAAATGATATCACACGCACTTTAGCCCCAAAGTGGTAGTGGAGCCGACGTGACATACATCGCTTTGGTCGCAGTATTGGCTCTGGCCATGGTCGCTCAAAGTTTGTGGGCGGAGCCTAATCCGTAAACTTGCATTTCCAAAATATAACACCTTTCCTACTCAGGTTTTTGCGACAGATCAAGTATCAGAAAGCTGCAATCTCTGGCGAAACCTAATATTATTATGTTTATAACGCCTGTTTTATTGATTGGGAATGCTGGGTTATATTATATTTCCTTATTCAGACAGTGATGCTGTGTGTCCATGCTACGCACGTTTCCTTTTTTTGTTTCGTTCAATATGGAAATTCAACAAATGACATCTAAAATGAAAACACCATGTTTTTATTTATTTTATTTCGAGGAACGGTACTTGCAATCGCTCCCTCTCCTGTCTCCATTACGCATGGAGAGGGGTCACCCACAGAGGACCCAAAGCGTACTTGCGTTTTTCATCAACAATATGTAATTGTCGAGGGCTTTAATGCATGATCGAAATGACAGATGAATAGATCCGGGCCATTTTTTATAAAAAAAAAAAAAGGGCTATTTTAGAGATTTTATGAACTACATTTGCCCTTAATTACTTTCATATACTTTTCACATGTTGACAAATAATTGACAGTTTGTATGAACTGGTGGTTATCGGTAGTGAAAACTTTTATGACCTGCCACTTTTATCTGATTGGATAAGCAGCCATAATATGACATTGACGAGTGCTGCTGCTGCTGGTTGATTTGAGTCGCATGGGAAAGGAAAGCAGTGGTGCGTCATACAGAAGAACATAGGATTTCAAGCCACGCTCTCCAAACCATAATGTTAAGTGAAGGCACATGTGTCCCAGGATCATCGCCAGGAGCAGCCAAATAAGTTGAAAAAACCTTTCTTGAAGGAAAATGAGATTTTTCCAGATTCGTGTTCCTTTGTGTGTTTTTTTTTTTTTTTTTTGTTTTTTTTTATCTCAACGTATTTTCTAAACCGAGTTTGATTTATAAATAGTAGAAAAATGTTAAACCGTGGAGTTAAATATTCCCGTTTGATTACACGGGGAAATGCAGTTCATTTACCAGGACACGGAACACTGAACAACGTCGATCGATCGTTTCCTTTAAACCGAGCGTCCAGGTGAAAATCATTCTTCCTTATTCTGTAGGCCTTTCTCAATCTGCGTTCTTGTCTGTACTTGTGTTCTTGTGGACTTATGAAACGTCATCAGTTGCAGCCCAAGTACTGTTCCAATTCAAAGTCCGCATCAAGCCAAGTCCAGTCCAAATGCCCGGATGTGGACTTGCTCCGCCCATTTTTGTGAGGATGCATCGGTGGTGACTTGTGCGTACTTGGGACAGCCGAGTATCCCAGAAAGCATTTTGCACCAAGCAGTGGTAATGGTCCCCGGGAGTCTGTACCCCCGAGTCGTACTTGCCAGGTCTGAACTACCAAGTCCGCGAGTCCGGACTTCGCGTACTTTGTATTGAGAAACAACCCATGTGATGTGAAGTCATAATTGTGAAACCGTTTTGATAGAATTCAACCTTTAAATCATACTACTTTTACACACGGAGCCACAGGGCGTAGAAGAAGACGAAGAAACGAGTCACACGTCACGCACCTACGTCTCTTCCGTAAACCGTTAACAGACGGTTAAAACGCGGCACGGGTGTGTTTCGGTCTCACTTGTCTGTGAAAACTTTTTTCTCCCTATCGTTATGGATTACGTGCGGGTGGTGGAAACTCTGAATCATATTTGGACTTAATCTTACCAGTGCGATAGATCCGAGTCAGTGTTAGCAGCACGTACTGGACTTTTCTTTGGAGAACATTTCAAACAGCAGATTTCAAACTTAATGTGATGATGAAACTGAATATTTTCAAAAACCACCGGTTGAGACCGACGATATGTCCGTTGTTACAATGGAAGAAGTTGATAACGTGATGAAGTCCGTTGAGGTTGGTGACAGATTTTCTGAGACTCATAATATTGATACTCTAGATTTTGTTGTTGTCCATACTTTTAAACTCCAAAATAATTCCACTTTTGTAAAACATGTATATTCTTAATGTTAAATAAAAGCTTTTTTTAAAAACATTAGTTGTGTTTTGTTGAGCTGTTCGTGATTGGCCAATTCAGCATTATGTCAAGTAGCCATGAGGCTTTGTTTGTCCGCCAACCCCATTTGCATTCTGGGAGCTGGCTGAATGAACCTGGTGTGGGTAAGACTTTGGAGATGATTCTCTCAGAAACACAGTTTGCCACACTCCCTTGTCATTAACAAGTCATAGATTTAAAAATATTTGCTTGATTTGCACAAGTGTTACTTTGTTTGGAAGCTCTGATTCTACTTTCAAATGATGCGGAATGATGTGGGTTACATATGGTTTTGGAGCACCAGTAGGAACCGGAGTCGTCGTGCTACCATAGTTGCCCCACACGCCATGGCGCCACCACTTGGTGACGTTGTTTGTGTCACGCACTCCCTTGCGCCTTCGCACTTGGGGCAAGTCTGAACCTAGTTTAGTGGTGTTGCGACGCCTTGCAGCCAGCGGCTGCGGCTATGCCGTTTATAGTTTTTATTGACACAAATTAAAGCAATAGATCAGAATTAAAGTAAAGACATTTGTTTTTTCCGCCCAACAATAGGCAATGTTTTGCGTTAAACACCACTGTCTACTCAAAATAAGGAATTAGAATTGCAACTCAGCCTTCCCAATCAACCAAACAGGTGTTGTGAATATTAAAATATTAGGTTTCCCCAGAGCTTATGGCTTTCTAATACTTGTCTTGAAGTGTCGCAAAATCTTGAGCGGAGGAAAGGTGTAACATATTTTGGACATGCAAATTCACTGATTAAGTACCGCCCACAGACTTTGAGTGACAATAGCCTCAGCCAACACTTCGACCAAAAGCAGCCAGCCGAGTGACCAAAGTGGTGTACATCATGACGCACGTTGTTGGTCGCTCACGGAGCTCAGCCTTCCTCCAATATGGATGAGTCATTTGATTCATGCAAGGGAATAGCACTGCGCTAGATTCTTGAAGTGTGCTATAAATATGCTATTAAGATTCTCAAGATTTATTTTGCCATTGAGTTTACCATTACCTCAAATGTCCACTTCATTCATGATTTTATTTTTTTCATTCCTCGTATGGAGAAGTTGGGCTGTGGAATTATGCTAATTAAAAAATGAGGGCACAAACCTATTAAATTAGGCTATTCAATATTCATGGTTAAGATCAAATCAGTTCTGATTGATTTTAATTATTTGAATTTTGCATTTCAGAATTAAAATATTGCTATGTACGGTCCAGCATTTATTTTTATTTGCTTTATATATAATATTCCCGATGTTCTGTAGTATGGACTTTGCCCAATTCTGATATCAATCTGGGCTTGGTGGAGTCAACACACTGGCCTAATGAGAACGGTGATGGCGCTGAAATGGTGTCCTGAAGTCAAGAATATGTTGTGTTGTTTGACAGCTGTAGTTCTGACATGGGTCATGTGGGTAGTCAGTAGCACTCTCAACCGACTCTTGTTCAGGTTCATAATGGTATGTATGTTAATAGATGCACATTGACCCAAACAAGCTAAACATTCCCTTTGCGTGGCAGCGCATCTGGGGAATGTTTGCTTATCCAGGCTCTCGTAAAAGTCAGGCAGAGACAGCTGCTGCAGACTGCTGAGGATCACACTATTCATCTCCATCAGCTCCATTTGCAGCTCATTTGGCTCGTGGTCAACATCCACCACAGTCTAAGGAGGAAATGAGAATCTCGTCCCCTATAACTGAAAGTACCAGTCAAACTCAATTTCAAGAGAGGCATCACATGCATATACTTCCACATTCAGCCAGTATTTTCCTCTGGGAAATTGTTTGGCACAAATGGGAGATGTTAGGTGTGCTATGTCAGGTGTCAAAGTTTTGTAGCAAATTTCTTTGAGGTGTATGTACAGCTGTGTTCTCCACTTCAAGAGGTTTATTCGTCACATATACATACTTTCATACATTTATGCAGTGAAATGTCAATGCACCAATGATTACGCACGGTATGTTCTAGACACAATAGCTACCTAATTTCTACTTGACTAACTAACTGATTCCTAAAACATAATGCAATAGGTAAATGGAATAATATAGAATAAAATAACTCAAGTAATACAGGGTGGGGGTACAAAATATAAATAAAGGGAATAGACTTATGTGTATGGGATAGGCTATTATGTACAGCAGGGGAAATAAGTTTTGAACAAGTCAACAGTTTTCTCAGTAAATTCTGCATACTGTGTTGTATTGCTGTTCGGTGTTAATGTATTGCAATGTCATACCCTTGTATACTGTACTGTATATCTCCACACACTACCTCACTTCACATGCCACTTTAATGCACATGTCTGTATTTACAGCAGGGGAAATAAGTATTGAACACAACATTTTTCTCAGTAAATATATTTCTGATGGGGCTATTAACATGAAATGTTCACCAGATGTTGGTAACAACACAAGTAATCAAAACATATGTCCATAAATTACGTTATGTGTAATAAAGTGAAATGAAACGGGGAATAAATATTGAACACATGAAGAACACGAGTTGGCATAGGAAGCCAAGAAACCAGCTGAAATCTGTCAGTATTTAGGTAGCAATCCTGCCCCTCTTATCAGCTAGTTTAGTCCTAATTGATGCCCTATAAAAAGGTTTCCCATTACCATGGTGTCACACAAGAAGCATCTCATGATGGGTAAAACCAAAGGGCTCTCTCAAGACCACCGCAACCTTATTTTTGCAAAACATACTGATGGCATTGGTTACAGACGTATTTCTAAACTTCTGAATGTTCGGGTGAGCACCATTGGGGCCATTATCCGGAAGTGGAAAGAACATATCAACCGGCCGGGACCAGGTGCTCCTCACAAGATTTCTGACAGAGGAGTCAAAAGAATAATTTGAAGTGTTTGTCCAAGAACCAGGGACCACTCGCCGAGAGCTTCAGAAAGACCTGGAATTATCAGGTACAGTTGTTTCAAAGAAAACAATAAGTAATGCACTCAACTGCCATGGCCTCTATGCACACTCACCACGCACCACGACACCATTGCTGAAGAAAAAGCATGTTGAGGCTCGTTTAAAGTTTGCTGCACAACATTTGGACAAGCCAATGAAATACTGGGATAAAATAGTCTGGTCAGATGAGACCAAAATTAAACTCTTCGGAAGCATAGCACACACCATGTTTGGAAGAGAAATGGCACTGCACATCACCCTAAAAACCCCATACCAACAGTGAAGTTTGGAGGTGGAAACATCATGGTGTGGGGCTGTTTTTCAGCATATGGTTCTGGCAGACTTCACATAATTAAAGGAAGGATGAATGGAGAAATGTACCGAGACATTGTTGGTAAGAATCTGCTGCCATCTACCAGGATGCTGAAGATGAAAAGAGGGTGGACATTTCAGCAAGACAATGATCCCAAACACATGGCCAAGGAAACTCTCCATTGGTTTCAGAGAAAGAAAATAAACCTTCTAGAATGGCCCAATCACCTGACCTGATTCCAATTGAAAATCTATGGAAAGAACTAAAGATCAGAGTTCATAGAAGAGGCCCCGGAACCTTTGAAGACAGTTTGTGTGGAAGAATGGGCAAAAATCACAACTGAGCAATGCTTGCGACTAGTTTCTTCATACAGGAGGTGTCTTGAAGCTGTCATTACCAACAAAGGCTTTTCTACTAAGTATTAAATAAATTTCAGCAAGCGTGTTTAATACTTTTCCCCTGTTTCATTCCACTTTATTACACAACAATTTATGGACATATGTTTTTATTTCTTTGTATGTGTGGATAACTTGGGTTGTTACGACAGCTTGTGAAAATTTTTAATAGTTCCATTAGAAATATATTTACTGAGAAAAATGTTGACGTGTTCAATACTTATTTCTGTGTGTGTGTGTGTGTGTGTGTGTGTGTGTGCGCGCGCACAGATCTGTGCATTACAGTGGCATGTGAATAAAGTGAGGTGGTGTGTGGATTTATACAGTATACAACAGTGTGGCACAGCAATCAAGTAAAGTAATACAGAACAGCAATACCGCACAGTATGCAGTGATCCAGAACAGTGATACAATATGCGGTACAGTATGCTACATACAGTACTGTGTGTGTGTCCCAGTGAGTGTCTCAGTGAGGACCCCTGGTGAGGTCAGTATTGACAGTTCTTATGGCTTGCAGGAAGAAACTCCGTCTCAGGCTCTCTGTTCTCGCCGTGCTACTACGGAGGTGCTCGCCCGACCTCAGTAGCTCGAACAGTCCGTTTGTTGGGGTGGTGCAGATCCTTCATGATCCTACGGTCTCTGCTACTACACCTCCTGGTGTATAAGTCCTGGAGGAAGGGGAGGGTAGTTCCAGTGGTACGTTCAACTGAATGCCACACCTTCTGCAGGGCCCTGTGTCGTGAACAGTACAGTTCCCAAACCAGGCAGTGATGGTGCCTGTCAGGATGCTCTCCAGAAAAGGACTTGAGGATCCTCACCGAGACCCGGAATTTCTTCAGCTGCCTGAGGTGGTAAAGACACTGCCTCGCCTTTCTCACCAGAGTGTCTGTATGTGTAGTCCATGTTAACATGTGACATGGACTCCCAGGTACTTGAAGCTGCTCACCCTGTCGACCGAGGTCCCATTCATCAGCAACGGCACGTGCGTCCTCAGTTGTAATCCTCGCCGCAAGTCCACAATCAGTTCCTTAGTTTTGCTGACGTTCAGGTGGAGGCTGTTGTCCTGGCACCAAAGTGACAGGTCAGTCACCTCCTTGCGGTAGGCCTTCTCATCACCATCGGTGATCAGGCCCACCACACAGCCATGTGTACAGGGAGTACAGTAGGGGGCTGAGGACACAGCTGGACACGTGCCTCCCCACCCTAAGCACTTGGGGCCTGGACGTGAGGAGATCCAGGCACACAGCAGGGTGTTTAGTCCCTACTCCTGCAGCTTGACAGCCAGTCTAGTAGGGATGGTATGAAAAGCTGAACTATAATCGATGAACAGCAATCTCACTTAGGTCCCCTTCTGGCCATCCAGGTGTGAGAGCGTGATGTGCAGTACCTGGGAGACTGCGTTGTCCTTGGATCTGTTCTGCCGGTAAAAAAACTGAAGGTGTGGGGGAGGGAGGCGCAGATGTATTCCTTAATCAGCTTCTCAACACACTTCATGACCACTGAGGTGAGGGCCACCGGGCGGTAGTCATTCAGGCAGGCAGAGAGGCAATCTTTGGGACAGGAACGACGGTGGACCTCTTGAAGCAGGACGGGACCACTGATTCAGCCAGGGAGATGTTGAATATCATAGTGAGCACCAGGGCTAGCTGGTTAGCACAGGTCTTCAGTACTCGTCCAGATATGCCATCTGGACCCGCAGCTTTCCTGGTGTTCACATGCATCAGAGCCCTCCGTAGACGATGCTGCTTTGTTATTGTCCATGTTTCCGGATACAAGGCTGTCGTAAGCGGCTGTGCGAGCATTCAGAGCACAGCAGATGGATTTATCGACCCATGGTTTCTGGTTAGGAAATATCCAAACTTTCGCCGTGGGAACGATGCTGTCTGCCAGCGTAGCTATGAAGCTCACAGCTACTTCCGTAAACTCGCTGACGTCATTGGAACCATACGTCCAGCCGAGTCCTTCTTGAATTTCCGCGACTCCTCCGACCTGTCGGCGCGGAATACCGAGAAGGACTTGGCTGGACGTATGCCGTTGTCCGGCACCAGCGGGTTCAGCCGTGTCTCCGCCAGGCAGAGGTTGCAACAGTTTCTTGTATCCTGTTGGAATGTAATCCTGCTCGAAGTTCATCAATCTTGTTCTCCAGAGACTGAACATTGGCAAGAAGGATGCTTGGCAGAGGTGGACGGTAAGGTTGCATCCTTATTCTGACCCGAATGCCGCTTTTCCACGGTGCTTTCTCCGTGGGCCCGCCCGTGGAACAGCGCTCTATTGTTGTTTTTATTGCTGTTGTTGTTGAGAGCCTTGGCATGTAAAATCTCCAGCAGCCGCTCTAGATCCACAGATAAAGTCCCAAAGCGGTTCTTTCAGGGATGTTTTTATATCCACGAGTGCATCGCAGTCGTAGGAGATCACTGCCGATGCTTTTTTGGCGGACATTGTGATAAACGGGTAAAAATGCTAAAATGTGTGTAGTCAACACGGAGCACCCGCGCAGGCTGCCGTAAGGGGCAGCACCAAGATCGCGATCTAGTAGACTGTAATTGAGCACATTTAAATGTCCCACGTTGCCTGTCAAAAATGCTAGGTCTGCCAGTCAGACAGGGTCAGATGAGGCGTTTTTGGACCAAACAGTTCTGGAGACTCCTTGAGGAGAACTAGGAAATGGGGAGGTCCCCTTAGAATTATATTCCTTCAAGGGCTTTTTTTTTCCTGGTTGCATTCGCACCGCCAATTGGAACTCTGAAGTGACGATCTACAAGACGTAATTTAAAAGCTTGCTCCAACTTTCGTAAGGCACAGGCTCGCATCTGTACATCGCACGGGGATTATGGGCTGCACGTTAAAAATTAACGTTGGAAAATAAAATGAATGAATTTCTACAATAAAATACTGTGTGTGTGTGTGTGTGTGTGTGTGTGTGTATAAAGATTACCGCTGGGTGTACGTAGGCTGGCCCCCACCGAGTGATGTGACTCGACGGGTGGGCTGTCTTCAGTGGGGGGGGGGGGGGCGCATGCACTTACGTCTGGACCAGTCACCCTGCACTTAGTCACTTATTGTTCCTCTTGTGCCGGTTAGTCCCTGCCCTGGAGTAGGAGCTAAAAAAGTTCCTAAAAACAGAGTTTTAAGAACTATGATCATTCCTAGCTCCTGCAGTGCAGACACAAAAGGGAGGGTTCCTCCAAAAAGTTCTTAGAACTATTAAAAGGTCCCTGCAGTGCGAAAACGCCTATTGTCACTCACTCAGAGCAGGGTCTCCTCTTGCATGTGTGAGAGCCAGGCAGAGGGAGCCGGCCCCGCCCCCAGTGTATATTCCGGCATGGAGAGAAAAGAGAGCTCTTCTGACAATAGCCAAAATGCTTCTTAGATGTCTGTCTTAATCTTGTTACGAATTAATCAGTTTTGGTAATTTCTCCAATACCGTTAATAGTACCGGTAATGTTGGAACTTATTGGTACTACAGTCTGTTAGGTGTACCTAGGTGAATTTGTGTTGTTTTAAAGGCAAAGGGTGCTCACACCCAATGTTGATTTGATTAAGGTTTTTTTCAGTTTACCGCACTTTGTATGTCGTTAATTGATAAACTATTCATTGCATTATTTTTGCAAGCCTCCTCCACTTCACAGCATTTTTTCCTTAAGTGCCTAAAACTTTTGCACAGCACTGTATATCAGGCAAGGTATCATATGTGTTGCCATACATCAGTGTGGTACAAATGAGCCGACTAATGGCGGAATATAATTTTAATTTTTGTCTTTTTGTTTCCAGTTGCAACCCAAGATGAACAGTAACGGACCAGCATACCCCCTGGCATCCTTGTATGTGGGGGACCTACATCCTGATGTTACAGAGGCAATGCTTTACCAGAAGTTCTCACCTGCTGGGCCTATCACATCAATCCGTGTGTGCCGTGACATAATCACTCGCAGATCTCTGGGATATGCCTACATAAACTTCCAGCAACCAGCTGATGGTAATGTAGAATCTATCTTAAGACCAACAACACAAACACTATTATAATAGCACTACAAAATTGTGTTAACAGTTTATCTATTTTTACTCTTAAGTGATATTGAAGTGAAGTGAGGCTGGATGATATCTATGACAATGGTATGATGATGTCATTTGAAAAAAACACGATAGATGCTATTGCATCACCCACCAAGACATGTTGTGTAAATTTACCATTGATATTACCATAACTTACTCATGTATTATTTTATTCTGGTTGTGTCCCAGACTGCTTGTATTTAACCCTAAACAAGCCTGGTACTAATTCTTGGGATCTCTCCAACTGGCTAGAAGTAGAGTCATTTATTACATTTTAATCCAGACATGCTTTCAGTTAATGTTCAAGTTACCCATGGTCCTTTAATTCTTTGGAGCTCCTTGAGCCAAGCCTTAAAGGTGGAGTGTGTAGAATTTTGTGGCATCTAGTGGTGAGGTTGCAGATCGCACCCAACTGAATATCCCTCTCCATGGCGGTGCAACATGGCGGCCTCCTTTGAAGAGACGGGGGCTGTGGAAAACGCGAAAGGCCCTCTCTAGAGCCGGTGTTTGGTTTGTCTGTTCTGGGCTACTATAGAAACATGGCAGCCTCAGTGGAATCATACCTGCTCCCTATGTAGATAAATGGCTCATTCTAAGGTAACGCTAACACGATTCTTATTTTCATGGGATTATACACTAATTAAACATACTAATGAATATTATATTCCGTTTCTGCAAATTCTGTTCCATAAATTCTACACACTGCAGCTTTTGAGTGTTCCTCAAACCAGACCTCAAAGGCCAATTGTCCTGTAACTGTACTTAATTACATTCAATTGTATACAAAGTAAAACATTTTGTTGCCAATTTCTATATGTCAGCTTCAGGTCTTTTTTATATCATGTATTTCTTGTTTTTTCCCCACATATATTCTGAATTTTTAGCCGAGTGTGCACTCGACACAATGAACTATGAAGTCATCAAGGGCCGTCCCATCCGGATAATGTGGTCTCAGCGTGACCCAGGACTAAGGAAATCTGGTGTGGGAAATGTGTTCATCAAAAACATGGATGATTCTATTGACAACAAGGCCCTGTATGATACATTCTCAGCCTTTGGGAATATTTTATCATGCAAGGTAGGTTGTTAATGACGATTGGTAATGGTTTTACAGTGAAATTTGGTAGGATGTATGTTAAGATGACATTTCCGTCAATTACAGTAATTATAACTCTGTAATTACATTAATTAGCCCCTAATGTGCTAATAGTAACCACAACACTGAATCCTTATATCCTCTTGTTTGAGAAACGAAAATTGTCTGTAGGGATGAACTGTATCTAGGTCATTCTTATTTGTAATCTCATATTACAAATAATCTCATATTGTCGACGGGGAACTAGGATGCCATATTGTCATATTCAATTTTGCATTCTAAATTAAGTGATAAATATTACCTAAAATTTGAACAATGAGTTCTGAAATGTTTTTTCAGAATTAGTTTGTCTGATTTCACACATCACCAAATGGCTAAATGTGGTGAACCTAAAATGGCTGAGCCTTGTTGGATGGATTTTTGTCTGGATTACACTGGTGTTTTTGAATCGTTAAAGATGTCACTCGTAAACCACGCTCGGGCAGGTTGACAATTCAGTAAGTAAATGACAGACAATTTTTATTTTATTTTTTTATTTTATTTTTTTTTATCTTCCAGGAAAAATCTGAGCATTAAAGCTGTAAGTTGAGTTTACCGTTCCCTGAAATGGATCCCCCGCTCTGAATCTATCTCCGCTCACAGCTGTTTTGGATTTATGTGTAATTTTAAAGTGTTCTTGTATTGCATGTAAAAAAAAAAAAGAATTATTTTTTTCCCACTAGCGCTGAAAGCCGTCAATCTACCAGTAAAGTTTCGCATTGACATCTGTGGGAAAAGGAGTCGGTGTCAATGTTCTGAAGAAGTCGTTCTGTACAATTCCCCACTCTCAACCTAGTATCATTTATGGGAAAATGTCGGTACGGCTGTAAATGGAAGTGTGTGGGAATGGAAGCAGTAACATTGCCGTGAAGTAGGCATGGAGCTGAATCCAAATAAATCACAAATAGTGGGTTTTTACAAATATTTATTTTTTACAAAAAACATTTGGGGAAAATGTTGTCCGACCCGTGGAGCAGAAACTTAAACACGTCCAGTATCTACAGAGACTGGTCTTTATATTCTTACATTTTATTCTTTTTCATCAAAAAAAAAAAAATGCCACTCACACCCAAGATTTCTTTTAGAGTTAGATGTGCGGGAACATCAGGCACACTTGCCTAGAGAGTAGAAATTACACTGATTGAAATGAGAGGTTCACACAGGAGAGCTGGTCTCTAAAAACCAAACCTTTGCCTAGTCTCACGTGACATTAGACACCTCCTGCGAGCATTACGTGTCTGTACTGTCGGTACTGTATCCATAACAGTCATCTATGTGGGAACAGACTCCATATGGAACTTTTACGTAAAGGAGGCCAATGAGTGACTGACTGCCTTTGCCGATTTTTTTTATTTATTTTTTTAACCCAGCGATGTTACAGATTCCATGTGAGGAAGGGCTTGTGTTCTTCTAACTCTCATTGCGAAGTGTACGGTCTGAATCGACTACGTCTGTTTACACCAGACGTTAGAATGCGTCTCAAGTAACCACTTGTGACCGGATCTCACTTCCCCGCTCTATATGCAAATTGAATGATTTTAGTGATGTCTCAAAGATATTATGTTTCCTCAGAATTGGAGTGGAGTGTTTCTCCTCCAGACAGTGGTGCCAGTTTTCTTGTGTTATTTTAGGTCTATTTATTTTCGTTTGTTTCTTACTTGTATGAAACAAGGGACTTTCCTGTTCAAAAATACCTGTCTTCTCACTGTCCCGTGCCGTGTCACGCACACACACGTCTCCCCATTGCTTTCTTTTGCTATGGGAATTTAGTAGAGCCTAGATGTTTTTTGTGTGAATACGTTACGTGTAAATAATAAATCCTGCACTTCTGTAACTGGGAGACCGCATTTGCCACATTACGTTCTAGGCACAGCACAAGCCAGAGCTCGCGGCTTGTACATTCCAATAGTTAAAAGAAAACGTGCTCACCGACCGAATAAAATGTCCACTTGATTTGTCCACTTGAGAGGGCAGAACAGAGTACCGGCAGCTTGTGAGAAGTGCCGGTATGCGAGAAAGTATCGATACGCCAAAGAGTAAAACGTAGAAGTGCCGGTACTGCTACCGGTAAGTACCGGCCCACTTCAAGCACTGGTGCATACTATTCATTTTGGATGAATGTTATGAATTCCAAAACTGGTCATCACCACCACCTCAACAACTTGTACACGAATAAAGCTTTTTCTTTTTAGGTTGTGTGTGATGAGAAAGGCTCAAAAGGCTACGGCTTTGTCCACTTTGAGACACAGGAGGCTGCAAACCGTGCCATTGAGACCATGAACGGGATGCTGTTAAATGATCGAAAAGTGTGAGTTTATGCCAAATAACAAATTGGGTTTTGTTTTCAACGGCCTTCTACATTTAATGTTGAATGTATGTTGCAAGGTTTATAGTCGGGGCCAAAAATAATTGTATCAATAGGATTTTGTATTTTATTTTTTTTAATTGTTTATTATTTTTTTTTTTTGGCTCAGACAAGAGACTGTTAGGGAGTTGGAATCTGACATTGCCAAGCCAAAGGCCCAATTCCTGGGGGAAAACTGTCTGTTATCCTTGTGTAGGTCAGTGAATTGGTAGCAAGTCAATAAGGGTTTTATGCATTTAATATTTTTAAATAAAATTTCTATGAGCAATATTGCAAGAAACAGTCACATGACGCTAAAATGCTCTTTCCATGGAATATATGAACAATGCGTTGTTGGTGCAAAGTGCATTTCTCTGTAACGTCACATTTTGAACCTGCTATTCACAATTTGTTTTCACCCTGTTCATGGTGGTCCTTTTGTTTTTACCTCTCTTCTGCATTGTTTTATCATCACATATTCTTTCTGCAGGTTTGTTGGCCACTTTAAGTCCCGCAAGGAGAGGGAGACAGAGTTTGGGGTCAAAGCCAGGAAGTTTACCAACGTCTACATCAAAAACTTTTGGGAAGACTGCACTGATGAGAATCTTAAGGAAATCTTTTCCAAGTTTGGTAGGGTGACGTGAAATAGTGATGTTTTGCAATATGAGACATTTGGTTTTACAATTTTCTTTTTTTTTTTTTTTTTTTTTTTTTTTTGAAAAGTTTGCACTTTTAGAAACCCAGGGGAAGGGATGAATTTTCTCCTCTGAACCTCAGGTCGGACCCTCAGTGTGCGGGTGATGAAGGACGAGAGGGGCCGTTCTCGAGGGTTTGGCTTTGTCAACTTCAACAACCATGAGGATGCTCAAAAGGTTAAGAATGTCTCGCTTTGTTGTCTGAAATGTGACTCATAATTCACCTTACAATATTTGAACAGCTCAGTCCTTAACCGTACCGACATTTATTTGACGCACCACTAGCTGTAGGAAACTGCTTTTACTTGTTTCTGTGTGATACTTTGATTCTGAACACGTTAAGCCACTGCACTTTTTTGTCAGAGACTTGAGTAATATTCACTAATTAAGGGTGGCCATTCCACTAAAACATGTGTAACATCAGGTGAAATTAGTCTTTCTGTTAAGTTTTTGATGTCCATGTGCAATGGGATGGTGGTCTTGTATGCCAGGCAGTTGAGGAGATGAACGGAAAGGAGCTAAATGGGAAAGTGCTCTACGTAGGCCGAGCTCAGAAGAGGACCGAACGCCAGGGAGAGCTCAAGCGCAAGTTTGACCAAATCAAACAGGATCGCATCCAACGCTATCAGGTGCGTGAAGGGGCCGTGTTTGAAAATGCAAGTACTTGAGTTGCACCGTTTTTGATAACAATTTATTTCACGACAATTGAACATGACGTGGCGTCTTTCACGTCAGAGATTCAGACTTCTGTCTTTCACATACTCCATTGTGGTTATTTATTGTGAGCAGAGAATAATTCCAACTTCAATTGTGGTGTCACCGAGCCTGTGATGGATATTCTGTTTTATATGGTGTGGGACCTGAGATGTAAATCTAATATCAGTATCTATCAATCAAGTGTTTTTAATGCTCTGATGTGTAACTAAATGGACAGGTACTATTTCTCCTCTGTTTGAAGTCATGTGACTCTGAACCGTTTTCCATTTATAGGCTTTCCTTTTAATGTTTTTGAATTCTGTATGGTTCCAGGGGGTGAATTTGTATGTCAAGAACCTGGATGATACTATAGACGATGAGAGACTGAGGAAGGAGTTTGCCCCTTATGGCACCATTACAAGTGCCAAGGTATGAACATGTTCACCCCACGGAGACTCAGAGGGTTCAGTTGCAGTTGCTGCTCGTTTGCTTTGGCCTGACTCATCGGATTTGTTCCTTTTCCATTTATTTTGTTTAATCTTAACTTCACTGGCCTACGACAAATGTACGTGGCCAGTACCTCACAAGTAAATTGCAAGGGTTGAAGCCAGTATGCAAACACGTTCCATTTTGTTTCAAAGTACCCAACTGATTGGACCAAGAGCGGTTTCATGTGCGTGATCCAGAGCAACGTAAGCCACGGAGTCATCACTGGTGACAGCCGAAAAGTCCATGGTTAAATCAAACAGAATTTAAAGTTGGCTAGCTAACCAATAATTCCACATTTGTGATCTACACATTCGCCTAAGAACAAACGAAAAATTGTAAGCAGAAGTTGCATGGACCGATAGGTGGAATATTAAATGGATAATTTTCGTGACTATTCTGATTTGACACCTATTTGACATTTTGTCGTAGTCTTTCTGTTTTAGTTAGCAAATGTATTTACTTGACTTGTGAAGATAGACAGATGCCAACTTGTTTATTTATTACTTGAATGAGCATAAGGGAGCGATAGTAATCAGTGGCTAAAACAGCATCCGGTTATTCCGATACTTTCTTTTGTAACAGGACGTTCGTTCTGGAATGGTCCGGCTGTGATGTTGTCATATTGTCATTTCAGTTTGAACACTTCCATTGAACACTTTTTGCATCGTTGGTGCTGCTTTGTTGTCTAGGTTATGACTGATGGCAGCCAGAGCAAAGGCTTTGGATTTGTGTGCTTCTCATCGCCCGAGGAAGCGACTAAAGCTGTGACCGAGATGAACGGTCGGATTGTTGCCACCAAGCCTCTCTATGTGGCTCTGGCGCAGCGTAAAGAGGAGCGTAAAGCCATCCTCACCAACAAGTACCTGCAAAGGCTGGCCACTGTGCGTACCATGCCCAGCCCCATCATCGACTCATACCAGCAGACGGGATACTACGTGTCCACCGTACCACAGGTAAGAAGCACTAAAGCTAGTGAGCGGAACTCTTGATTGAAGATACTGTAGGGTTGGGCAATAGGATCTGAGACTAGATATCGTCTAGGATTTTGGTTGTTATCTTATTATGTTATTATATTGTTATATGTACATTATGTAAATGTCCTCTTTCAGGCTACATTAGACATAATTTTGGTCATAATATCGACATTCCTAATGATTGTTTGTCAAAAATTTTTTTGGTGTGTAAATATCTTTATCAAAGCATTGAGTCATCCCAGAAATATCCTCAAATTAGTGTTATTGAAGTACTGGTAAAAAAAACATTGATTTGGCCTGTGTCACCTGGCCTTTATTAGAGAAGTAGTTGTGGTGTGGGTGTACCTTTACTCATCATAGACTGCCAAGCTCCACTTGGATAACTAGCAACAAAAGTAGCTGCATCACAGTATTTGCAAGGATTTATGGCCTTATGTAATTAAATGATTAAGACATTCATCTTCACTATTGTGATATAATCTGTGCTTATTAATATATATTTATATTTTTTGTGCTTACAGCCTCCTAATCGCTCTTTCTACAACCACAACACTGTGAGCAGTGTGAGAACGGCCCCTTGCTGGACAGTGCAGCCTCCTCGAGCACACAGTAAACGCTGCATATTTGCGTGTACCCATATCCACTCAGAGTGGCAGATCCATACGGCCATCTTGTCTTCCCTCAGGCCCGTACTCCACCCAGTTTGTTGGAGCCGCACATCCCCGACGTCCATCCACTACCATTGCCACTGTCCGACAGGCTTCCACCCAAGCGCCGAACATAAAGTATCAAAAGACCAGTAGGTTCTGCACTATTTGCGATCAAAAACTAAAGACAACCAGCGCCACGTAACAAAGCTTGAACTGGTTGGAACTAGTGGCTTACATTCCCTTTGTCTTTGCCAAGCTAATATCGGCACCCAGACGATGGGGGGCCGGGGTGATGTGTCTGGTGTGGCCAGAGGACAGTACAAGTACTCTACTGCTGGCAGGAACCCTCTGCACATCATCAGTGTACCTGCATCTATGGCACGACAGCAGGTACTCTGTTTCATTTACTTTTACTTGAATGGCTGACTGAAGTTAATGCAAGTTCACATCATGCATGTACTGTGATGTTTTTGTTCATTGTCTGGTCAGTGCTCTACAGACTTGAATACAGTGTCTCGATTCAACGCTGAAGTTTGTGGAACTGAGTAGAGAGTGCAAATCTCCTGCTTGACTTATACCGCATTTACACCAAAATTAGCAGGTTGATCCGGTTTCAAACCGCTTATTGGCAAGAGAATGCCTTTCTTTCTGGTGCGTCACGTACACGCTGGAAAAGGGCTGTGTCATGGTTCCAATGTGATTGGGGAATAAAATAGTAGAGACAGCGACTTAACAAACAACAAAATAAAACTGTAAAAATATTTTGCGCTGTTCAAAAGAATCAGGTCGTTCATGAACAACCCAACACTACAGGAGAAGCAGCACGGATACTCCATGCTGCCTGTGTGCGGCGGGGAGCGTGGGGGTTCTCTGCTGTGGTCCCCACGGTGCGATTCCCGCACTCACATTTCACGGTCGCCCATGCGGGGGAAAAAAGTTTTAATTTCTAATTTTGGATTCTAAATGGGATATGGAATGATACACGGATATTCCTGTTTATTTATGCGCCAGCGTCCGGAACTCCAACGCGCTCTGCATCGCACAGGTAAAGGTAATTAGCGCGTCGACCCGGGTGTCCTGTTCACATCAGAGCCAGTTAAAACCCAGGTCATCTGACCCGGGTTTTTCCTTTCCCACTGGTGACAAATGCCGATTGTTAGAGGGTGTTATCAGGGTTTTGGTGCAGTGGGAAAGGGGTATTATTTCACTGCTGTAGTTCACTCCCACACTCGATGAATGAGATATGCACCATCACCGCTAGCGTATGTATTTTATCAGAAATGTAAAACAAATACTGCTCTACAAACTGTTTTAAGCGTGTCAATGCAAAAATAAAAATCCGGTAAACCTACAAAAATGTACAAGTTGCACATGATCCTGAATGATTTCCTCCTGCTTTGTGGTGCCAGGTGGTTTCTACGGCCGTGATGGAGCCGGCTGTGCATGTTCGAGGCCAGGAGCCGCTCACTGCCTCCATGCTGGCTGCTGCTCCTCTCATGGACCAGAAGCAGCTACTGGGTGTGTATTCTCCTGACCAGCTGCTGTCGATTACGCACATTTGAGTATTTTTCGAGCTTATGGAGCTTGTGTGTGATCACCGGGTGTCATGACATTTCACTGCATATATGTATGTATGTATGTATGTGACAAATAATCTCTTGACCTTGACCTCATGCCGTTGAGGTGTTTCGCTGCTTCTCCTCTCACAACGTGGCAATTTCCCTCCTTGTGTGCAGGTGAGAGGTTGTACCCCCTGATCCAGGCCCTTCACCCCAATCTGGCAGGAAAAATCACAGGAATGCTGCTGGAGATTGACAACTCGGAGCTGCTTCACATGCTCGAGTCGCCAGAGTCACTGCACTCCAAGGCAGGCTCACTTCTAACCTCTAGACGTGGTGATAGTACAATAACGCTAATCGAAGCAGCATGGAGCAAACAAAAACTCTGGGAGGATGACGTTGTAATGCATGTTGCTTATCCGCTGTCTGTTTGACAGTTTCATAGCTTCATAAAACACTGGACTCCCTCTCTAGGTGGAGGAAGCGGTGGCTGTGCTCGAGGCTCACCAGGCTAAAGAGTGCTCCACTAAGAAGTAACGAACCCCTTCAGGTCGGTGCCAACCTTTGTTTTGGTGAAGTCATGTTAAGGTGTCTTGTTGTCCACTTGATGCCGACTCTGGCCTTTAGAGGATACGTTCAGTATTTCAACCCAGGCCCTGTTCATATGTTGGTTTCCATCGTTTATAACCGCTCATAGGACAAACACTTCACGAGTGGAAAAACCCACCGCTCTGCTGCAGCTGAAGCCTTTGAAAAACATTTAAAATGTACAATGACCCTTTTAAATGTTTCATTATTCATTTCTGTTTCAGTCTAAAAGCTCTTTCTGTTTTACAGGACACTGAAGTGTTGAACTCTAAATAGAATCTGAAGAAAAAATATGTAAAAAAAAAAAAAAAAATTCTGACTGGTACTTTAGATTGTAGATTTGTGATTTAATTAAGGTTTGTCAAACTCAACAACTTTGTTGCAGTGGTACCTTTTGTTGGAGAAATAAAGATTAAAATTCATGCAGTAAACCAGTCTCATGTAATTACATTTCTCCTGCCAAGGCCAAAGAAATGAAAGTCAGGACAGCGTGTCGGCCGGAAACAAAAAGCTTTATGTAAAACTATGTAGAAAACGTTTTGGACCTATTCTAAAAGGTCATTTGAAATGTGCACGATCTGGAAATCTGATTCAAATAACCGACAAGTTCACTTTCTCCAGAAGTCATTTCAATGCCCCCGCAACAGGGTATCCAGTCAGCCTCAGACTGGACCCACGCACAATCATTTCATCGACCATGAGAAGTCAAACCTTTCTTAAATGAGTACGATGTGGATCTTTTCAGCGAGCAGCGTCATGAAGGACGGTACCTCAATTGACGCACTTCAAGTAAGGTTGTCGCTCTATCTGGTGTCTGTGCACATAGTCCACGTTTAGAAATCCTAACTGATGTGCAACAGTTTAGATTTTACAACACACTGAGTTGTGAATAAGCCTTTATTTACAAATACATAGTAAATCCAATTGCGGTTATCCAGTCTTTCGCGAAAAGAAAAAGTTTAGGAAGTTCGTCTGGCAAGATCAAATCATGAAAGATGGAACTGAAATTACTTAAACTTCTATTTGTAAAAAAGAAAAAAAAGAAAAGAAAAAAACATTCCCTAAACGATGAGGAATAGATGCTGAAAATCTCAACACTTTTATCACAATTGCTTTTTATAAACTTTAACAGATAAAATTCTGCTGCTTGTGTGGCAACTTGTAAGAATAGTATTAAAATCACAGTAATGCAGTTTTCAGCGAAACTAGTCGTGGTAATTTACAATACAAACCCAGAAAGCGTTGGACATTAAAATGAACTGCCTAACCAGATGAACACCATTAGTTTTAATAATCACAACCAACTTATTACAACTGATCGGCTTCTATCAGATGTCATCGTATGCAAAAACAATGTATATACATTCAGTACGGACTCTCCAGCCGGCCTATCTACGCACCGGGACCAGCAGCTGGGTCGCCGTTACAGAGTCTGGGAAAAGGTTGTGGTAGGTGGGTAATGGAACATATGCTGCGGTTATCATCTTGCCTGGGAGGGAGGGAGGAAAAGCAGTTAAATGATGCAACTTCAACGGTCTCATCAAACCTTTCAAGACCCGAGAGATGCACATACCTGCGAACCAGCGGCCGTGGAGCGCGTTCACAGTTGCCAGCGCTGCTGGTATTGAGGGGCATTTCACATAGACGTTTCCCTATAAAGTAGGAGGGGTGTTAGAGTTCGGCATATCGAGTCATCTTGTTTTAAAAGCAACTCAAAACATAAACGTGTAACCGGGCTCACTTGAGAGGAGTTCTTGTCTATGTATATGTGAACGATTCCTCCATGTTTGTTGCACTCCTCGATGACATCATCTTTGATTTCCACGTCCCATTCTGGGTCGTTTTCCCTGGGGGGGGGAAACGAGTTTAAAAAGGTCTGGACTCAAGCTTTAAGTATTACATCACATATCTGAACAAGCGTTGGCCTGGCGTCTTGACAATTGTCACACAAGTAATTGTGATTAAGAATTTGTCTTGTGGCTGAAAAGCATACTATTGGCATCCACCTCTGGAACATGGACGCAGTTTATTCATCGAAAAAATTCCTCTTCAAATTGGATGGCCATGTAATGATTGTGCCGGCTCTACTTACGCCTGTGGGTTGAACATGTTGGACAGCTGCAGGCAGTGAGTGGCCAGCGGCTGTGATGGGAGGTTCACCGCCTGGGCTGGAGCAGCTACACACACACACACACACAGTGAATAGTGGAACAGTGTAAATGTAAAAATAGCAAACATTAAGAAACGCCGCTCACCTGCTGTGGCCGACAGGTTTCCAAAGGGAATGGAGCCGCTCATCTGCAGCGCCTGCTGAGCAGCAGGAGGGATTTTCAGACCAGTGCCTAGAAGGAAACCAAGAGAGAACATTAGCAAACCTGTAACAGTTCAATGAAATGACTAGAACCAAGACCTCAGTCGACTTAGTTTTTTTTTTTTTTTTTTTTTTTTTTAAATAATCCATTTTTTTTAAAAATAATAGTCCATTAAGTAAAACGTAGAAAAAAAAAATGCAAAGGGAGTATATCACAATATTGACTTGTAAAATTATAGCAAGTGTATTTTTGTGGAGAATACCAGAGTAATATGGGAGCTTATGGCAAATTGAGACATTTGTTTTGGAAACGAGTCAGGTCACCGATGAATATGACTTCATTTGTCTACCCTGTCAAATCATTCCTCGTGCGCGTATTTGTTTGTTTACATCAATTATTTTAATAGACACTAAAGGCTTTGACTATGGCATTAATATGAAGTTTCATTTGTTTATTACGAGTCTTCTTTTTTTTTTTTTTCCTAACAATAAAGTTTTTTTGTTTAAGCAGGAATAGCTTCTGCTGCTCTCATCCAAGAAAATGAACACATAGTGACAGCACTGTCATCACACGCCACTGCCTTCGTTTCGCTTAAATTAAAAATAAATAAAAATGTTCTTGACCATGACTATGAGAATGTCTAAATCACTCAATCCCAATCTATTTAAATTTTGCCAGAAAGTCTGAAAAAATAAATAAAAGGAACGGTCAAATTAAACTGCCAAATCAGACTCACTGAATCTGACAGTCCTACCCTTTATTGTAGACATTTGCATTTTGAAATGATATACAAATACAAAGCAGCTTTTGATATTTTATCATTACAGTATTGTTATGTCAGTGTTATGCATGGGAAGAGCTGTTTTTGGCTTATGTACCTGCACAAATGTTTTAAAAGAAAGGAATTAACACCAAATGTCTGTGACAAAACTGCAGATGAGGGAAATGGAAGTACTTGCTGAGCGTGCCCACGCTTGGTTGACAGGCAAGAACCACATTTATTTTAGTTTCCATAAATGAATGAAACAAAAGCCCCAAGCCGCTCCCGACACCAGAGAGCCTTTTAAGTTTAGGTCTTGTAGAATTAATGCGTGAAGATTCGGCACTCGGAAATACAAAAGAATGGGGTAAAGCTCAAACCCCATTGGCTCACAGAGCTAGGGGCGTTCGGGCGATGGATTAAGAGGTATGCTCAGAATGATTCACCCGCGTGGTATTTTCAGCAAAAAAATTGAATAAAAAATAAAAATATATATTTTGGGGACCGACTTGTATGAACTTGTGTAAAAAGCAGCATAATAGGTCCCGTTCAAACTGACCTTCTGCTAATCTGGCCATGAGCTGCAGTCGCCCTGTGGTGCCCAGGTCGATGCCCGTCCTCTCCAGCTCATCGTTGTCCAGGAAGGAGCTGGCGGTGGATGCGTCCGTGCGCTCCGTGACGTGGCCCACCTTCATGGGCCTCCCAGCCAGCTCAAAGCCGTTCAGCTGCTCCAAGGCCTTCTTCGCACACTCTGCGTCTGCGAACTTTGAAGACATTTCATTATCCGGACCGTGTTCCAGTTCCAGAACCAAACAATGTTCAGTTCGCCTCCGTACTCACAGATATGAAGCCGTATCCTTTGGAGCGTCCAGTTTCACTGTCCATCATTAGCTGTATGCCTTCAATCTGTAGGGAACACGGTGTGTTACAGGTTTGCATTGCAAGTGGTGAGAAAAACAAAACAAGCCTAGTTAATCCCCTTTCCCACTTGCACTAAAAGCCGTAAATCTACCGGCAATGTTCCATATCGGTGACATGTGGGAACGGAAGCCGGTGTCAATGTTGCGTAAAAGTCCCCACTCTTGAAGTGGTATAATTTCTGGAGCTGCTACACATTACGGAAAATGTTGACTCAGCTCTGAACCTGCGGAGCTCTGAAACTGAAGCACGTCCAGTCTCTACGGAGTCAGGTGTTTGTTCTTAAATCTGATGATTTTTCTTCTTAAAAATGCCTCTGAGACACTAGACGTGTCTTTTTACAGCTGGCTTCCTCACCAGCTGCACCACAGGGCGGAGCTGGGGCAGGAGCAAGTGGACGGGGACAACAGGTGGAGAAAGTTCCTTCTCCGGAGGCAGAGAGTGCAGGACAGGTTCAAAGTGATCACACTGATTTAATAACTTTGGGTTTAGGGGTATTTTGTCCGGGGACGGGGGTTCTGTCCCCTCTCATTCAGCGGAGGGAGGAGCCCGTGGGGCGGGAAGACGGGGAGCGAAGCATTGATCTAAAAACAGATTCTGTTGCCTAGTCTCGCGTGAGATTTAGACACCTGTCGCGCGAGCATTAAGTAACGTATCCGTAACATCCATCTAAGTGGGAACAGACTCCATACGGAACTTTTCGATGACGACCTCCTGCGTTTTCCAGATATTTATTATCCGGCCATGTTACGGATTCCACGTGGGAAAGGGGGGGCTTTGTGCTCCACTCACCCTTCCAAAAGGCTCGAAGATCCCCCGCAGCATGTCCTCAGTGATGTTAAAATGCAGTGAGCCCACGTAGAGACGCATCGGCCCAGCGCTGCCCTTCTGGAGGTTGTTTGCCATGGCTGCAGCCCTGTTTTTCTCTGCCTACACGCAGAGACAAAAAAAAATACAGTTTAACACTTTGTCTCATGCATATTTTGCATTATTTAATAGGTCCAGTGATTACAAAAAACTAAAAACGTACCTGAGAGGCCTGGACGATGATGGGCACCCCGAGGAGTCTCTGGCCGGTCAAACCAATGGCCAGCGGCACGGAGCTCGCCTCCAGAAACTCGATGTAGGCAATGCCCTTGGACCTTCTGGAGTTTCTGTCGGATATCATCCTCACATCTCTTACCTACAGGGACGAAAGGAGAGTGTAAATTATTCAAACATAAATGTGTTGTACTTTATTTCACCACATTAACAATTGAATCTTTTTAAAAGAGGATCCTCGCCAAGAGAGGCAGCAGACAAAACATAAATGAAACAAAGCATCCAGGAGGAGGGAGAAGAAGAAAAAAGCGCAACATGCGCATTCATATTGAAACTAGAAATACTAGAGTGTCAGGTCTTCCTGTTTCATTTAAAAGTCATTTAGGCGCTTTAGTGAATAATATAATCAATAAAGACTAACTTTTCCCACAGCCGAGAAGAAGTCTTCCAGGTCTCGTGCTCTGATTCTGGCAGCGAGCTGCATGCAGAACACTGTGCGGGCGTCTCTTTCCTCCGGCGTCAGGTTGTCAATGGGTTGTCTTAAAGGAATGAAAGGAGGATTATTCTGAGGCGCTGGAAAACACACTAGTAAACATGGATGTTCGTGGATTTGTTCCGTAGTCGAGTGGACTCTCGGCTCACCTGACGGGACTCTTGTCTTTTCTGAAAGGGCTCCGGCTTCTGGAACGTTTCCGGCTACAGAGAGACAAACATTAAGTGTATGGGTTAGGATCTTAGTGATGTTTGCTCAAAATACCGACTGCATTTTCTTCATTCATGTGAAATCATGTGCCATGGAGGGCCAAGGGGCTGCGGCTTTTCCACTACAACTGGCCTAACTGGAATATTTAACTTTACATCGTAAGCTGTGCGCATTTCCTATAGAATAGATATGCATTATGAAATACAGTAAACGTACACAATTATTATTTTTTTTAATCACTGTCACCAATTTCCAAAAAAACAAAAACAAACAAATGACCTTTTTAATACTTAAAATTAAGAGGAAACCCCATATAGTTTCATTTTCAACCAGCTTGGTCCCAAAAAAAAATAAAAGGATGTGTGGCTGGACCTACAAGGGGCTCTTGCGGGTCCTGTAGCGGCCGGGGCGCTCCTTGCTGCGGGAGCGGCTGCGGTGCCGCTCTCTGCTGCGGCTTCGCTTTCTCTCCCCGGCCCCGCCGCTCTTCTTGTTCTTCTTCCGATCCTTGCTTTTGCTCCGTCTCCGAGAAGAGCCCGGGCTCCTGCTCCGGCTCCTCTTTTTCCTGGAACGCATCACACCGGGGTTGTAGAACAAAACAGAGTGCTCAAGTGCGGGGCCCGGGCTTAAAATATCCTATGTTCCGGACTTACTTCTTGCTGTGGGCTTCATGTCCATTTGCATGAGAGGATTTGATTTCATCCTAAGCAAGGTTGATAGAAGAACATCATGAGGACGTAGATGAAACAATTCAAGTCGTCAAGGTAAAGGGGGAAGGGGTGGGACAAGAGAAAATACAAAAATCAAATTAATAATATTCCCAACTAACTATTCTGGACACAGTGCCCTATTAACCCCCCGCCCCCCAGAACAGACATTTAGCTTCATTGTTCAATACTCACTGCAACCAAAGATACAAACATTTTATGGGCGACTGTCCCAAGATTTTTAGCGTTGTTCAGTAATCTTTTGATAACAGTTTGTCCCCCCTCCTACTAGGTCATACCAATGCCACTATCTGTGCCTAAGTCTGAGGCTATGTATGACCCACAGCCACTAAAAGAGATCCTGTGTGGTTGGTGTCAGTCCAGTGATCTTCACCCATTTTCCTTCTTGAACTGTAAGAGCTCGATGCCACCTCTGTCACACATCTCGCCCTGAAGCAAACAGGGATTCACACTGCTTAGTAACATGGATGCCCAGGAAAAGTAATCCTCTACTTCAGCCACATGTAAATGACTTATGTCTTTTGGTCTCCAAGAGAGCCGACAGTCCATTTAGGCATTTTTATTCAAGTGGAAATCATACACACTATGGAACAGTTATTGGCTTTTGTAATGATATAGTAAAGATGAATAGAAACATCCATTTCAATGCTGGGATTATAGTAAATAGTGTTGTGTATTATTAGCATGCAAATTGATGAACTGAAACCTTACAGAATATATACAGTTCACAAAGAGGCAGTATTCATGTTTTATAATATATGAAAAGCATTAAAACTCATTTATCTGCAGGAATTCTGGCTCTCAGTTCTACACAAGATACAGCTTCTATAACTCGAGCAAGACATTCTAAGAACTTTTATTAATGTACCATAGTATCAGTTGAAACACAATAATATGCAATTTAACAGATTTAACATTTAAACAAACATGTGTAAGATAAGTGATTAATAGACTAAAACTGACAGTCGTCGTCAGATTCTGCAGAGCATGTTCCAGTTCGACCACAATTCACAATTGTGGCTGAACTGGACGTTGCTGCGTTACACAGATCTGAATACTGCCTCCTTTAGCACAGGTACATTGCGCTCAGTGTCCATCCCATTCACCTTGTTGACACTCAACAGGGACGTTCTAAAGTTGAGCCTCTTAATCCTAAGGGAACCACAGTACATCAGTACATTACGCAATAACTACCTTACTTTTTATCACAGTTCACAGTGGAATCAAAGATGAACTCATTGGAGGAGTTGAGATATCATTAGGCAAGTCTACAGAGAGAGATAGATGGAAATTTAAAGTCCGCATTGCGTTTGGAAAGGCTTCACACACGAAAACAATTCACAGAGTCGGTAACAATTGAATGGCAGAATACAAAAAAATGTCTTGCGTCTAAAGCCAAACTGGAGGGTGTTGAACAACCCGGCACTCACCTTCCTGTACGGGGCCTCCAGCATTGCCTCAATCTCAAAATCGTCAGCCATGATCCTGCGGGGGGGGGGGAAACGGGTTTCCAAAACTTCAGAAACATGCACCAGTGAGAAACTTGTTGACGCAGTGTGTTCGCCCTAAACTAACCTCTATAAGCGCTGGCAAACTGAGGTGAACCGTGGCGTTAGGAGCAGCACACAGCAAAACAATAGGCTCCGAGGAGGACAAAATAAAAATCCGGCATTGTGGGATTAACAAAAATAAGAAGACGGGTGTCAACAACTCGTAACGTCAAAACTAGGATATTGTGCACGTTTATGCGCACACACACACACATATATATATATATATATATATATATATATATATATATATATATATATACACATACGTACAAGCTATACTGCTAGTTAATATAAGGTAGGAAAACAAACGATCATAACAATACATACATCGCGCTAAATGCCGAGAGGATGTGTCAAGTATACGTGGTTATTTATACAAACACACATAGTACTTATTTGTTTTACGTAACTAGATTAAACGACGGGAGGACATGCGTACAGCGTCCTCGACGCTAGCGAACCGTGTCGGCGTCGACTTCGTTAGCTTATTAGACGTTTAAGTCAACGCCAGAACGCGGATCGGGGGCAGATAATCCAACATGTCGCCGAGAAACATTTAATATTTCGCCCGCTTTGGAAATCGCGCCGCCGTTGTTCGCCGGGGCCGGCCGAGCGAGCGCTGAAAGTGTAGCTGGTTGTGCTAACGTTAGCCTAGCCGCGGCTGGCTGAGAAAGCTACGCGTTGTCTGGCGTTACCCACCTTCAGAAAATGACAAATGAGAGTATTTCAAAGAGTTCTGAGCCTCGCGTCCTTCTTCCGTGGAACTCGCGCGGCCCCTGGTTGACTTTGCTAACTACTTGATACGCGGTGGGAACGTTGCGCGGATTATTTGCGCTGACCGTCCGTGGCACGCCGTTCCCGAAATGGCGCTTACCACCGCGAGAAGTGCACCTTCCGCAGCCTTTTGGTGTCTGGCTGCCGGTGCTGCCTTCGAGTCGAGCGGGAGAACAGAGCTTTCAGCGGGGGGCGCTCGGTGTCTGGCTTGCCCGCGCTGCCTTCAAGTCAAGCGGGGAGAAGAGAGCTCCGTGTGTGTTTTCGGGGGGTCCGGCTGCCGGTTTTGGGCGACTTGCTCCCTTGAACGACGAACGTTCAGGCGTTCGGTTCGTGGACATTTCAAGGAGACCGTTTGCTTTATTCTGAACTATCTATTAACTATTAATCTATAACTATTAATTAACCAGCGTTAATGTAATGCCTGGTAATCAATTAATTAAGAAACATTTCATCGATACATTAAAGCACAACCGAAGCGAGAAATGTGATTAGTACATACATTGTTTGCATCGTTATGCAATGAAATCACGCGTGGTATACATGACGCTATGCATTTGGGATGCGACGCTAGACACCGACGCGTCGTTTGCATGCGTCACATGTGTCTGAACTCGGCGCGGAATAGTGGACCCAGTGTGCTGGGGGGGGGGGGGGGGGGGGGCACGTCACTGTGACGTCATACGGGGGGGGCTACCGTCCCGACTCGCCGGAAGTGGTTTGAGGGGGGTTTCTGGAGGTTTCAGCGCGCAGCCCGCCACGCCTCGACGGCGATGCTCTGCGTGCGTGTTGTTTTAAATTGTACTTGAATGCAAATAGGGAGCCACTGCGACCCGGGTTCGCCCCGACCAGGCACCATGTTAAAACAACACAAAGACGACAACGACAACGACAACGGAATAAAACCGCCCCGCTTCCCTTTTTGCATAAACACATTCCCCCAAAACATAGATGATACGTCGTCCTTGTTCACATTTATTCCCCAAGCACTGGTGATGAAATGTGTTTTTTTTTTTTTCATTGCATCAAGTCTCAGATGAAATACTTGAGGAAAAACATACACACACACACACACACACACACACACACACACACACACACACAACACTGTACTGTTCTGTAGAAGCGAACGCTCATAATGCCTTATAATGCCCTAATACGCTTTGCTTTCATTTCAACAAATAATTTTAAATGTACCGATTGGCAATGCATTAAAAAAAAAACGAATAACAGGAGATGACTAATGAAAGCACAAAGCCTTCCTGAAGTTGTTTTTTTTGGGGGGGCACATTTCAGAGATTGGAACTCCCCCGAGTCTCGTCCCCAGCCCAGACGAGGGCTGCTATAACGCGGGCAGACCACGGGGTGTCGCTGTGCTCTCCAGTTTCGACGCCTCGAAGCTTCGGCTATTTTTATTCTCGGCATTCTCGGCACAACATTCGTTTATCTTTATGCCCGTAGATGATTCCTAACTCTTAAAATCGGGCTAAGAAGTACAACTCGGTGTTCACAAGTAGCATTTAAGTAGCATTTGGGCCTTAAAAGCTGGCGTGAAGGGGTACTTCCAATTTGGAATCTAACAGTTTCCATTTCTCCCATTTGACTTGAACGCTGCATTCGTTCTTCAAGAGCGGCCCGTTGCTGCCATCTAGCGGCAGTTACCAAGAAGGGATTTTACGGCTCTCAAATGGCTGCTCCTTGACTGGCAAAGTAATAACAATAACATGACAGAAGCTTAAAACTCACATAATTTACAACAAATAACAAAACTTTGAACTCGTAAAATAGCAATGCACGGTTGGTTAAATTCAGTATTTATTACTCCAGTATCACAAGTACACATTTATTCGGACATTTTGGACATAATAATAATAGACAGTAATAGACAGTGTTGGAACATGACCAGAAATACTGATAATGATATATGTATGTATATAGTATGTATCCTACTATGTATTCTTTTGCTAAAGGGATACATAACATTTATCGATAAACAAAATTGATATTATATATTTTTTTAAATATCAAAGTCAGTGAACTTCACAGAGTACTCGTGCTGCACATCACACAACAGAATCCTCTGTTGGAATTGCATTATTGAGCCTAATGGGGTCACGGGGCACATCAAAAAACAGCTCATCATCAAAGCAGAAATCATCCGATGGTGAGGCTAGATACGGTATTTTCAATACAAACCCTGTGAAGATGCCTCCTATGGCTGATACTCCTATAGTAGAGAACACAGCCGCCACCTGGTAAAGTGCCTGCTCCTGGGCTGTCCTTCCCAAACCCGGCTTCAAACCAGGGATCAGCGCTTGGAGCTCCAGTAGCTTAGGGTCCCCTGCCATAGGGGCCCTATGGGGAAAGGTCTCATACATACTGGGACCATAAACCTCCTCTGTAGCGGTCAATATAGCACGTATTCCTGCAGCGCATGATATAAGTCCTGTTAGGCCATGCAAGTTATGTATCCCACACTGATCCTGGATCCTGAGGTGCCGGGCCAGGAAGGGGCTCAGGTATTTGTAGCCCAGCATGCAGGCCGTGCAACCCAACATGCCCAGCGCATACGCAGCTGCAGGGGATATCATCATGTCGACTGACGCTCCCACCGTCACTCCTCCAGCCAGGGTGACGTTCTGAACGTCGGCCATGGTGAGCTTGCCGTTTTTGTTGAGCATCGCAGAGAGGGCGAAGGCCGTGAGCGTGGAGGCGCTGAGGCCGATGAAGGTGTGCAGGATAGCCCTGTGCTGGTCGTCCCCCCTTGACGTCAGCGCGGAGTTGAAGGAAGGCCAGAACACCCACAGGAACAAGGTCCCCATTACAGCCAAGATATCCGACTGGTAGCTGGTGTTCTCCTTGGAATGTCCCTCATTAAGCTGCGGCCTGTACAACACAAACGTGACTCCCAGGCCAAAGTAGCAGGCGAACAGGTGGATCAGAATGGAGCCACCGGCATCGTTGATTTTGATATACTTCAGCACCGCCCACTCTGTGACCGCAAAGATGGGCACCTCCAGCAAAGCCATGACCAGCAGCTGCACCGGGCTGGTCTTGCCCAGCACCGCACCAAAGGAGATCAGCACCACAGCGCAGGCAAACTGGGCGTTGATGAGGTTGACCACGCCCAGGTGGATCTTCCCATCATGGCTAAATTGGAAGTAGCCCTGCACCAGAATGGCCCACTGGATGGCAAACGTAGCCGTGAGAAAATTAAAGACCATTCCCCCGAAGCCGTAGAGTCGAAAGAAAGCCAGGAGACACCCAAAGCCCAGGAATATCATGACCTGTATGTCGGTAAAGTAAGGGTAGTCCCTGTACATTGCATTGTCCAGGGCAACAGTCTGGTTGCTTTGCAGTCTGGCGTCGCTGTGGTCGTCGTAGGTGACGAAGGCGGCGTAGAGAGCAACGACGAGCACCTCAAAGGCCAACACCAACGCAGGCAGCCTCACGCGGAGGTTGGTCGAGTGTTTCCTCATTCTGAGAGCGACGCCAGAGAAACCGCTAGGAGTTTGTCCTCACCTTTTATATTCTCTCTGGCTAGATAAGGAAGGCCCAGCACATTGGCTGCTCACATTGTCTTTGTAATGGAAGACCGCTGCGTGCACTTTGGCCGTCATAATACATTATTTTACCGTTATGATCTGTCAGCTTCTTTGTCGCTATTTTGCAACACAATGCTCCAATTAAATAATGTAACAGTGGCAAAGAGTGCACACAGATCAGTGTCAGTTTCAGAATAGAGCTCATATAATATGTCTGTCAGTGCAATAATAATGGCGCATATTATACAATAATGTCTCTTACGGGGTAATAGTGTATTTTATACCACCTTGGTCTGTCTTAAGTAATTAAATGATTGATTTGAACTGCTTCTACCATGTTCTTTTTGTGCATATTTTAGAATTCAGCTGTGATAGACTACTGCCTACATAACAGCATAATCAATTTTCTGGTGTATTGGTATTTGTAGCAACCAAAACATTCAAATCAGGCGGAAGTTGTGGACTATTGATTTCCATTTGAAAATAAAGCAAAGCAAAAGGTTGGCCTCCGAGGCTGAGGTTGGCCTGAGTCACAAAATATCCTCCGTCTGAGTCGATTCTTTCGGGTCGGTTCTTACGCTGTTATTCTGATATAAAAATACAATCACTGTAGCTCAATGTCTGCGGTCCATCAAGTTCATGAACCCTGAGTCAAGACTTCTCTCAATTCTTTTCTGTGTCTAGTCTGCATTTCCCATTGAACTCTAGGTGCACCAAACCTAATGTGTTTTGTAAAGCGTCCATTCTATTTCCAGATTTAAATTATTATAGAAAAGTATTTTCTGTGTGTTTATAATTTTCTTTATCACTCAGACAGGGATGCGCTTGATAAAATAATAAACCAACTCTGTAGTAGGTCATTGTTGTATTAAAATTCCCTTCGTTTATTGTATTTTGTACAGACAGGTAAGAAATTCTTTCATTTCCTGATCCATAATTCCATTGGCATTTGACATGGTAAAACATCAAATATTGTTTATTTATCGTTTTAGGACACGATAGATTACATGTTTTAATAACTGTCAAATATGAATCTTTTATTGTTAAATAACTACAGGTTATTGTTTCGTTTCGTCAGTTTAAAATCCCATATATTTACACACGCCATCACTGTTACACGCTGATACTACTCCAAAAAAGCAATGTGGCATATCTCTCATACACACACTCTCTTGCACACACCCATATAGCGGTCCCAAAATATGTCTCTACCCATAGAACTGTACTGATGTCATAATTCTTTTGTGTTTTAAAGGTCATTCAAGTTCAAGTTCAAGTTCAAGAGATTATTTGTCACATACATACACATACGGTCATACATATATGCAGTGAAATGTCGTGACATCCGGTGATTACGCACTTTTAGCTCTTTTAGCTCGAAAAATACTAAAAATACTAAAATGTGAGTAATCGACACGAGGTGCTCGTGCAGGCGGCCGCAAGGGGCGACGCCACAATCGCGATTCTGGGTGCTATAATTATGTTATGACTATTGTTGCTGGTGGTGTTAGATCGAGCTCTGGAATGTAAGGAGGCTGTAACCATTCACTTCAATAAATAATATCTCTTCTCAGATGAGGAATTGTAATATCCGTTATTCATGCCGTCGCTAGATAAAAAAAAAAAAAATCTGATGATCTCTAGACATCTCTTATTTTACACTTTTCAGGATTTCAATGAGAACTATGAAAGATCCACAGTCACGATAACATTTTTCAGCTGGAGTTAAACAGTGATTTTGCAAGAGTTAGAAGAGTTCAACATCATCAAATCTCATGCAAAAGCTACAGAGCGCTACACGGGGGAGCTGACACTTATTCATATGGAAAGCTCTGCCTTCACTTTATTGCTTCATTGTTGAATTATGATAAACTTACCACGTACTAGGAATAAACAACGTACATCGTTTAGGGATGGAATGCTGCAACACAGATGAATCTAAATCATACAAGACCATTTCCAACACTGTGGTTCGTGTGTATTCAGGCAAAGTCTTATATGTCGGAGTATTTTCTAGATCACACACAGGGAGAGGATCCTGCGGCCGGAGGAGAAAGGGGAGCAACCGTGTTACCCAACTTCAACCACTTATCTGATTATAAACCTGTGTTGTAACCCACGGCTGCTTTCAGATAAACTTTCTTTTAAATTGCTGAGCTGAAGGCAAGGTCCAATTGAGGGAGGATTAGAGTGCGTACGACTACGAGGCATTTTTAAACCTGGGGAGGACGAGTTAAAGTTTTCCTTGCAAATCAGGGAGAGAACAGCGTGAATTAATTGGAGAAAAACGAAATGCATTTCGTAACTTCAGCCCCTTTTCCCCCCACATCCTTCCAGAGAACACAGCAGCAACTGCTTTGTTTGTTGAAATAAAAAAGATAAATATAAAAATTAAAAATAATTGTAAATAACAATAACATGTTTACAGTTTGCTAAATTATATTTTTGGCGACAGTATAACATTTTATTTATTTCTATTACCAATTTCCATTATGCTTTTCATTTCTATATAATACCTTTTGAATGCATGATGACATTAAGATCATTCATGGCTGGCTTTCCAAATAAATAATGCTCAATGAGAGCCGTGAATGGCCGGTGGGAATTATTTTTAAATGTACTTAAAAGGATAAACAAATTATCCTCATGTACGCATTGAGAGTCAGTATTTAAAATAATGCTTCTTTTATACAGGGAGCAAAATACAGCAAATATCAAACTTGGCTCGTAAAATCCATTTATAACAAACTACATTTTGAAATGTCCACCTCGTCAAGCTTCACTGTGACCCATTTTTCCATTCTATTCAAATTCAAATTTAAAATGACAAGAGTTTGAAAAGCCTAATAGTATCCTCTCTAAATGACGCGTTCTGAATAAATAATATACTTGAAATGCACATCCAAAAATAATGAATGACTCGAGATACAAATGTAGTGTTTTAAAACGTTCATACATTACAGTGCCTTCTATAGGTGAAAAAACCTGAAATACTTTATGTACAATTCACACATTATTGTGTCTTTGTAGTGACACAATAACCTGTGATAATGCGATCATAACGAATAATGTGTCGACACCTTTTTATGGCACAATTTGAATTGAAAAAAATATATATAAAAATAAAAAATAAGAAACACTCAAAGGCCGATATTGTGCCAGACCAAATGAGAGATAAAATTGCATTTTCGAGTGGTGTAATGTGCTCAGTCTTGACTTTAAGACAAATATACACAAGCCAATGGAGGTCGTCCCCAAATTATTTCAAATGACTAAATTATTTACTTTTATTATATTAATCTGTACATATGGACGAGAGGGTCATGTAGGACTATGGCGGTGATACAGGACACCGGTACAACTGACTTTTCAGACGATTTGGGACGTAGCATTCAATAAATTATTCTCCTGCTCTCACTATATTCCCAACATGGTATAAAAAAAAAAACGGATTTAAAAAAACATCCCGGAAAAGCATACAACAGATGGTGCAATTAAAGACGAGAGAAGAAAAATCTATTATTCAGTCCCTCTGATAACTATGCCACAATCAAAAAAACATGAATTGCTAATTATTATTGTTTTTGCATCGTCAACAACTTCCTCACAGAGCTCTTGCTCCAAGATTAAATATTGACCTATTGATATAATATACTACGACAGCATTCAACGACAACAGAGAAAGACAAAATAATTAAACGGGTGAATAAATAAATAAATAGCACAAATAATAAATAAACTGTAAAAAAGAGAACAAATGGCAAAGAACATTTCTCATCCCTTCAAGCGCAGAAACTAAAGCTAAATGAAATGATGTAATTTCACAAAGGAAGAATTCTCCGGTCAGAAAAGCAGGATTGGGATAAGGTCCTGGAAATATCCAATCACACGCTCGGAGACGTTCCAACGGAAAATAAACGTACAAAACAAACATCAACGCGGTAATTACATTATTCTCTGCGCAACGGCTGGTATGCAGCAGTGGAAAACCTTGGTTCAGAAAGTAAATAAACTCCACTCCGGGAGTTGCTCATTTGCATCGACCGGTGGGGGATCAAACCGCTGGATCAGTGCCCGGCTGGAGTAAAAACATGGAAACAGGATTTTTTTTTTTTTTTTACTAAACCTGAAATTATCCACCTCTGCTGGTACATCAGACATAACAACACGCAAACAGTATCAAAAGCTTCATCACCAGAAAGAAAACGGCCGGGAAAGAGTCAGTGAGGGTTGAGCGAATGGCACAGGGGGACCTGTAGCTACCGGTGCGACTGATGTGAATACGGGGGCGGAGCGCCGCCAGTGCGGCGACGCCCCCTTTAGGAGTAGATTGTGATGACCTCACGTCCGCCACCGCGCACCAGGAGAACCCTGTTCAGACCATCCGTGAGTACCTCCAAAAACTCCATGTCTGGGAAGGAAAAGTGAGAGTCAAGGAAGGGATTTGGGCAAATTAGAAAGAGACCGTGAGAAGGAACTCAGGGAACTCAAACATCGACATTTAGAGAAATCTGATCTGCTCCAATCATCACTGTCACATTTGAAATGGCTCATCTCAATGCAATGCATGCGAAACGGCTCCTGGTCCCTTTCCGCCTTCCTCCACCCAAGCTCCACCTGCTCCACCCGTATATATATATTACATTTCACTGCATATATGTATGGAAGTATGTATATGTATGTGACAAATAAAAATCTTGAATCTTGAATATATCCGATGTGAAAAAGTTGACGCGGGTGAGCCTGGGCATGACACATATGGTCCAGAACCGAACTGATATTATTTAATACTGAAACATTTAAGAGGCTTAAGGGGCATTTTTTGCAGACTTTAAGAGAAACTCTCGGTCGGTCTGCAGCCACTTTTCCATGTGGTGACGACGCCCGGCCTGTCTCTCTGGACTATCTGGGCTACTGCTGTGGGAAGATGGCGTCCTCGCCGCAGGAGGCAAGAGCCCTGCGTTCTACAACAACAAAAAAAAAAGCATCTCAAAGAAAGAAACCCCAGGCTTTCCGTCAATGAAGATCAGAAAGGTAAAAAGCCAGAGTCAACATAAGACTTGTATTTCAAGATGCAGAGCGGCAAGGAGGTCAAAGGTCTAAAGTTGGATTCCCGCTTGCCGTCCTTGGTTTGTTATTAAGTTATAAAGGACCAGTGTTCACTGTAGTAGTCGTTACAAACATTACACAATTCAAGCTTTAACGATTTCACACCCTGACGCCGACGGCGCCGCAGATCCGACACAGGCGCGAAGGATACAGTTTTCATCGCCCATGCGGTTTTTGGGCGGTCCGGGCATGTTGAGCAGCACCAGCTTGGCGTCGGTGGACTTCTTGACGATGACCTCGTTGAGCCGCAGCGCCGTGTGCATCCGCCTCACGTTGGACTGATTTCTGGCGAGGAACGGCAGAAGAACAAGACGTGAGCCCCCGAGTCGTACCGTATTGAAGGCTGAAACCTGCACAGGTAGAAGAACCGGGCGGCAGTACTTACAGGTTCTCCCATTCACTGCAGCATTAAATAAAAAGGATAATTATGAAAGGTAGCACAGACGAGACATGGCATAAGTTAAGCTGTCTATTAATTTTTTCTATAACTTTGAAACCTGAAACGTGGTTTCATATACGCAAATGTTCGCAATTTCATTTGAAAGGGTTCGGGGCGTGGAAGCTCACTCACGGCTTCATGTTGAAGAGGTCTTTCGCCGATTCCGGATTCGCCGATGCCGCCTGGCCCCTCCCCTGCCCGGCGCCCTTCTCCTCCGTCCATGTCCTCTGCGCCTCGGACCCTGCGCTGGCGGCGGCGGCGGCCGCCCCCGCAGGCGCCGCGAGGGACGTCGGGCCAGCGGGCGCAAAGTTCTTACTGTGGATCAGCTGCACCTGTTTCGGGCGGGACACAGCCACAGACTGAGAAAGGGACGTATGTGACGTGACCGTGTGAAAAAGAGAGAGAGAGAGAGAGAGAGAGGGAGAGAGACACGGGTCAGCCTGTGGGGAAACGCCCGTGGTAGGCGAGCGGCGACGCGAACCCCAATCTTTAGGGGTTAAAACAAAGGGAAGCATCGCTGTTGCCTATGCCGGGTTAGTGCAGTAGAGGATGCAAAGGCAGCGGAGGTCACAGGACGGAGGGGAGGGTGGGGACGGCCAACGCTGCGTAAACGTCCATTATTTCATGTGGGTTCGTTCCTCTGTACCTCCTCCTCCTCCTCTGGTTTTTCGGCCACGCTGGTCCCCTCGTCGACGCTCTGCCGGAGCCGCGGCCCGGTCGGGTGTTTGCGGCGGATCGACCCGCGGGATGAGTCGGTGATGCTCTGGATCTAGTGTGGCCAAAACGCAAGAAAGCAGGGGATGAGCCTTGCTTCTCAAGGGCTCGTAAACTGTCGAGCTACCATTTAGTTTTCTTCCTTCTGTGATTAAGCAAATGGATCCTTTATGAGTTAGGAATTTGCATCAAAAACCTGGAAACTTAACTCCTGTTGATATCATCGACCTTTAGTTCATTAGCACCGGAAGCTGGGAACTTGCAGTGGCTAGTGTTGAACATTACAATGTTAGATCATTCAGGCCAACTTGAATTCATAGTGTATGAATTAAATATTATGTTGATTAAATGTAATTTCTAATTAAAAGTAAGAAGAAAATCTGTTGCGGCCGCTTAAACTGTAACTCCAGCCTTACTGTACCTCTCTCTCCTTCTCGTTCTTGGTCAGGTGCATCTGTTTGAGAATCTGTGAGCGTTCCTCCATCACTAAAGTCTTCTCGTAGGTGTAGGCTGAGATGTCACTCTCATGCTTTGAAGGACAAAGATGGCTGCATTTACAATAAACCCGTTTGATGCCTTTATTAACACACAGAAATATCATCTCCCCGGAGGCTTTTTTCTTTTTTTGTTTCCCATATAAGTCCTGGACAGACGGGTCTCTCACCATCTCTACGACCTCCACTTCAGCGTTGATGCGGAGGTGGTAGAGGAAGATGTGCAGGTCTTTCTTCATCTGGATGCTGTTGTCGTCCATCTGAGCCACGGTGAAAATGCGCATCTTGCACTTTCTCCACACCTGTCGTCACAAAACGGGAGCTAAAATGATGTGCATGACACATCCTTTAATGTCCCATTTCTCTATATATATGTCAGACATGTTTGTGAACACAGGGAGCTGAACTGAAAGCTTCCCCACCTTGTGCTGCCGCAGCAGGAAGGGCAGCAGCATCAGCATTCCGCCATCATGGACGATCCACCACACGTCGATGTGTCCCTCAGTGAAACGTTCTCCATTGGACGGATAACTCGCAACGTTTTTAGGAACCAGCAAGGCCAGACTGGCGATGGTCGTCTCTCTCACCACCTCTGAAGAGGGATCGCAAAAAATATCTTTGACGTATAGGAACGTGAAATCCCTACGTGACCTCCGTCACGTTAACACGATTGATCTATAGTTAGAAAAGGAGAGAGACACCTTCATTTGTAAAGTACAGAGAGCGCCAAAAGCCAAAAGTAAAGGCTTGTAAGAGTAAATGTATCGTGTAATTTTATTTTGTTTAAAAAAAAACATTATATGACCTTCAACTGGATAAAAAAAAAAATTGGATATTGAAGCATAATTTAGGAATAGATATAAAACCAATCTTCCAAACTTTACCGACAAAGTTTTTGAGGCGCTGGTGGTCCTCGGCCTGCTTCCAGTTCTGCGGCCAGCTGACCAGCACCGTGTTGTGCTTCAGGCCTCCCAGTCCCCCGACCTGGATGAGGTGCGACGTCCCGTCCCTCAGGTTGGAGGAGATGACCACCTGCGAGAAGCCCTTCACCTTCTCCGTCTCCATCAGTTTACGCAGCGACTGTGGAGGGAGCGATGGGAGAAGGAACGAGGATGATGAATGTCCGTGTGTCTGGTCGCGGTTGACGTGGGTTTAGGGAGACGATTCAAAATAGTTTGCTTTTAATTTGGGATTTCGACTAATCATAAAATTGATGTTATTCATTTGTTCGAATACTTTTTTTCCGGGTAAATCAAGCGCACCCCCCATAACAAAACAACATTTTAAAAAGTGACAAAGAAACTGTCAGACATTCAAATCAGCTAAATATGTGTGTGTTTAACCACAAAGTCTTCATATACTACTCAAACACATTTTACAGTGTGTACATATGATATTATATCTTATATTACTGTGCAATCAAGATTATTTTGTTTGCCCTCGATGCGTGAGTCTAACCTGGTCAGCTCTCTGGGCGTCGGCGTAGTTATTGAGGAAGGTTCCCACCACCGAGGTTCCCACGATGGTCAGGCCTTTCCCCGCCTTCAGCTGATTGGTGAGGGATAGCATGCGAGGCTGCTCCACATTCTGCCCAGCGTCCACGCTCACCAGCACCAAGATCTGAGGCCTGACACACAGCAGGAAGGCATTTTTTAAGGGATCGATGACGATTGCGTTGGTCAGTGACCCTTGAACCTGGCTCTCGTTGATCTCAAACTGGCCCAGTACATTCAACAACACATCCCATGCGAATGTTGCTGACCTCCAGTTCTTGGTGTGTGGCGGTCCCTCCTCTAGCCTCATGAGGGCAAAGCGTGCAGCGCTCAGGGAGATGCCTCGTATCCCATCACCCCACTCCTTCTCCGCTCTGCCAAACAGAACCTTTCTTATTCAGTCTTCGAATGAAAGTTTTTAACAATTGTGTCCCATGTGGGCATACATTTCTTTTTAATTGAATATACCAGTACTGTTGTAGGATAATCAGAAAGTGACCAGAGCAGTTCCTCTATTGAAAGGAGGACTGCATGCGGTCACACAATAATTATTCTCCCTCGCCAACCTTTGAGTATGTCTGGGTCTCGAAGCGGGGAATAATAATAATCACTTACCCGCAGAACTCAATGTATTTGTAGATACAGGTAGCGATCCCCATGGCGACGATGGCGTAGTACCAGGAGCAGATGAACATGAGCGACAGACACAGGCTCATGCCCAGGAAAGAGAGAGCCCTGTGGGGGACAGGAAATTATAATCTTGCTATAATAGGATAATAGGAAGTGTCATAGTTGGCTGAGATAATGAGAGGATAAATATGAACAAGAACAGCAAGGCTCCAGATTCCCATGGTGGTTGTTGCACTCACAGCCCTGATAAGGAATGACAACAAAACATAACTTTGACTAACTAATTTAACCCTTCCACACATTTCGACCCATATTATGGAACTCAATCTGGTCTGGAGATCACTATGCAGGGATGCTCTATTTTTTGAATCCGATTTAAGTATATTTATAGTAATTTCACATCCGCCTCCCACTCACCAGTGATAAAATTTAAAGCGGGGCCTCCAGTTCGGCGTTCTCAGCAACGTCTGCAGGGCACAGGCGAGGTTTACAAACATGTAGCACATCAAGAAGAACCTGCAGGGAGGAGGGAAAAAAGAGAGACAAACAGGAAGAAAAAGAAACAGAGAGCGAGAGTCACAACGCAGCGATAAACAAAAAGACAGACGGGTAGACAAACAGGCAGACTGATAGACAGACAGAACGTGAAATCGAGGTGCAGAGAAGGACCTGATCTGATCATTGACTATTTTCTAGACCTGCGCCGTGCACTTACATGGAGAGGATCGGAGCGACGGCATCCAGGGAGGCGATGATGATCCCAATCTCACAGATGCTCGCTGTGAGCAGGAGCGCCCAGGTGGGCTCGCCGTTGGCTTTTCCATGTCCAAACACCTACAGTAGCACAAAATAAAAGTTTATACTGCATAACCACAAAGACACAGACAGTCAAGGGACACGTGGACATATATGCCTTATTTAATCTAGCAGGCAGCCTAATTTGACAATACCACCCGTTTTTTTCTGCGATAACTTATAACTTTGGAAGATAGTTTTGGATAAAACCATGGAAATGAAAAGTCATTTACGGATAAAAAAAAATGTTGCTGTGTGTTTTATAATGGCGTGCTCAAGGTTTACAGACATAAAAGAGTTACGACTGATTTATGGTTTCAGTTCGTCTTAAAAAAAACAGAAAAGGCATTCATCAACACGGCCGGAATTATTTTAATTGGGTTTCAGCTGAGGAAGCCACATTTTGAGAGGCCTCTCTGTGCAGATGTATCTAGATGCAACGCATGCACCTACTCTGAGGAAAGGAATGATCCCGTCCCGGGAAATAGCCTGCAGGAGCCGTGGGGCGCCCGTCAGGCTCTGAAGACCGGCCCCGCAGGTGGAGAAGAAGGAGCCGATAACGATCACCCACGGGGACGGCCACGCCAGCGTTCCAATCACTAAGTTGCCATTCACCCCTTCACCAAACCTGAGGACAAAGACGACGGCTGAATGGAAGGGTTTTCCTCAAAGATCAATGATCAGACAGGTCGACATTGGTGCATTACATGCAGAGTGGAGCAGGTTGGATTTAAAGCTGGATTACAGGGGACTCACTTATCTCTGAGGACGACTCCTTCTATACACGCCCCAAACAGCACCACACACGACATGTCTGACAGCAAGAGTTAAGAAATAAAATCTATATAAAAAACAAAAAAAAAAAACATTTGTATATCTCTTGTAAACCAACTCCGGCTGTTTGATCACCGGCCTCAGTCGACGAAGGATACACACTGTGGATGTTGTGGTGATGGCAGCGATGGTGCCGATGGGAATGGACTTCTGGGCGTCGCGCAGATCTCCGGAGCGGTTGGAGCCCGCCATGATACCTGGGAGTTTCGGAGCGCAGGACACAATAACACATTCACTTTCTCGTACTTGAACTTCATTTTTCTTTCCGAGCATTTTATCCCCAGTATAAGAGCCAGAGGTTCTCAAAAGAGAATGTGTTATAAGATGTGTGACGATCGGCAGCATGGAGAAGGGTCCTGGTGGGGGACATGAGGTGTGGAGCTGATTCTGTCATCTCATTTTTCCACTTCATTATTACTCGCACGGTTCAAACATCCAACTTATCTATCCTTTCCGGCATCCGGCAAAAAAGCAATCCCATCGCACATCGCTCAGCGTACTCACTCAACAGATCAGCGTTGTCAACACTGTGACGGACCTGTGACGGAGGGGAAGTAGATGCCCACCAGCAGCGTGAAGAAGCTGGTGATGTCGGCCAGAACGTAGCGGTTGTTGGTGGGAGACGGAGCGTCCACATCTGGCACTGACGCCAGCCCGCGCTTCTCCAGTATCATCCCCTTGTCCAGGTAGTAACCAAACAGGTTCTCTGGAGAAGGGTGGAGGTAAAGGGAAATTTCACACAGGGATTCATGCCAATCCTTAGAACGCATTCTAAGAGATTGTTCTCAGCGAGTGGATCTACTGTTGTACACGTTAGTGACCTCTGACCTGCCAGAATGCCGCTGGTGACGCCTGGAATCCCCTGTATCTCCGTCACGTTGTTGTTGACGAAGTACTCATCGCACGTCGCGTTGAGGAACTCCGAGTCGCAGAAGGTTCTCCACAGCTTGGTGGTGACGGTGCTGTTGTCCCTCTCGATGACCTTGGCGCACACGTCGTAGCCTTTGGAGAGCAGCGTTCGATTCCCCAGGATGCAGACCCTGCGGTGGAGGTGGGTGGAGTGTGAAGAGGAACAACCTTGCTTTTTGCGGCCCTTTATTATTTTTAGCTCTGTTTCTGCTGCCAGAGATGGATGAAATCCCAATGCCCCGACCAGTTCCATCAGATTTATTGTTACCCAATCTAGATTACGATAGCGTCGGGCAGTATCATAGATGCACATTAAGTAAAAGATTCTCTCTGAATAGATGTATAAGATCGATGCCAGTGTTTATCAAACTGGGGTCCCATTGTTCCGTGGACAATATTTGGCAATGGTGGCTCGAAAAGCCGATAATACAAACATTTTAATTAATCTCTGTGTGGCATCTTTGATATCTTGAGCTGGCCTGCAACCACACCTTGGTGACTTCCCATTCATTTTCACTGCATGTTGCAGATAAAGGCTCTACGAAATTGCATTTTCTCATTTCGTCACATTTGTGAATTTTATGTGTAAGAGGTCGTTGAAATAACATCAGATAAGCGTGCACAGTAATCAAAACAGAAACTCACGGGAAAACCGGGGGGTCAATGGCGGTCTTGATGACGCCGGCGTACACGGCCACAATGGACAAGATGACGCAGGCCAGGAAGACCAGCGCCAGCTTGTTGACGTACTTCACCCCCACAAACACCACCAGAGCCATGAAGCTCAGCACGATGGTGCCGTACACACGCATGTTGTTCAGCAGAGCTTCTTCCGCCTCCGCCCCCTCCAGGCCCTCTATTCTAAAGATGGCTGCCTGAGGAACGATGTAGATCTATAAGATGGGACGGGTGGAAAAACACAGAGGGTTTGCAGGTGAGGGGGCAGGTAGCAGATGAGTAGAGGCAAAAGGGAGACGGAGAGAAGAGAAAATGAAGGATGAAAATGGTAAAAACAGAAAAGCCATATCATCAGTGAGTGCAATGCTGAATCAAAGTAGTCACTGCTAGCTTAAAATGTCACTTTATTGGGTTAAAGTAAGATGTCTGATAAGATTAATGGTCAAAAGGAGAGGAAATAGCCAAAACAGCTAATTGAGACTCCTTACCAGTAGAATTTCAATGCAGCCCAGAATATACATGGCGCCAGCAAAGGTAGTTCCCAGGTAGAAACAGATTCCCACGGCTCCGCCAAACTCAGGCCCGAGCGAACGGGAGATCATGTAGTATGAGCCCCCAGCTGCGGATCACAAATAAACAAAATATGTTGCTTTACGGGGGTAAAACAGACAGTTAGACACGCAGGCACGCAGGCACGCACGCAAATGAATATGTTCCTTATTGATTTCCTCTCACCTGGCACAACTCCATTTGTTGCAATGGCACTCATGGAGATGGCCGTCAGCATGGTCTGAAAACAAAAACAGACAGAAGAGTACAACTGAGCAACTGTCTGAAAAGACGGGGAGACAGTGTCTATAGTTAGTTCGTCCAAGATAACTTAAATAAACTAGACAGTCATTTGAACAGACTCCAGGAGAAATCACAGGAACAAAAGAAGACTTTATCGAGCCAAAATATAATTGGTTTATCATTTAATTGGGCTTGTGGATGTTTTCTACAAATAAGTTATATTAAATAGCTTATGTCAATTAAAAAAAAGGATTGCGGTCGCACAGATATGCAGGCCAAAAAAGTAACTAAATAAAGCAATCACTTGAGTTTAATAGTATTTTAGCAAACTAATAATATACTCTCTAATGAGTGGTTTTCCATACCTCTACTTCTTCTTAAGTAAATGATCTTTGCAGTAGCAGTAAGGATTTCCATAACTCTTTCCACCTCTGATCTTATGTGACTAAACAAGTTCTAACCTTTGCTTTTGGAATAAAGTGAGTTATTGGAAGACAATGTTGTTGGTCAAATAGATGGCATTGAATGCATCTCCAGTAAAATGATTTTAAATTCAATTCTATTAAATTAAATTAAATTATAGAAGAAAATGAGAGAAAAACATGCACGATTTAGCTAGATTTCACCTGCATTTCCTATTTTTTACATAGTGTGAATTGTTAATAGACAGGTTTATTGTTAATTTATAGGAATATTTTTATTGTGAATTTTTATGTTTATTGAATATTTTAACATTTTATTTTTTTGTAAATGTTTAGCTATATATAATATTGCCGTTTGTTCAACTTTTTGTAAATGTTGAAGTTGATTGCATATTGTCATTTTTTTTAAATTGTCATTCTTTACTTTATTATTTTTATAGTTATAGTTTTTTTAAGAGGCAAGGCAACTTTATTTATATAGCACAATTCCTATGCAAAGGCAATCTAAGGTGCTTTACATAGTGCATGAAAGACATTCAAATAAGAATACAAAAGACACTGAAAAAAATGATTAAAAAAGAAATAAATACATAAACACAAAAGAATAAAAGGCTTTAGATGTTGATAATGATGAGCTGCTGTATTACTGCAATTTCCCTCTGGGGATGAATAAAGTATCTCTATCTATCAATCAAGAAATCATGAAATCAAGAAATCAAGAAATCTATCTATCTATCTATCTATCTATCTATCTATCTATCTATCTATCTATCTATCTATCCAACAACCCAAATAAATGGTCGTATTTCACAGAATGAAATCATTACAGTATAATAATGTCGATGAGCCGGTGAGAAACCAATTGCGCAATTTCTGTGATAATATTATCATTTAAAAAAGATCTCCAGTAAATAAGTGTGTTGAGGCCCACAGCTGTCTGTGTGTGACTCTATAATCAGGTTTTAATGAAGTGACCTCGCTGCCACCCCCATCACTGCTCTGACTGTCATCTGATGCTGCCGGGATTAGTGGATGGGTGTCACAAGGTAGATCCAACAACTATCCCTCATGCAATGAAAAATGTATTTGTCACTGATGGAGATATAATGCTTTTTATTATTGGTGTCATTCTCAAAACATTTTCGGTATAACCAAACACGACACGAAATATAATATCAAGAGACAACAGGCATATCTTTGAAAGTGCAATCATCTTCATGTGGGTTGAGAAATATAAGTTATAATATATTTGCAAGATATTACTGAATTTACAAACTGTTTATTTTGCAAAAATATATCATTGAGCTGATTCATAAATATGAGGCAAAGCTGGTAGTTTGAGTCATCTTCACCAGGCTTGGCTCTTCTGTTGCCATATTAAAATAAACATACTGTACTAATGTCACACAGAGGTGCCCATTTCTAACTTAATGTAGGACAGGACAGCCATTTAAATGTACAGAACTTGATATAGGACAGCTTGAAATACATGGCTGCAGGCGGTCTCAACAATTTGGGAATACAATTGACACACAAACGATTATATTACAAAATGAGGTTAATGGCGAATCAGAACAAAAAAACAGGAAAAATATTGTATTCAACTTTATCAACTTCAGCCTTTTGTTTTCCCCCCATCTCATTTTGTTCATTTTAAAGGGTTACAGTACTACAAAATCCAAGGAGAGACTTCTCTACTCCACTCTTAAGTAAACAGGTTGCACATTTAACAGGTTTATTACAACAACAAAAAAAAGAAATGTAAAACTGAAGCATCTTCCTGAATATCCTCACTAGACCTGTTAATGACCTTGTTGCCCTTGCTCTGGATTAGCTCTCCCAAACACAATTTATTTTTGCTGGAACACTGTATCGGAAAAAAACCTGCCCGTACTTGCCCGAAAATCTCATTCCGACATTGATGCTAAACATGCTTAGCATATGAGGCCATCGCCGCTATTTCTCTATCGTGATTTAACGCCGCAACAAAACTTTTTTTGGATTATCTGATAAAACAGCGGCGCTTAAAAAAAAAATAAAACAAAGATTACGGGTTCCAAAGACACGGTGCATGCTTTTGCTTTTTCATTTTTTTGTACTTAACAGAGAGGTTTTAAAATGGAACCCTGCAGGTGATGGAGTGCCACTCACCGTGGAGCAGCACATGAAGACAATGATGAAGGAGCCGAAGACTCCTCCGATGCCGACCATCCAGGTCATCCGGAGGAAGAGAATCACCCCAAATATGTTTTGGATACAGGGCAAGTAAACGCCCATCAGAGTTCCCAACTGCGGTGCCTGGGGAAGAAGAAAAAGAAATGAAAACAGTTAAGGCCTAAGGCTGAGGTGTCGACAATATCACAAATACCTTTACACTCATCAACAAAGGAAAAGTAAGGGAGGTAAGGAGGACTTCCGTTGTGAGTTTTTCTGTTGACTTGGGCACAGCAGAAAAACAGGAATTTTTCAAGAAATCAACGAAACGCCTCAAAGGCTAGCTCACGCAAATGATCAAATAAAGTCCAACGTAGGATTAACCACTCGCTTCAATACCTTCCTTCAAGTGGAAAAAAATAAAGATTCAGTCCTGCAATTCCACTTTTTTCCATTATATTGTGAATTAATTATTTGATTTTATTATATATTTTTTCCCAAGAGTCAAATTCTACTAAGGATAGAGCGGTATAACACAGAAAACAACATCTATTGAATTTGGGGTTATGTTCCGGTAAGGAAACAGGTTCAGATTGAAAATGATCATTGACACACAGTATGTTCAACTTCACATTATGCAGAATAACTGAAAAAGCAAAGTCCTGCTCTCAGCCAGTAGAAAACAGCTATGATAAATATGATATTGATATTGATATTGAGCTATGATAAACCTGAATTTATATCAGGTATGGTGCATTGAACATGAGCTTCCCAGGTGAGCCCCAAGTTTTAAATATCACTACAGTAAACTTGGCTTTATTGTGGTAAGCAAAAGCCACAGGGAGTTGCAGGAATTGAGGTTGTGATCATCACAGGCTTTGATCTGTTTCCAGTTTGTGACTCCATTTGACCCTTCTACTTATCAGTCAGTGGGTTCCACACCTTGATAGGTTTTTTGGACGGACGTGGCCCCTCCTCGTTGTTCTCAGCCTCTTCGTGCTCCTTGCTGCCTGTTGGTAGGTTGGAGTAATTGGCCAGACTGCTGAGCAGAGACGAAACCATCGGGCTGGTGTCCATCTCCTCCTGTAGCGCGCAAGTACAGATGTCAGCATGAGCGTCACCATTACATCTACGTAAGAGCGTCTGTTTATGTGTCGATCGGCACTGATGGGAGCGCGTCCGCACCTCGAACAGAGCCATGTTCTTGCCGTCGTACTGCTGGCTCTTCTCTGCGTCGCTGGCTGCCGTGCTGTTGATGAACGGGCTGCTCTCCTTGGGGTTCCCATCGCCTGGACAAGACAAGAGCAGCCAGCGCGCCGAGAATTGTAGACACACTCTTGACATGTTTGAATACCACCAGGCGGCCACACACCCCACATTAAGGGATTGTAAAGGATTTACATTTCAAATCGAACATTGATTATGGGATTTATGTAATTTTAACAGTGTCTTGTAATTCAATGACATCAACATAAACAAGAGTATCCACTATCTGGGAATATCAAACATTACACATTGTGGGGGCCAAACTCCTCCAACGGGACACACAAAGGGACACATAAATTACTGATAAGGAGTAGGACAGGGAAAGCCTGATGCACAGAGGCTTTTGTAGCCTGTAGCGACAAAATCAAGTTTGATCTTCCTGTTCCCCAAGCTCCGCTGGTATTATACACTAATCTTAAAAGCAAGAAGGAAAGGAAACTGCCAGCCAAATTGCTGTCACACAGCACATAATCCTTTGAGAGTTGGAGCGTTTCACTAAAGACGCATCACCCATCAAATTGGATGAGCAAACATTTCAATTTTATGCAGTTTGAGTTTGTATAAGGATTAGGTGTGTACCGCATTGTCGGAAATGCGTTCTGTTTATGCGCATCTAAAATACCCATACTACACTGGATCTACCGATCAGCCACAACATTAAAACCACTGACGGGTGAAGTTGAGGTGTCTGGGAATGAGTAGCGTCCCAAGACAGTGCCCATTGTATAAAATAATAATTATTAACAGACGGTGCCAGGGGTCTCAAGAGAGAGACAGAGCCCATTGTCAGGGGTCCCGGTGATAAGGGAGGTGAAAACGTGAACGGTGACCTATGCAGGGGAAGCAGAGGGTCAACGTTCTCTCTGGGCTAGCATAAAAGCACCTGCCTGAGTTTCATTCGACAGAGAATCAATCCGGCTCGGTTCTCTCCTGGGCGTCCATGGCAAGTCCAGTCTGATGCTGTTCTTTTCTAATAAATCTATTATTTTACTCAAGTCAGCGTCAGCGGTCTCTCCTTCTTCATCAACACATCAAATTCAAAAATCAAGAAACTACAAAGTGAATAACATTGATCATCTCCTTCCACTGGCACCTGTCAAGAGGTGGGATATATTAGGCAGCAAGTGAGCAGCAGTCAGTTCTTGAAGTTGATGTGTTGGAAGCAGGAAAAATGGGCAAGCGTAAGGATCTGAATGACTTTGACGAGGACCAAATTGTGATGGCTAGACGACTGGGTCAGAGCATCTCCAAAACGACAGGTCTTACATTTTGCAATTGCTCCGCAGTTCACATGTGTGCCGAACTGTGGGGGGCAACCCGTACGGATCAACTTCATTCCGTTAGACCACTACTGCTCAAGGCTCAGTGGGTCAAATTACCTGGCAATAGACCCGCTTTTAATTGGCTCCACCTCCAATCGGCTCAGATGTGAACCGATGTGAACAGGACACCAGGGTCGACGGGCAAATATTGCTCCCCACAGGTCCCTGGTCCCCGCCGCCGAAGGACTGGTGCAAACGGGCAGAATGGAGAATCCGGTGCTCCATGCTGCTTCTAGTGTAGTGTCGGGTCGTTCGTGAGCAATCGGATTATTCTGAACGGCTCAAAATACTTTTTTTTTTCCAAGTTTTACAGTTTTAGGTCGTTGTTTGTTGAAGTTGCTGTCTTCTGTAACTGTTTTATTCACACTGGAACCATGACATGCCCCTTTTCCGGCGTGTTTGTGAAGTCGAACGTGAAAAAAAAAACTGCATTTCTCCTGGCAATGGGAAAGGTGCCCATCGCCTATTTAAAAAAAAAACCCAACTCAACCCGCTAATTTTGGTGTGAAAACGGCACGCAGCTTCCAGGACTTAAATGATCTGCTGCTAACGTCTTGGTGCCAGATACCACAGGACGCCTTCAGAGGTCTTGTGGAGTCCATGCCTCCACGGGTCACAGCTGTTTTGACGGCACAAGGGAGACCTACACAATATTATACAGGTGGTTTTAATGTCATAGTGTTACATAATGGCATGTATTGATATTGGTAAAAAGGCAGCTTCCACATTTTTTTGAATGATACCCTATTGGAAAGGTTCATTAAAACCAGTTCAAGAGAAAGTATTTCCAGTAGAATATGTTTTAGCCCTCCTGATAAACCTAAGACATCCAGGAACAACCCCAAAATAATTTTACTGTTATGAAAAGCAACGCTTCTCCTCAGCAACCCCGTTTTTTTTCCCCTTTACCATTTGTGGTTTACCTTGTGTTGAGACCAACCACCTGAGTGTTCTGTAATCCAGCAGAATTTTAAAATCTGCATTTAAACCCCTTTTGCCCCCTTGGTAAATAAATGTACACATCAGTCTATTGAGTCCCAGTGACAATACAGTATATCGATGCCATATAGCTTAAAAAATATTATCTTTGATTTGATGGCCGGGAGGGGACATTACATAATATGCTAATGCAAGAGATAAAAAAACAATCCTCTATCCCTCCATCCAGTAAAATAATGACCTTGAAATCCAAACGACAGACTTGGAAGCTCTTGGCCGACCATGAAACTACATTTAACACAGTAAAGCACTTTTTTCAGATGATGAGGCATTTCATTGAGATTTCACTAGTTGATTTCAGCCAACTCGACATGGTACTATCTTTTTTATTTTTCCTCCAACCAAGAGGGCATTACCACATCTCTCAGGTGTGTAAGGCTTCAGACAAGCACCTGCATATATAGAAAATACTCAGTATAGTTTGGGCTTTTGATTTTTGACTTGAGTGCAATGTGTCTTCCATCCTCTGCCCCATTTGAGGGGAAGCCGTGTGGCTTGAGGGACATCTTCAGATCAATCGGTTCTGACGTGATGTGACTAAAGGCTTGACAAACAAAAACAACTGGACAAATAATTAGAAGTGACTACTGAAAATCCCTCTGAGTGAAGTCGCGTGTTGGGCGAGGTGACAGAACAGCGTTCGAAAGCGGGCATCTTGAGGGCTGGATTCATCTGCACTGTCAAAGTGAATCGGACGAAGGACGCCGGCGGGGCATTTTCTAAACATATGTAGCACCTCAGGAAATCTCCATTTTAGTGTGGGTCAACAAAGGGTGAAGAAGTTTGTCAATCAAGTCAGACAGCTCCAAACCAATTTCTACTAAAGATTTTGCACAAAACAATAAAGGGAGTTTATTAAAAAATATATTTATTATTATAAAAACAAAATAAAAACACTATCACCCTCTCCCTTTCATTGTCATACAGATCATTTGAATATAAATGAGACTATGACACTTGATGTAGATAGATACAACCCTCTAAAATGCAGCTTTACAAGAATCGAATTGTATGTATAATAATTCATAATGATCACAATTATCATGGTAATTCAATAACCTCACCACCTTGTTCTCTCTACACATCTATCTCCACCTCTATCTCTAAATTCAGTTTCTATTCTTATAAATGAATCACTATATATCCCTACCTCTGTCTCTACTTCTATCAATCTCTTTATCCATCTATATTGCCATCCCTGTGCTTATCTCTTCCTCTACGTCGGTCTCTATCTCCATGCCTATCTCTCCTCTACCTCGGCACAACCAGAATGAAGGCTTGCAGAGTGGAAAACACCAATAAACTTCTTAAGTTCCCTACTTCACCGACACTTGCAGCAGAGAGATTCAAAGCAGGAATGTGACGTAATCTCAGTGAGCGATGGGTTTACAGGCTCTGTTTGCAGTTAGATGCAGGAAACTACGAAAGGCCAATTAAAGATGGACAGTTTTCATGAACTCAAGGTTCATACTCGGCTTTTGTGGTTGTGGCAAATGGTGACATTAAGCAGAGGCCCCAGTTTGTCCCATCTCCTAATTGCTGCACTTGTCCCAGTTGGAAAGTTGGTATCTTTGTAGTGATTATTATTTCTGCGTGACATCTCCTTGTCGAGCTAATGGTATGTAAAAAAGTGTGAGAGGTAAGTGCACGTGACGTAAAGTTTCAGTAAAAGTATTTAAAGTAGTTAGTTTTAATTAAGAAATAGAGTTTTATTGCGGGAAAATAAATCCAACTTCCTCATCCCAGCTCCCAGCACACATTATTTTCTTATGAATGCTTATGGATAGAATTCACCGAATAAGCAGTGGAGGCTCATCTATCTACCTGTCTACCATCCCTGGTTCAAACCTCAGGACAAACAGCATCACATTAAGACAAGTCCTCTGCAGCAAACTCTGATTCCCTAAACAATGGAAGCACAATAAACTGATTCTCTAGTGGAAAGACCGACGACTGAGACCGGACCGAAGCCTGCAGAATGAGAGGAACAGTGCAGATTGTACCCTTGATGTGACATGGCTCTTACAAAATGGACAGTTTATACCGGCTTTTAAGAGCTTAATAGAGCCCTGGCTCAAGGGGATTATCAAACAGCTGCTGGAGGACATGACGGCAAAAAAAAAAACTACCTTCTGGTATATGAATGGGGTTCTGTAACTCGGCCGCACAACAACATAGAAATTCCGACGACAACGCTCCCATATGGCCTCACCTTGGCTCATCCGGGTGGAGAATAAAATGTCAGTCCTCGGAGTTGGTGTATCGGCTGTTCGATTCTCATGTTTCCCACCAGTTCTCAAACGTGTCTCAGTTCTTCGGCCAAATAGATGACTGGTGACCATGCCGTGACGTCATTTCTCGTCGATGAGCTTTCACAGCACGACCGCATCCCTCAACTCTACCGGCAGGGAAGTGAGCGAAATGTGACAGATTGCGCTAGAGAGCATCTGTGTCCTTAATGTAAACGGTGTTCTTCCCGACCATTGAACATTAAGTTCTCAAAACAAATTAATCGACGTGGAGGATGGGTTCAAAATGGCTATTGCATTACATGAATTTGGTTATACTGAATTTGTCATAAATCAATCTTTAACTGAGTGGTACGTAATTATTGGTGATAGAGATTTCAGAGCTCTTACAATGTCAGATTCATATAATAAAAAATTTAATCATGTAAATCCCTCATGAAGCAGAGTGGAAAGGATACCGAACAAAACAAATTTCCCAAAACAAAACTTTCTATTTTTTATGTGTAATTTTCTGTGCACTCACAAAATTATTGTGATATTCTCATATTTTACGCAATCAGAGCTCCAGAGTGTTTGTGGCACGTATGACATAAAAACTTTCTGTGTACCTTCGTCCTTTTTGAGAGGCAAAAAAAATTGTTTTAGTGTTACAGTAAGTCTCTTTGGAAAAGCGATCCATTGGGGAGTGCAAAAATGAACAAATTTTGATCTCATCCTTGGTTTATTTTCTAATAAACCATGACTGAGTGGACATCCTGGTAAAGCTACAGCGCACAGTCATAGTTTGGTGAAACTGTTTCTGTCGTCTTCTTCTTCTTTTGTCCGGTCCCTGCTTTTCATTTTGCCCAAACGCTGGATGCCTGAATGTCTGAGATCCCTTTGGTTATTTTGTCTTTCTTCATTTTCTTTCTCTCTCTCGCTCAAGAAACAAGCTTTTGAAACCACATCTCATATTTTCTTAAGTCAGTAAGTCAACAACAAAATGTCCTAACAACTGGACTGTTGTGCTGCCTGTTTACTCAAAACGTTGGCTTCTCTCATTGTGACAAGCAAGGCGGGCCAAGAAAGTTGGAAAAAACAAATCAAATGAGTTTCTAAAATTTGTGCTTCTGACACAATAATGAAGGAAATAAGGAAAAGAAAACATTGCTTCGCAAAAGCGGCGTCAGTTACTTACTGGGCTGTCTGTCCTTTTCAAATTATAATGTCATTGGTTTGAAAGCAGCACACAGTGAAGACAAGAGAACTGAGAAAATAAAACTGTTGGATGCTGGAAGTAAACAGACAGACAGACACACAGACAGACAGACAGACTAGATAGCAACTTGCATAACAAATGATAATCAACACATCAATATTCACAGGACATGAATGCACATGCCTGGTCCTCAGAGTGGCTCCTGTCGAAACACAGGATAAATGGAAATGGCGGCATCAACAACATCCCCCATCTGCTTTGTATTCCACCTCAAGTACAACGATCAGATCAATTTGTACCTCGGTAACCATGACACACAGAACGTGTTCTTGCAAGAAGAGGTGACAGGTTATCGGTGGAAAGTGGCAGGCGGGCATGCTTTATATAACTCAGCCGATAATGAGGCCGTTCCATTCCTGGCTGTGTTCGTGTGTTTAAAAACCAAGAAAGCTCCAAGTGCTACAACTGGGAATTCAGCATATGTATATAAAGTCGATCAATATTTACATAAAGTGGACAAATAGGTGTTAATTGCCTCAGGGAACCAAATATTATATGATATGAGGTAGAGAAAGATTATGTAAATATCATATGAGACACCAGATATCAGAGCAGGGGCTCCCAAACTAGCAATCAAAACTGTTTGTCCTATTTTAAAAATGTGCTATTTTTTTATGTATTATTTAGCCGTCTGAATTTCTTCTAATTTCATGACATGGAGAGCAACATTTTATGGTATACAATACATTAAAACATAAAGTCATGGATTTTATTTCAATTGGAACCCTTGTGTGGATTTTTGAATGAAGGAAACCAGGCGGGAAACAGCCTCAATTTGTCAAAGGCCTCATGACCGCTCGTGCAATCTCTGGTCACCCCCTGTGGGGGTCTGGCACCCCAGTTTGGGAATCACTGGATCAGGGCGTGAGCACATGAAGGTCGCTTGGGGGAAATATTGGTTTTGTTTTGTGATATGGTCATATTACCACACTATAAAGCTATTAAAAAAAAATAATGGTTGGAGATAATGTGCATCTAATGTGTATATACAAATATAATGTAATGAACAATCCAATCCAATATAGACACAGAGCTGAGGGGAAAATGAAATAAACATTTTCACAAGCCATTGGAGCAGGCATAGCCAGGACTGTCTTCTCTGGAATCCCTTCCCCAGTGATTCAATGGGAGATATCACAGGATCTGTAACACTTCTGCATTCCCACACAATAAAGATGCCAATTGGGATGAAACAAAGACAGACGGGAAGACGACCACATGGCTCTGTTTTGTTACCTCTCTTTCACACCCAACCCGCATTCTTCCCTTTTTCGATCCAGGACCCATGCAGAGAAACATGGTCTTCTAGACCTGGCCATAAAATGCAATCCACATTATTTAGTTATTTGCATCTGCAGTCTCTCCATCGTGTTTAAGCCTGAATCAAGCTGAACCAATGTCATGTCACAATGTCAGTCATCAGTCAGTAATTGAAGTAACATTATTTCTATGGATGTGTCTCTGAAGAATGATCTAATTCCCATCACTGTACGATGCAAAACAACACAGTTACAACACCTCTTGAAATCTCTTGAAATCAATACCGTTATTCTCATATTGCCAGGCCGCCATCTAGGGGCCAACACATAGAAATCGCGGCAACCATCAAGATTAAAAGGCTCATTGTGTATTCTTGTCATACTAAGGAAGATAACGTTATGCCATTTATTATTAGTGTTATAAATTATGTTTTAATAGTAATTTGATTCATCCTTACATTTAATAAGTCACTACTTTTATGTTCCTGAAAGAATTGTTTTGAAAGATGCCGATTTATTTTATATTATGAATGTAAAACATTATCAGTTTTGAGAGTTTGTTTGAAAATCCTTAATTGGTTTGAACTAGGGGTGGGCTGATCGATACCAAAAGTATCGATACTACGTCTCCTTCTGAAGATCCATTCTAGCGTCAATAGGAACGATACCAAAAATGGACAAGTTTCTCTCTTCAAAATAAGTAAAATTGCTATTTCTTTTTTATTATATGTATATTTTTCCTCACTTGGCTCGCTGCCCGTCACTGTTTGCTAGTGAACGGGAGATCCTTTCCACACCACACCCACATGGAGCACCGTGCAGTGATGTGTTGGTCCTATGACCCGGCCTCTGTGAACGATGGTCGCCGCCTCCCTCTGAGAGCATGTATATTTATTTATTTATTTTTTGTAAATTAATACAAGACAAAACAAAAGGATGATCCTGTCAGGTATTGGCTGAATACGATCCCGAAACATCTCACTTTGGGAATAACATTAAGAGCCAACCATGGTGAGACTTTGTGTGTTGCACCGGTAACCACCGGTTATTGTTTAATATTATATCATAAAAATTAAATTGAAATATCAGTCTGTAAAGTGTTGTGTAATTATTTATTAACCATGCTATTTTATTAGTAGTGTATTGTTTTTGTTATACAACTAAGATAATTATTCTTTAACCATCACTATGATGAAAAATGTAAAAATGTTGTTTTACATTATTTAAGGTACTCTGGAAATTATAAGGTTTAGTATAATTAAATTGAATAATTTAAGGATATATGTGCACACATACCAATCACAGGTCAAGACATGGGCTAAATTTGGCTGATGTATTAAAGGCATAAAGGTGGCACTGAATGAAGAGCCGTTTGGGAGCCGAAAGAGATGTCTTATTGCTGAGCTGAGCCAAATGATCCGACTCACTAGTGCCACGTCACGCATGATAATTTAAACCAGCCGTGTCAGTATCGGTATCAATTTCGGTGATTCTGGTATTATTTGGTATCGGATCGAAACGAAATTCTGCGGTATCGCCAACCCCCTGTTTGAACATAGTGTTGTGTGAAACTATGTGACATTTGCGTGTAAAGAAATCACATTCACTGGTTAGGAAGAATCGGCAGCCAATATGAAAGGAGGTGCACAAAGGGAGACACCCCAAACTCCTCCTTCCCCTGGTGAGTGTTTTAAAAGAAGCCGTCAACCACTGTGTCTTCAGGCGGCTCCTCACTCGAGTTTAAGAACTTTTACGTTTTTTAATTTAAATTAAAATTTTGATTGAACAAGCCTCTTCCAGCCACCCAGTTGAAGAATTGTGTTTTCTTATCTTCTTTCTTTTATTTCGTAACCTTGAGGTTTGGTGATTCAGCCGATCCGCCTGGGAACTTTGGCGTGGCAAACGGCGTGGCTGAAAATCACTGGTGGACGGGATGAGCTGCAGCAACTGCCCATGGACTCGACTTGGCCCATGTAAGCTTTGGAAAGCCGACTGAAACTCTCCACCACAACTCGACGATCCGTAAGGCGGAAGTCTTCCAATTCTGCTTCTTGATGAGGCTTGATGTCGAATTAAATTCATTTCCCTCTTTTTTTGGAGAAGTTTACTGCCCTTAGCGTATGCCTCATTTTATTATTTTGATGAAAGAGTCACATAGCTTCTTGCCTCACTATTGTTTCTGAGTTAAAATGGACCTATTGTGCTCCTTGTCCCTGAGGTCTCCAAAACAAGATTTTGCTCAAAAATAGCACTCAGATAATGTATTCGAGCCATTCTAACATACAACAAATCCACCCTGTCTTAAAACGGGCTGCTCCCGAGGCCCCTAGTTCTGTGAGCCACTGGGGTTTGAGTATGAGGGCATGGCCTCTGGGTTTTGTTTTATTTACTTGGTGAACTTTCACCGATTTCACCTTTTCAGTCCACCAAAAACTGTTTCTGAACAAATTTAGGGTGAGAAATAAGCAATCCAGTTGCCGAACCTTCACTCATATTAGATCTACAGGGCCTAAATTTAAACATTCGTTTAAACTTTCACTGCGGTGTTCGGACCAGCCCAGAGCTTGGAGCAGCACAGGATACGGCCGGTCATGGGGCTTTTCATTCAATTACGGAAACGTCGGAAAATAAAATTAAATAAGTCAAATATATACATGTACAGTTTTCTTTGGAGAAACGCAGAGTGGATCGCGCACCATAGCCTACAGTTCCCAAATGTGGACACACACACACACGCACGCACGCACGCGCGCGCGCTTTTATTGCAAACACAGCAAGTCTGTAGAATGAACGACAATATGTGGCTTGGAATAATTATGTTGTTTTGAAGACACTTTCATTTGATTAGAGATCACAGGATCGTTGACGGAGTGAAACACTGACAAAAGCAGAGGAAAACAACAGAGATTGGCCCCGGTAGTTTGCCGCTAATCCTGTTTGTTTCATTTAATCCAGGCCTCCCAGTCCCTACAGCATGATGTTGCAAAAAGATTAGTGTCCTATTCCTTTTTGAGGCTTATTTGAAACTAAAGCACAGCAGGAGGCTGAGGATAAAATGCAGTGAGCAGGTATAGCACGAGCTACAGCCAAATGTAGAAGCATTTCATGCACTGTAAAGATAGTGTAACATAAAAACGAATTAACAATGACATAAAATAATAGCTATGCTGAATTATGGACAACTGTATTACTATCTGCATTATCAATAATTGCACTCAATCGAATGGATGCAGATGTGTGTTTCTAATAAAAGTCTTCTGCAACAATGGAGTCACAACAGCCTATCAACATAAATAACATAAATAAACTACATGCAAAGAGGATTCTGGTATGGAAAGACATTATGCATCCGTTTATTAGAGAGCTCATGTGATGGAGAGATTTGATGTTTGATGTGAATTTGGGACTTTCCCAGTATAATATGACGTGTACTTTAATCCAGACATTCTCAGCCATGGGATTGCGATCCCACTTGGGGTTCTTGATATGCACGCGGGGTCGCAGGATATATATATTATGTGTCTATCGCTGTATTGATATCGGATTCATTAAAAACATTCTTTTAATTAAAAACGGCACTCCCTCCATGGCTCAAATTACCATGAGAAAGTTGTGTAATATGCAGTTTTGAAAGTACAAACAACAAATATTAATTATCCTCAATTTGTTACTTATACGGTATGCCTAAATGAGATATGTAATTAAATCAGCAGTGCTGGCTCCAAAATAATAAAATGATAATTATTTGATTTGTCAGTCTCTAATAACAGAATTTGTTTGTATTGTTAGAAACGTCAACACAAATCTGTTCATAGATTAATTGATGTACTGTTTTTATAGAAATCTAGATTCTATAAAAACAGTACTTTGGCTCCAATGAAGTGTCCAACGATTTGTAAAATACCACGAGGGATTCTTGGCCGAGGTCTCCGCTAACTAAACTCCGGTTGTTTTGAATCCAAACGAGAGCAGAGTTTAGCCCACACACCGCATGCGAGGGGAGAAAGGGGACGGTGGGAAGAAACAGAAAGTTGGAATCAACGGACGGAGCCATCGCTGTACAAACAGTGAGCAGACCTCCGACCGTAGCGGGAAGGCTCGGTCCCGCGGGCGCGGTCGCTCGACGCAGGCCGCGCTCGACGGCCAACGCGGCTCTCTGCACATCATCGCTCAGTGAGACCGTTTATCTAACGACTTAACCGGCTCTGATTGCGTCACAGCGGAGCGCCGTGGAGCAACGCTGCTGACAAGCGCCACTAATCATGGAGGACGTCCGGTGGCAATGCAGCCCGGTTGTGATGCTCCTCAGTGAGCCCGAAGCAAGCTCCACCGCCGTCCCGGGAAGCCTCGCAGCGGGCTTGACAGGTTGGAGGGGAGTACCTGGTCTGTTTGTGAAGACACAGCCGGCAAAATAAATTTGGCCTCTGGAAAATAAGTCTCAGTAAGTTCAAGGATTTTCCCAGAAGTTTTTTTTTTGACTGCTTACGACCGGCATCCAGCACGGTCTTCTGAGATCCGAGTTGGCGTCGAATATGGGGAAAAACAATGTGATGTGAATTTAAAGTGATATCTCATATGACGGCTGATGGAAAAAAAATAATCCTATAACTGGGAGACTGAACGGGCGTCTTTTCTTGAGGTGAACATGACACCAAGTACAAATTCTCTACCTATTCAGATACAAATATCACAGCCCTCACAGCCCACACCTTCCAAACATTCATCATTTCAACATATCATTTCGAAGAAATAGCTCGACCTCAGACGTCCACGAGTGCAGACAGAGATGGATGCTCCGAACTGGACGTCTGTAAACGGTCGGGCGAGAGGAGACGTGATGAGCAAGGAAGAGAGGATTTTAAGGAGCCGAGCGGGCGGGAGAGAAAGTATCGGATGTTTGAGCTTAGAGGGAGGATTAGCGTCGTGCTCCATCCGCGCGCCTCTCTTAGCTTTGCTTGCTGTGATCCTTGATCAGCAGATCTTTGTGGTGTGATTGTAATCTCAGCCAAGCATCAGCACCCGGGACCCATCTGACTCGCAAAAGGGAGACGTTTAAAGGTGAACAATGCGGAGATCGGATAAATGTGAAGTTTGTGGAATAGATCATTCTATATTTGTGCAAGGCCTCAACGGTCTCAAATAACCATGGAGCAATGCATCAGGAATTTAAATCCAAATTAATAATAATTCATTCAGATAAGCAGTCTCTAAAGACCATGGTTTCAGCCTATGTACCCTAAGTGGTACATTCAGCTCATTGTAAGGAGTTGTTACTGGTCTTCGGACGGTTGTTTAAGAAAACAAATTGGACTCCCTTAGATACATAAATAACACTGGACAGGTTGTTAAATGGACAATATTTATTTGAAGAACATTTGAGAACCGGAGAGGAAATACTGTCCAGCTTGAATTACTGAATCAAGCTGTTGTGACGCTAAATCATCTTGGTAAGTGATTGTTTGAGAGTGGACTCTTATTAAAAAGTTAAGATCAATCTACAAACACGCAATTATGACGTTAGACGTTAATCTGAGTTAATCGTTCTGATCACCCACTGCATGCAATGCTTGGGTTTAAAAAATTACATGTTTATAACTCAAACATGGAGCAAAAATATCAGCGGACGACTATTTACAATTTGTCAATCCCCCGTTTTACTTTCTTCACAAAAATAATTTTACTACTACCCACTCCAAACTAAAAGTACTATTTATTTAATGTTGTGGCTTGAAAACCTTTTCACTTCATCCAGCTTTAGCACTTTTTTTTCCCCATTAATCAACACTTTAGAATCCCCTGATTGTCATTTGCGAGATTTGACATTTTCCAAGCCCATGAAATGTGTTTAAAATAGAACACAATTTATTCGAAATGATGACATTTAAGCAAGTCTGAGAGTTACAAAAAACATTCCTCTCTCTGAAATTTAGCTTTTCAGTTTTCTAGTATATCCATGATGGTGATGGCAGTTGAATGTATTTATTTTTATTTTATTGGCTGTCATCATCTTTGCAGAGCAAAGGAATGGCCTTTTCCTCCTGCATACAGCTGGCAACCACAATTTAGCAAAGCTGTAAATCAATTGAGAGAACATCAGTGGAATTACTGGGAAGCAGCGAAAATCCTTTATGTTATTAAAAGCACAGACTTATATAATGCATCGCTGTTCTGCAGTGACATAATACTAGTGACATTCTCCACAATGATACAATGACTCTTCATATCTAACACAAACTACACACTTGGATGGACGCAGGAAGCAAAAGGTGAAGATAATGCTGTGAACACGAGACTATATTATATTATAATTCACACTCGACATGAAAGGCTGTGAATTGGGCAGGGGATCGTAAAAAATAATGAATAATAAATAAAAATAATAACAGGGTTTTTTAGTTTGGATTTTGACTGGCTTTAACCAAGCATAGAGGCACCTTTCTGCCTGACCTTCCTCTTCGGAAAATTACAATGGTAGTCGTTCTACATGAACGTACGGACAATCAAGCAAATTGATTCCGAATCACACACCACTGGCGGCTTCCAAAAGCTGGGAAAGCAGATTTGGCCATTTTAGACACAGGGAAATACTGTGTGAATTATGAAGGGAATGGGTTGCATGATAACCTTGAGGGGAGTACATTGAGTACATTGAATATGGCTGTACGAACATTTGACAACCCTTCATATTGACAAAATAGCACCTATATCAACATCACAAACCCCTTTATATTGATAATTTGGGGATGGCTAAGATATCTACACACAATAAATATTTGAGAAATGATCATTAGTAATGTGGATGTCACTAAGCAGGTAGAGGGATTCAAGATTCAAGATGTTTATTTGTCATATACATATACATACGAGCATACATATATGTAGTGAAATGTAGTGAAATGACATTGCAACGCACCCAGAGATTACGCACAATAAGTACTAAATTGGATTGGTTAGGAGGCAGTATATGAAGTTTACTTCACAACCATTAACATCAGAAAAAGACAACATCATGACAAAAATCCCAATATTTTGTCTCATATTGCAATATTGATAATATATAGATATATCTCCCAGCCCTAACCCTTCATCAACTAATGGACTAGTAGTGGTGGTCCCGTGAATATAATAATTAATAATTAATAATATAATAATAATTTGTGTGATGATGCTGAGCCTCTGCACTATGTGCTTTACTCTGTATGTGCGTCAACTTGCTTGTGCTTTGATTCAAATGCGCATGTGTGTATATGTGTTTGCGTGTTATCAGACGAGTCTTACAGTAATCTCTCCCATTCTAAACAGCCCCTGGAGGACAGGTCCACACCATCTGTCCTCAATGCTCATTTTGACCTACTCCCAAAAGACAAGGACAGGCAGAAAGCTAGCAGCATCTGTAGCCTGGCCGCTCCGTCTGTCACCCACTCTCATAGGTGTTTGTGCTTTTCGGCACCCACAGAGGGACATGCAAAGTGTTTGAAATGATCAGTATTCTGTTACACCAATGATATCATAGAAATGCACAGTAGTTGTGTTTTGTGGAGTGCACTGGTGGCTATTACTAAATATGATGCTTCTTCTTTGAAGCCTGAAAAAGCTGTGCAGCCAAGATGAGGTAAACGATTTAAAAATATCTTTATGAACATTAAACCTGACTGCGTAATACAGTCACCTTCTCCTCTATGTCTTGGACTATTTTACAAAAAAAAGTGCTGATTTTCTGGTATTGTTTATGGTATCCTGTTTAATCAAAATGTTCCTCAGTTCATGGTTATTTTATGAAGCATTTATTACAAGAAAAAGCACATTAGATAGAAAAAATATACATATTCTGAAACCGTAGCACACAACATATTAATGAAAAAGAAGGAATTTTATAGGCAGTTAAATGAATAACAAAAATAAATAACTTAATAATGGCTAAATTAAAAATGCTGGGAAATTTAAATTGAAATTTTGATTTGAATTTGTTAAACAATGCATTTTGCGTTTGCAGTGGTTCGAAAACAAGATTATCCTCCATATGTTCAAGTTCAAGTTAAAGTGATTATTTGTCACATACATATATCGGTTATACATATATCCAGTGAAATGTGTATGAACGTGTGCGTTGATGGGCAACTGTGAGGCCTTTGTGTCCTCTGGACTAGAAAGCTAGAAACATACTGTATATCACATATATATCTCACAATGAGTGTCTGCATGAGTATTTGTAATACACCCAAAATATTTGAACAGAACTAGAAAGCAAACAGCTTGTTTTGAGATTTGAAAGTCGACATCCTACAACCTGAGTAATCTTTGGATAGACTCAATTCTCTCCCAATCTACAAAAAGTTGATGACATCAACATTTAGTCCCCGTGTTGAGAGCTTTTACAGAGCTGTGGCTTTATTTGGCAGCTTTAGGTCAATGTTTTCTTAAACTATATTTCCCCCCATTTTTCAACAGCTATATCCTAACCCAACCTTTACCTGTAGATTTTACTTTATAATCCAATCTTTATAATCCACTGATCCCATCTAGTTATGTATATAAAGCCAAAATGTAGATACTGGCAAAATCCATGTTTCTCTGATGATGGAACAAAGCAAACAATACATCAATAATCCAAACATCATAGATAGATCTACAGTTTATCATAGGAGTGAACTGTCAGTGCTTTGATCCCTCTTTTCATCGTACCGATTTAGGAGTTGGATTACACTAAAATGCATTAATTGTATTGCTAATAAGATGGGCACCACCACAGGAAGCTGACCCTATTTCCCCAAATGAATTACTTTTCAAAATACTATTTTGTGTTTTCTTTGAAGCATGCAAGACTATAACAACAGACAAACTGCTTTTGACTTCCAATTCTGACCCCAGGCTTTAATATGCTGATGGTTGGTCAAACAACAGGACTGTTCAAGAATCCCAAGCTTGAATATCAATTTCGTGAGATCAGGAGTGGTGGAGAGGTTCACCTGTCAGTGCACCAGGGAGGTGTTTAGTGAAGGGGAGGTTATATAAGGGCTGGATGTGTACTGTTCAGATTATTTTGTCTAAGACCATGCTGTGTCACCACTAAGTTTGTTGGAAATTAGCGTGCCAATTTCTACTAAATTACATATTGTTTATATATACACTACTCACAAAAAGTTAGGGATATTCGGCTTTCGGGTGAAATTTCAGGATGAACCTAAAATGCACTATAATCTTTACAGGTGAACTTAATTTGACCTTCTCTAAACGTTTGAATGCACATGTCCAACTGTTCAATGTTTCAGTACTTTTTGCAAAACTTGCTGTTCTCTAACAAGGAGCTGAACAGCAAAATTCAGGTGTTTGATCCATGATCCATTGACCAATACGTTTCCTGGTTCAATTAGAATTGGTAATTAAACAGTCCTCTTCATCATGCTGCTCACATTTTGACATCATGAGACCAAGACGACACCTAACAATTGATCAACAGTACCTCACCATTGTGAGGCTTCAAACAGGATGTTCTCAGAGGGAATTGGCCACTGAGCTTAGAGTGTCACAGAGTGTCATCAGCAGGTTGCAACAGAGATACAGAGACTGGAGGAGTCACAGAAAGGCATAAAAGTGGACGTCCTTTGACCACATCCCACACTGATGAGCGCTTCATTGTGAACAGTGCCCTGCGCAACCGGATGATGAATGCCACTCAACTCCAGGCACATTTAAGGGAGGTGAGAGGCACCCAAGTGTCACGTCAGACCATTCCAAACCATTTACATCAGCGCGGTCTGCGTGCTAGACGACCTGCAAGGGTACCTGACCACACCACCAGGCACAGGCATCATTGTCTTGCACGGGCCAGGGAGCATTTACGCTGGACGAGGGACCAGTGGCCTCAGTGCTGTTCTCTGATGAAAGTCGATTCACGTTGAGCAGAAATGATGGCCGCCAACAATGTCGGAGACGTCAAGGAGAGAGCTATGCATCAGCCACTGTTGTCACCAGACGAGCCTTTGGTGGTGGTGGTGTTACAGTGTGGGCAGGTGTGTCTAGTCAATACAGAACCGCCCTACACTTTGTGAATGGTACAGTGACAAGCCCATACTACCTGAATAACATCATTAATCCAGTCATTGTGCCCCTGCATGAACAACACAGGCCTAAGTTCATCTTCATGGACAACAATGCTCCAGCTCATCGAGGTCGCATCATTAGGGAACGGCTGCTGGAGACTGGGGTACCTCAAATGGAGTGGCCTGACTTCTCCAGATCTGAATCCCATAGAAAACCTATGGGATCTGCTGATTAGCTGTGTAGAGGCTCGTAACTCTGCACCCCAGAACCTCAATGACCTGAGGGTCGCCCTTCAAGAAGAGTGGGGGGCCATGCCTCAGCAGACAATAAGTCGACTTGTGAACAACATGAGACGTCGTTGTCAAGCTGTAATTGATGCTCAAGGGCACATGACAAGTCATTGAGACATTGACATTTTTTGTTGTGGTAAACCCACCACTGTTGTTGGCTTTTGTTTCAATAAATTGTTTGAGATGAGGAAATCACCATTGCATGCTTCTACTTAAATGCCCTACTTTCATGATATAATATCACTGTAGCGTGAACTTTTTACATTTTCCATAAATTTCACCCGAAAGCCAAATATCCCTAACTTTTTGTGAGTAGTGTATATATGTATATATATATATACAGTATATATATATATATAATATGTCTACGTGCTATGAATCCTAATTCAATGTATGTATCTCACTTCCTAGCAGATCATGATGTATTGTTTGTGAGGTGATTGATATACTATACAGTACCTACCTCTAAGTAAGGCAGAATTGTACAGAAGCAGATCATGCACTGTGTTGAAGCCACTTAGTATTCTTTCATGTGAGATAAAGTTGAAACCTGTAAGTAAGGCAAACTGTCTTAATTTAAAGGAGAAAGTAGCTGTATATTTTGTTATGCTGTATTTACATGTTTGCCATATATAGGATCCGGATGGAGGCTTTAGAGATTCCTTCTTAACCTAGTGGCTGCATTAATAATGTAAGCTAACAATATGTACTTTTGTTTATTATTTTTCATTATGGTATGCATGGCAAAATATTGACTTATGTTTGTTTATTGTACAGAAAAATCATCCACTGATCCAGTCTTCCACCCAATCATCCATTCCCCACTCAATAAATGGTTAAATGGCTCTTGGATCCTTGTGTTTAAATGTGCACACCGGCTAGGGGCTCTATGGTCCAGTCATCCTTATACTACTTAACCTGGCAAAATAAATCTAATTTACGTTACATGCCAAGTTCAAAGTATATAGTCTTTTTACATGGTCCTTCGAGCTGAATAAATCTCTGGACTGGATATGGATCCAAGAGCCAACCCAGATGGTGTCTAAGAGGAATCAAATGGAAGACCACGTCATGAGAGGAGGCCAGCTGGTTATCTCTAAGACTACCAAACAGAACTGTACAACCAAGCCCTCTTCCAGGATGGAGCAACCTGCATTTCACCTCCAGAGAATGTTCTATTAAGGCAAGAAATGGCACAGTTAAAAAGTATGGTCAGCGAACTTAAAGATAGAGTCGAACAATATGAACGTGTAATTCTGAAGTAGATGACTCTGATAAGAAGCAATGTCGTGATGAACCATCTGATAGAGAATGTGTTGAACAGCACCAGCGTTTTTACCAAAAGAAATACACTCCTTATGATGAAGTGCATTCAGAGCCTGCACTTTCAGAGTCTGTACATGTAACGGAATGTAGTAGGATTTCTCAGCCAGTAGAGTACAAACACTCCCTGCCAGGAGCACCAACCAAAGTATCGCATTGCGGAATTTAGAGACAGAGCACAAAAAACGCTGAGCACTTCAGCCCAATCTGCAACTAGAGGCAGTGAAAATCTAACTTCTGTACCTACTAGTCAAGTGTCCCCAGCTCATTAACCTACAGTACCTGTTAAGGGCCCCCACCAAATTGACCTGCCAGTCAAGCGCCGCCAATTCATGAACCACCCAGCCAGGCACTCTCAGCTCAAGCACCTTTCAGCCAAGCCTATGTACATTCTAACCAACTGTCTTCCACTCCTGCACTTTTCAGCCAAGCACATTTAGCCCAAGCGTCTCCCAGGCCAACGACCTCAGTACACTATAATCGACTGCCTGTAGCCCACAAATATTACAGCCAAGTGCCACAAGCCCATGTGTATTCCAGTTGGGTGCATCTAACGTATGCACATAAAAGCCAAATGCCCCTGACCCATGTGCATTCTAGTCAAGCACCAACAGCTCATGCATAGCATAGTCATCTACCTCCTCTTCAACCATCATGAGCTTCTTTACAGTCCGCCCATGGACTTTTAACCCACGCTGCCCAAGTCCCACCTCATGTTTATCCATCCCAGCCTGTATGTCCACCCCAGCCTGCATTTCCATCTCAGCCCATTCCCTTTTCCCAGCTGACCCCATATATTACAACCCCCACCAGCTCCAGCATGGCAACATCCGGCTGAAAATTTTGACTAACTAAGATATGCTCCACACATTCAAGGACGCTCATTTCCTGACTTCACATGTGAGGACCATGAGTTTGCAATGTTAAAGATGGCTCTCAATAACCTCTTTCCAGCAGAAGAATTTGAAATGAACAAATATCATATTCTGTTAAACCACTTTCAGTTGAGCTCAGCCAGTCATATTGCCCTTTCTTATGCTTATGATCCACGGCCCTATACCAAGGCTCGACCAGCTTTGGAGCAGCAGTATGGTCAGCCACATTGCCTTGCACTGAGAAACATACAGTCTATCCTGAACCTTCCCATAGTTCTCCCTGGTAATGCAGATAGTTTCCACAAATTTGCAGTACATGGTGAGATCTATTGTGGGTATATTACAGTCTCTAGGGCAAGAAGGGGCAGTAAAACTTGCTTGCGCACCACAAGTTCATTAAGAAAATTATCCGCTCAATTAGTAGCAAACTATGCAAGACATGCATGTGCCGTTCACTCAAATGCCCATTATAATTTATTAGACTTCTCACTATGGCGCCAAGGATAAGCAGAGTGCCAAGCAGTGGCAGCTCAGGCCCCAAACCTCCAAATGCGCACCTCTCAATACCTGAGAAGGGAATACAGTCAAAGATCGGAGTTTTCCATATTATCAGCTACCATACTCCATGGTGCCAATTCCAAAGCAGACTGAGACACATTTATTGTGCCTCAGGCACAAATTACATTTTTCGTGTTCCTAGTGTCAGTCTATTGATCATTCTGTGATTAATTGTGAAAGACTGAAATAATTAAATACAGAAAAAGTGGGTAACGGAATTCAAGAGCAAGGAAGATGCCGTAGATGTGAAAGGTCACGTATGGCAGAAAATTGTGATTTAAAGAAACTCTGCAATAAATGCAATGGAAAGCATTTGGGTATCCAGCATGATGTGAATAAACAAGCTACTGCATCTAAAGTGCTCAACATGAATCCTTAAAATAAGTCAAGTCCCCCAAAGTCATACTTAAAGCAGTTAAAGCTAATCTAATAACAACCGGACCTTTGAGACCTATGCAATCCTGGACGATGGCTCAGAGCGCACCATCTTACTGCCTTCAGACGCTGAGTACCCTGATTTAGATGGGGCGGCCGAGAAACTTGACCTGCGCACAATAAGCCAAGAGACAGAGACCATGCTGGGTAGGTCAGTCACCCTAAAAATTTCTGCAGCATCAAATTCAGAGAGAACACATACAATTGAAGGGGCATTTACATCAGATAGACTCCCACCGTTGATCCAGACTTACCCTATCAACAGGCTCAAGCAATGCTATCGCCATCTAAATCAAGTGCCTTTGGATGCCTTTTCCAATGTACAGCCTCCGGGTAGGGAGGGGAGATTGCATTGAGTCTGATAATCCCCACCTCACCTCCTGTTGAAAGCGTTCTGTTCATAGTGGGCCCTTGCAGCAGTAAATGCTAGACTTGGCTGGGCACTCCAAGGGCCTTACCTCCCTACCAATGCCCCTTCTCTGTCGGGCTGAACAGCAGTTTCAGAAGAAACCTGAGTTAGCTGAAATCCACAATAAGGAAGAATATGAGCTGGTTCAAGCAGGTTACATAGCCAAACTCAGTACTTGCCAAGTCTTTTAGTCCTCCCTAGGTCCTCTATACCTACATATTGGTATATTCCTTATCACAATTGCTCTTTTTCCTATCAAGGCCAAGTACTCAACAACCAGCTACTCCCTGGTCCTACTATATGTCCCTCTGTTATTAATGTGCCCCTGCGATTCCGCCAGCAGACACCGCGTTCCAAATTATTATGCAAATTGGATTTAAGTGTCCTAAACATTTAATTTTTGTTTTTCATATAAACTCATGAATGGTATTGTGTCTCAGGGCTCTTTGGATCACTGAAATCAATCTCAGACACCTGTGATAATTAGTTTGCCAGGTGAGCCCAATTAAAGGAAAACTACTTAAGAAGGACGTTCCATATTATTTAGCAGACCACAGGTTTCAAGCAATATGGGAAAGAAAAAGGATCTCTCTGCTGCCGAAAAGCGTCAAATAGTGCAATGCCTGGGACAAGGTATGAAAACATTAGATATTTCACGAAAACTTGAAGCGTGATCATTGTACTGTGAAGAGATTTGTGGCTGATTCAGAGCACAGACGCGTTCGTGCAGATAACAGCATAATGAGGAAGGTTTCTGCCAGACAAATTCATGGGATTAAGAGAGCAGCTGCTAAAATGCCATTACAAAGCAGAAAACAAGTATTTGAAGCTGCTGGTGCCTCTGGAGTCCCGTGAACCTCAAGGTGTAGGGGAGAGGCTTGCAGTTGTGCATAAACCTACTATTCGGCCACCCCTAACCAATGCTCACAAACAGAAACGGTTGCAAGGTGCCCAGAAATACATGAAGACTAATTTTCAAACAGTCTTGTTTACTGATGAGTGCCGTGCAACCCTGGATGGTCCAGATGGATGGAGGAGTGGATGGTTGGTGGAGGGCCACCATGTCCCAACAAGGCTGGGACGTCAGCAAGGAGGTGGCGGAGTCATGTTTTGGGCCGGAATCATGGGGAGAGAGCTGGTAGACTCCTTTAGGGTCCCTGAAGGTGTGAATATGACTTTGGCAAAGTATACAGAGTTTCTGACTGACCACTTTCTTCCATGGTACAAAAAGAAGAACCGTGCCTTCCGTAGCAAAATCATCTTCATGCATGACCATGCACCATCTCATGCTGCAAAGCAAAAGATCTATGAGGGTAGGAGACAGTTTGCATCAAAACAGCAGCTCAGGGAGGCTATTCTGACATCCTGCAAAGAAACTCAAACAGAAACTCTCCAAAATCTCACAAGTTCAAGGGATGCAAGAATTGTGAAGGTGATATCAAAGAAGGGGTCCTATGTTAACATGTAACTTGGCCTGTTCAGATGTTTTTGATTGAAATAGCTTTTGATTTCAGTAAATATGACCTCCTAATGCTGCAAATTCAACAAATGACCATTTTCAGTTCTTTACAACATATAAAATGTTTTGAAACTCTTGTGAATAATAATTTGGAACAGTGCATTTTGAGTTTTTTATTTTGGAAAAAACTGCTGTTATCATTGGGAGGTTTGTTCAATAACATTCAAATTATACCCTAATGGTTGATGACTTGAAAATTATACTGACTGTCATTTGCATTGACTATTAAGGAAAATCGGAGAAAAATATAATTTGCATAATAATTTGGAACGCGGTGTAGAGTGGCTATAAGCAGTGACATAAAATCTAATCTTCACCAAGTTAGACCATTACCTGAGGACAGACTCTCCTTTGATTCTTATGGCGCAACATGGAACGTAAGGAGCCACCAGAGGCGTATGAATGGCAAGTGCTCCCATTTGGAACAACTAGCAGTCCGTGCTGTGTCATATATGCAGTCCAAAGGCATGTCCAGGATCATAATGAGCAGAATGGAGATGTTGTGGAAACGGTTAACCAGTATTCTATGTTGATAACTGTCTTCGATCACTCTCTTCACTAATGACAGGAGGATTTGAGATTAGGCAACGGGCCAGTAATACTCAATCTGTTGTGGATGATTTACCATCAGGGGCACGATCGGTCAGCGCTGAGCACTGGCTAAACCAAGACCAGACAGACCCAAGGGAAGGCGCTCTTGGGCCTAAGTTCAACAGATTCCTTTGGCTTTAACCTGTTCCATACCATAAACTCACCTTGAGAAACATCTACAAAGGCCTAGCCTCACACTGATCCCGCCATTAAACAAGCCTGGGGTCCACATTTCCATTTGGAGACATGCAGATTGAAATTTATATCTCATTATGCAGTGTTTTACAATGATGTAGCTGTAATTGTGAATATAAAAAAGGTTATTTTTTATCATTGAGACATTATGTTCACTCATGGAATTAAATGACAATGATAAATACCTGCACCATAGAAAGTTATTATCCAGATGACTCACAAGGGTAATGGGTGGGTATTGACATCACCCAGCCATCACTTTTCCTTTTATAGCTTTATCCTAGTATAGTCATGTGTCCAGTCAGAGACGGGTGACAACAATGCCACAGTTAACCCACATCTTGTATATACAAGTGTGTTTTAAATGCAGATATTGTAGCTGCCTATGTAATCCAATGTTCTATGGTAATCCTATGACACAACAAGGCTTGCAAGAGGTGAGTAGGTACCAAAAAACAGAATAGAATCATCTTCTGTCAGAATGATGTGCCAAACACATAATGGACTTTGTGAATGATCTTTGAAAGAACAGCTGCATACCTAAGTCAATCCTTTCCTTCAGGGAAAATTACGAAATTCACATTTTGGTTAGGAAACAGATGCTAAATACAGAAATCATACATGCAGACAACAGCCCAACTTTATATTGGGAAAATCATTTGAGCTATGACAAATGTGTCTAATCAGTAGTTAATTAATGCTGGAGCACACACACACACACACACACACAGCACAGCACGTGTGGTATTAGTGTGAATCATGGTGGATGTGGCCTGTGGTGAAATGTTTCTTGACGAAGAGGGACGGCAAACTTTGGCAATATGTCTTATGCGTCATGTCACAAAATGACCCCAATATGACTTTGCAGTACTGTTGTATTACAAAGTCACACAGATGAAAGAATCCACGGCATCCTTACTATTACTGCATTGACCTTAAAAATAAAAGAATGAATAGAGGAAAATGGCCACCATGCAGGGGTTGAAGTGCATTCCTCAAAGATCCTGTCACCTAAATATGTTTTCCCTGCATGGGATTCCGCTCTCTTTCACTTTTTTTCTCTCAGTAAAATACATGCAGCATGAGTAATATTATCACACAAAATCTCCGATCGACAGGTACATCCATCTCTCTGAGTTACTTATACTCATACGCAAAATGGCTCAGATGTAAAGACACGCACTTATGTGTTTATCCCTGAAATGACAATCTTCTTCAGCTAACAACATACACATTAACATATGCCCACATGCTGTACATACTCACATGACCCCAGATGAACCACCCTCACCCCACCCCTCCCAAACACACACAACTATTTCTGCATCTCACTGTGAGCAGCTTTCGTCACTCACCCTGGCTGTTGGGTCCCCCTTCACCCTCTTCGCAGTCTGGCAGGTTGTTCTGCATCCTCTCTGCTCCCCGCCGGTCGAGAGAAGCGACGACAACTCTGGAGCTCCAAGGTCTCCGTAAAAAAAAAAAAAAAAAAGATGCACCTTATTTATTAGGTCTCTTGCCCTCTGTGGATTTTCCAGAGGAGAGATATGGGAGAAAAGGAACAGGTCTATCTCTACTTATTGGTTCTCCCTCTCCTTGTCTGTCACCCCGTCTTCAGGCTGGAGAATGGGACTGTGGTGCTGAGTGGAGTTGTAGACGGTGCGCCTGTAACCACGGTCACACGCTCACACACTCGTTCATACTCTCAGTGCCTGTGTGCCACTCATTGCCCCCGTCAACCTAAGCCCTGATGACTACATTCATCATGCATTCAGGGGGTATTATCTTTCTCACTACCTCCCGCCCTCCTGCTCATCCATCGCTCTTACGCTCTCCCATTCTCTCTCTCTCTCTCTCTCTCTCTCTCTCTCATGCACACTTTTAATCATCCACGATCTCATCATGAGATAGAGATGGGAAGGGAGTGATTGAAGACAGTGGGGAGGCACATCAAATAACAAAGTGCTGTCTTCTGTGATGGAGTATTTCCTTTTCAGATGAGAGACGAGATTCCTCCTCGTCACTGCTCATTCATTCCTCTTTTGTAATTTTCCTTCCGCTGCTTCCCTCTTTTATTTTTCTTCTTGGGTCTCCGGTCCATTATCTACAGTGGAGCTGGGGGCTGTGCTTGTGTAACCGTGAATTTAGAGGACAGAAATGCAAACCTCTCATGCTCTTCACCGTTTTGCTCAATGTAAAGTGTGAATTGGATTTGCGAAAGATAATAGTTAATGATAGCATTTTTCTTTTTTTAAATCCTATGGTTCGGAACGCTCCGTATCACCTCAGTCCCCCCCTCAAAGTGATTCACTGGGACAGATGAACTCTGAAATCAATAAGTGAAACATGGAGATTCCTGGACTTCTGCATGAATCTAATCAGACAGTTTGTGCCCTACACAAACCATCCTGAGAAGGACAGCAATTGTAAAAGACAGAAAAGGAGCTTTTGGCTTTAAGGGTTATTACGGTTTGTCGAATGTAGCCACAATACTGAGGTTTAGAAAAAACGTTAATCCAAAGCACTCAAATGCCCCGTTCCTAATGACAAATATAGCGAGGCCAAAAAAGTTGTCTTTTAATGGATGATAATATACTGTTTTGTTTTTTTAAACCGTTTGTATTTTTATAGAGTGCGGTGACCTCAGGTAAGATGAGCTCCCACTTTTGGCAGATGGTCAAAATGATTCGATTCACTCTGATTGACAGTCATAGTCTCCCGGTCACATCTGCCCCCTGTGTTTGGCTGACAGTCCGGTCACTGTGGCTCATCCTGAAACCACATACAATATACAATATGCATGTTAATGTGGTTGCCATATAGATTCCAGATTTTGGCTAATTAAAAGATTAATTTGAATGGAAAGTCTAGAGATTTAGGCTAAATCAAAAACACCCAATTAACCATCAAATAAATACAGTTGAGCACAAGAGAAATATTTTTATGGCTGAGTTTGGTGGCCATTATCTACTGCTTTATATGTTTTTTTTTTTAAGTGATCATTCAAATCTCCAAATGAAGTTCTTACTGCAATATTTATACTTGGATGAAGCCCTGATGGCATTAAAATCAGTTGTATACTATTGACATTTTAATCTATTCTTAATCTCCTCAGCAGCAATAAACAAATAAGGAGGGCCATAGCATTGCACAACAAAATGTTGAAACTTGAATAAGTGAGAAGCTTTGGATAGTCATATCTCAGAGATGCTGTACTGTATGAATTGCCTATAGTGAATAAATGACAAATTGTTTATTTGGAAATAATTTCAGAATAAACAACTTTCAATGTGAAAAATTAAGATTCAGACGGGAACAAGAAAACAAGTTGTAACTTTCTGGTGGTGGTGGGGGGGGCGTGGCCTAACTCCCAGTTTCCTTTGCTCTGTCAGTGAGAGTGGGTCGCTGGCAGAGATTTTATTGGCAGAGGGCCCGTGAGCCATCTTCATCTGGGCCAAGCGGCTTTAGTTCTTAACCCACGGGCACCTCGCTTCCTCTGCCCCCGCTGTCATACAACTGCTTTCATACACATGCGCATGGATCAATACAAGAGCTAGGACACGCATTTAATCACATGCACACTTATGCAATTAAAGCTACGTATGTATAAATATGTGAAAAAGTATATGTACATATGCAAACACATATCACTCTGGAGTAAACTTTTATAATGCATTAATCCCGCAGATTAAGGCCATGATGCACTAGTCTGAATCCACTTTTTCTGTTCTCTGATCAGGCAGCGAGTAGGTACAGACGCACTTAAATCGTGCTTTTTTTATTTGAGTACTAAATGAGTCTAAATACTGAGGAAACTGTGTCTTAACCTACACACACCTTGTCAACCGACAAAAATTCCAATTTCCAAAAATAAAATGTATAATATAGATAATGAAAAACAAAAACATCACATGTAAAGCATATACTGTATATGGTTGGCCCAGATTTAACACTGCACGGTAATGAGATAATTATGGTAATAAGTACCTTTTAAAGGTAGTTATGGTAATAAAAAGGTAATAATTCAAGGTCATAATGACTCTTATCTATGGGGTTCTAGGTTGTCATTCTATTTATTTTTTACCTGGCTCAGTCAGGGCATTTCTCTAGGAGTCAGTGTGACTTTTTACTGTAGGTAGACTGATCTGATTATGTCATTTGAAGGTTTATGATAAAGACCAAAAAATGCCTAACTGTTCTGTGGTTGACTTAACTGGCTCAGTGTGGCCTAATCAAAGTGATCCAGGAAGAGGAAATAAAGTGCAGTTTGTTTTTTTCACTTATCTGCAATTATTCAAGACATGGAATGAAGGCTCAGACTTAGGCATCCTAAATTGAGTATAGTATATTCCCCAATTCTCTGAATCCATCACAATTTTGTTGTATGACCAGAGATTGAGACAGGCAATTTTAGATATAAGTGACTCCGCTGAGCGTCCCCGTGCCTCTCCGTTACCTTATTGAACGAAACAAGAAAGGCTCTCTTAAGAAAGGCACCGTGCATAACAGGGACGCAATGTCAGTCGCTCGCTTACCCCCCGTCAACAGAGTGCCCAACGTGCGGTGCACTCAAGGGTCAGAACTGAGAAACAAAACACTGGCTCTCCACCATCTCACGGAGGCTGCGATGTTGCACCGCCATGGGGAGGGGTATTCAGTTGGTTGCGATCTGCAACCTCACCAATAGATGCCACTTAATTCTACACACTGCACCTTTAAGTAAAACATTTTTTTAAATATATAATATCATGTTAGACAGCTTTGCTATTGCTTTCAGTCCTCCATTAAAAGGATCCTTTAGTCATATAGTTTAGACTGGTTCCCCAAATGACCTCACTTCTTGCAGTGGAGTGCAGGGGTCAGTGTATCCTCTGTATGGATTTCACATTTTGCTTTAATGTGGGTTGTAAAAAATGTGCTATTAAGTCCCTTTTACAGAAAATGAATGGCCCTCTTGTGCATTCAAACGCAATTCCGTGAGGCGTCCTATTGGAAAAAATCAAAGAAGAAGAAAGAAGAAGAAATGTGGTCAAAGACAACAAGAAAAGAAGACTAAAGTACAGGGAGTAATTGAGCAATTAGTAAATGTAAATTAGAATTTGTTTCTTAAACAGTGTGCCTGGAATTAATAGTTGTACATCTACAGTACATGCTCATTTTCAGTCTGAAAACAAAGAAAGAGATCTGACGTGTATCTGAGTGTACACTGTTTACCTCTACCCTATATTCACGATTGATTTCTTCAAACATACACAATTTAATGGTACAAAAAGCACTATACTAAGTATTAGAGTAATTTGATATTCAGACATTACACCTTCTAAATACCTACCCTTTACTTTTCGTACGTGTTCGTATATTAACGCATATTACTTATAAAAAATTTATTCGGCCCAATCACAATTAATATTTATGTCTCAAACACAAAGTTTGTGTCCAGGAATATTTCCACCTTTTTTTTTTTTTACCAATCTTACAATATTGAATTGATATTTTATTTCCTGATCTTGTTGGCAGACTTGTTCCTCTTGAACAGTGAATGGGTTGGATGGAGTTCAACTTTGAAAACGATTCCCTTAGATGGGTCAATTATTTTGGCGAGTAAACTTCGTAGAAAGACAATTTGGGCAGTATTCGGGTTGAAAGAACATTCAAAATCATGGCAATGTGTAGATTTTAAAACGTAAGAACATATCAGAGCATATACAAGTATCTGCATACTTTATATCTGCATATTTGTCCTCAAATACTCGTCAACATTCTGTGATTGAACCACATAAATTCGGAGAGAACATGAGCAGCCCCCCCAAAAAAGATTTGGATCTGATCTGATGTGCCTTCGTCATGAATTTATTTTTTCCCTTTAATCAAAGTGCTTTAGCAGTTTTGTACAGAAAAAAATGTCAAATGGTGTAATCCTTTTTTAGCTCTCCAATCCTCTCAACATAATGACGCAGCCGATGGATCAGTGACAAGCAACAGCATCTCATTCTGTAAGTTCACTCTTCTTCATTTAACAAAGAAGGCCCATGAAAGTTCTTCTGGGATGAAAGAAGGGAGCTCATACAAGCTTGAGCGCCAAACAACCAAGTTGAACTATTAAATTGTCAGAATCAGGCACACTGCATCTTCAACAAAGCCGCAGCTAAAGTCAGTCTACCAAAAAGGGAAAAACGGAAAGGTTGAGCCTTTCGGTTTTTTCGACAAAATGTCAGGATCCTGCCCTGTGCTTGTTCGTTATCGAACTCCCTCTAAGTCCCCGTGTCCCTCTCTAGCTCCCTCTGTCTGTCTCTGGCTCCACTTCCCCGCCACTGCACACCTGTCCCCAGTCAGCAATCTCGTCACCTGTCTTCACCTTCCTCGTCGCTCCTCTTGTATTTAACCTGTTCCCCGTTCACTCGCGCTTGGTCAGGTCATTGTGTCTGTGCAGATAGAATTCTCTTCTCTTGCCTCCTGTGTCGATTCCCTGCCTGTTCCCGCACCCTGGTTCCCTACCTGTTCACAGACCCTGGTTCCCTGCCTGTTCACAGACCCTGGTTCCCTGCCTGTTCACAGACCCTGGTTCCCTGCCTGTTCCCCGCACCCTGGTTCCCTGCCTGTTCACAGACCCTGGTTCCCTGCCTGTTCCCACACCCTGATTCCTTGCCAATAAGTTTTCCCTTGCACCTACTCCTGAGCCTCCTCTGTGTCCTGCATTTGGGTTCAGCCGACTATATTCTAACATGTTACAATCACGTGGAGGGTTAAGTTTCCTCCGAGGCTAATTGAAAACCCTATGGATATATCTTGGTTATGTAGAGTTTTGTGTATCTTATCTTTTTTTTTTGATATTTGCACATTCAAAAATTTGAATAATTAAGGTAAACATTTGAAAATATTACCTTATTTGTTTTAATAAGCCTTTCTTTCTGTCTGCCAGTGTATGGTTCTATTCATGGCATTAAAACTAGTGGTCGGCCTGATTAAATGGGGCCGATGTTTGTGCATTTTGAGATAATCCGCATCGGCCGATGCCTGCGCTCAAGAGGCTGATAAACAATATCTGCAGACTAGTCTATTTTTCTATAAATATCTTTTCTGAATATTTGAAATGGTTTCAATACTCATTGTCCGCACTATTGATATATCAGTAATAGCTGCGCTTCTCTCCCACGGCGAGTTGGCACACACACCGATGCAGTGCCCACATAGCTCCGCCTCGTCTCACTCACTCGTCTCATTCGCTCCGGTTTGTTATGGTGTTAGCTCATTTAAGATGGCAAGTGCAGAGCCTCTGCAGGAGTGCTTTCTTAAATACTTCACATTTGACGTAAAACGTTACCTAACTCAGCAAATTAGCTTGGTTTTTTTTCTCCTCCTCGTGTGTGGGTCCCATCTTCCTTTAGCGCTATTGATTTTTTGTTTTCCACTTGTAGGAAAACATTTTTATTTTGTAATTTATTTTTTATAAATACAACTGGGTTAAGGGACCGTCCCCTTACAAACAAACCCTGTGCCACGCCACGGTCTCCCCGTTGTTATGGGACTTAATTTAGTGAACTGGATGTTTCTGTTTATTTACTTTACTTGTAAATAAATCCTACACTTCTGTTACGGGAAGCCTGTATTTCCCAACCATACTTTTATATGACTCAGTTTATTTCTTTATCGTTTATAATTGTTTTTAATTTTTTTACAAAGTTAAATTATCTGAATACCTGTGTACATTAATTTAGTTCATACTTTTTTTATAAAAAAAAAAAGTGCGCTACAGAGACAATGTTATATTAGTGCAATATTAGTGTTAAATGTTTATTTAAGTTCAGTTGTGTCATTTGTTATAACATTTTTGTATTTTATCAGATGGAAAAAAAACAAACATATCTGCCTTCGGCCGCCCTGCTCTCTAAATAATGGCATCAGCAATTGAAAACCCTATATCTGTCCCACTAACACCATCAAAGACATTAAACCATTTTGTATTACGTACAGTATTTGCATTAGCTATAAGGTGACGTCTCCAATTATGGTTGAAGGAGGTATTTTCTACTCAAACAATACAAAGTGATAAAAGTGACTGGGGCCTTTTCATGACATATCATTAAAGGCCTGTCAATAAATAGTAACACAATCCACTAGTCCCTACTTACATAATATTGATTTACTAGACATGATTTCTGTATTTGGACAGGAAAAAACGCCGATTATCTCACTGATCCTGAAATAATCCTCCTGGCTGCCTTTACCAGACGCTTGTCTTATTCTGCTGTCCCAGTTTTTCCCCGCTGCCCTGCATGACCTGCTGGATAGTGTCATGCATGTGCACGTCCTTCTGCGCCATTGATGTTTCACCCAATGGATTCTTCAAGTCCTGAGCTGGTAGCAAACTGCCCCCCATCTTACTCACTGTCAACGAGTCCCTCGGTAACGCATGTGTCCCACAGTTTTGTCTTTTGACTGACTTCTTCCTTTAGAAACGTAATGCGCCAAAACCAATTTATGATAAGGATGACATTCTCACTGGAGGGTTTGAATGTAAAATGCATTACTTTAACATTATTTTCTATGGCCGTTCACCTCTCTCAAATATTGAGTTTGGAGGGATATGACTACAGAGCAATGCTGTTTACATACTTCATTACTGGTTCAACACGACTTCAATTTCATATAAGGAAAGAATTGGTGAAATATTTGTAGGCTGACAAAGCAAAGCAAAATTAATAGACTTAGAAAAAGAATAAATAAGAAAGTCAACACAAAGGGCAGTTATAAACAGACTCAAGAACGGCTAGGAGGACGCTGGACATCCTTCTTTCAGAAAAAAAAATAGACGTAAATTTCAGATGTGGGGAAAAAATATTATGGACATGGGAGTAAAGCAGGTCAGTTGCCAGCTTTTGCAGTGACTAGAGTAGAAGATCTCTGAATAGTTCCATTAAAACTAAATATAGGTTTTGAACACTGGTTGACATAACTCCAGTTGCTTCATCAGTCCTATAAATCCTATCAACACAAGAATGTGTTGTGCCCGCCAAGGAAATACATCCTAGGTATCTTCCGCTGCCCTTTGCTCAAGGCCATAAAGAGAAATCCATGTTCCACATCAGATTAGTGATAATTGGGGCAGATTTTTTTTCTCTTAGAGAGCATTTCAGTGGAAGAGAGTCTTCAGATTCTTAAGAACTCCACAGACAGAAACATACTGTAAATACACACAGAAAAAAATGACAGATGAGGTCTCCTACCCCTCTACTATTTTTTTTGCCAATGCTGTGACCTGCCCACTGGTGGTCAGTAAACACCAGAAAGGCCATTTTAAAATAAAACCGGTTAAATGGAAATGTGATAAGACTAATTTAACTGGACAAAACCAGTACTGTAAATTATGAGATCAATTATGATTTTCTTAAAATATGTATCCCATGGATGTCATTGTGCATTTGTAAAAGTAATCCCTTGTGTGTTGGAGTGTCGGTCAGTATCATCAGGAGTAAATCGGGGGGATGGTGGCTCAGGCGGTAGAGCTGGTGGTCTAGTGATCTAAAGGTTGCTGGTTCGATCCCAGGCTGCTCCTGCTAGCATGCTGTAGTGTCCTTGAGCAAGACAATTAACCCCTAATTGCTCCTGATGGCTGCGTCCGTCGGTGTTTGAATAATTGTAAGTCGCTTTGGATAAAAGCGTCTGCTAAATGACTAAATGTAAATGTAAATGCAAAAAAGTATATTTAGCCTGTGAGAGATGTGCTACCGCAGTGGAATAATTGGAGCTTCAAAATTTGCTAAAATACTACATTTTAGTCCAAGCTGATTTACTGGCAATATTTGTGAATTAAGTATGTGTCCTCTGGCAGCTAATATATCTTTAGCCTTGAAATCTTTCCCTTTGTAAGGGTCAAATCATTTTTGACCTAGAAACAAAAGATGACCCTGCTTATTGTCCTAATATTGTGGAACCATGCCCTGCTGTGTGTAGGCCATGTTCATTTACAATGTTGAAATATGGATAGCATGAGTAATGTAGTTATTTAATCAGAACTTTCCTGATTGCAACAGATATTGCAACTTACAACTAACCCGAGTGCCTTAAATGTCTACGCAAAAGCTGAGACAATGTAGGAACTGACCGGTTTTAAGGTAACGGAAGTGGTCCAAGGGAGATAATCTCAGTTCCAGCGGGCTGAAACCCCGACCAGCACCGTCATTTAGCAACTGGAAGGCAGATGCCAGAAGCAGATTTCATACTTGTTTAAAAACATTACTCCTAATGATGGGCTTACGGCCTTACATAACATCCTCAGTGCACAGTAATCACAGTCATATTTTGTGTGCCGGTGCATGAAATGACAACAGCCCTTTAACCTACCCTTGGATGACCAGGATGCAGCCGAGCCCCCCCGCTAGGACCCCGCAGGCTGCCTGGTCGGGTGCCTGGGTGTGTGTGAAAGATTAGGCGACCCCAGAGGTCACCAGAGGCATCAAATCACCCAAAGAGGATTCTTTTCACAGTCCAGAATACTGATCACCGAATCCTCGTTTCCTTGGCAACAAAGCACATCTAAAAATAGCAACCAGCGTACGTGTAACAAAATGTTTATTTTTGCCTTAATGCTTATTTTCCTTGCTTGTGTCCTTAAAGATGCATGCATTGGAGTTGTTCTGAATCACTCATTTACCACCCGCAAAGAACATTGATAGTTAGAAATGAAAACAGTTAAGACCAACTCTCATTGTTCATGCAAAATAGCAGTTAAAATAATTATGTGTTCTATTGGTAATGTTCCTGTAAAGCACTTTGAGTTGCATGGCGTGCATGAAAGGTGTTTGTGGTGGGGGTGGTGTGGTTTAAGCAGCCACACCTGTCTTGGGTCTAGGTAATGGGGCCCGGGATCAGGGTGGCTGTACGCCCGTTGTTCGTTAGAGTAATCAACGAGCACAGGTAAAACAACCACACCACAGCGCTAGACCAGTAAAGGTTAGAACATCATATTATTAATGCCTGGCTCTCAGCTGGTGTCTAACTATCAATTTGTCATGAGTTGGATGTTTTCCAGAAGAAAGAAACCTCAGAAGTCTGATGTGACCGGCTATGAATATATACTATTTCTGCATCTGTGCAATGACTTTATAAAATGATAACTTTATACGTTTCTGAATGTCATTCTCAACTAAAAAAGCTGCGGTATAGTTGCCATTTTTTGCCAGCTCAGGTCCTCCCTAGCAGTGACCATATTTGTCAGTTGGCGGTTGAATATGATAGGATATAAATCACAGAAAAGAGCTGAATAGCACAAATACCAAATGTTAAATGTTTCTATGTGTAAAATGTTATTACACTTTGCCTAATTTACATTTTTTGAGGGACGTCGTCACTTCTCCTCCTTCTGCCCCATCCTCTCCACGCAGTGCATGCTGGGTAATCCGTCGTTTTTGAGTTTGCAGTATCGAGGGCCCGTGGAAGGGCTGATCGGCTGCTGTTGCTCACTTTGGCGACAGGGCCAGCTTTAAAGCTTCGCCACAAGCTATAAAATCGCTTCTGGAGGCAAAGGCGACGTGCAACATGAAAGCGCGGGGAGGGTGGATTGGAACAGAGCTCGGCTCGTATAGAGCGCCATCCGGTGGCCACCTTGGATCAGCGCAACAACACTCATTCAAAACGGAGATGGATTCAAATAGTGGAAGGGTTCATCATCTCACACCATATAACACACTGGTGGACATGAATCCTGAAAAGATAGTGACTCAATGCTTGTCCAGCACAAACTATAAATTGCAACTCCAGGACGGAAAAAAATAACAAATGTAACAGCAATTATTGATAACACAAGACCAAACAGGTTCCCCCAATTATATGTGACTGTATTATTAAGGGGCAACCTCAACTCTGCAACATACAAGGCTTCAATGTTGTTGGAGTTGGTGGAAACAAAAATAATCATGTATCCCCGCACCTCCCCCCGCCCCCCATATATAATATAAAATTATGTAAAAAAAAAAAAAAAAAAAAGTAATTACTATTAATTAATTTTAATTACTATTAAAAAATATTATGTTTTCCTAATCCTCTCATTTTCATTGTGAGCTGGTATCAACTGAGGCTTCACTGGGAGATTTTATTGCAGATGTTACCTCTAATGTCCCTCAGAGACGTGTTCCAGCTACACTGAAAGAGTAAATCTGTTTCTAATCGCTCCATACCCACATTTATGATGGACTAGTATGGAATTTCAAAAGGTTTACACACACACACACACACACACACACACACACACACACACACACACACACACACACACACACACACACACACACACACACACACACACACACACACACTTGCAAAGAACATGTATGTCATGTTAGTCTTGAGTTCCCAATAATTCTCATATAACTCTTATATTTCTGTGGTGGAATGATTGGAGCACATACGTCTTTGTCACAAAAACATTCATGAATTTTGGTTCTTTTATGAATTTATTAAGGGTCTACTGAAAATGTGACCAAATCTGCTGGGTCAAAACTATACATAGAGCAACTTGAATGATCAATTTTGTGATGTAGAGAGTTGTGTCAGTCGAATTTGCTTGGTGTCATGGCCTCTTGACTTCTTGTGAGTGGTTATGATTGACTACAGCCAGCGACTTCTCTGAGCCCATTTAAATGGGGCTCATTTGATACACTCATTAGACTCAGCCACAAACGCTACAGGGGAGACTAAGGAGCTCAGCACGGATCTGGAAAAGCGGATCATTGACTTGAACAAGTCAGGAAAGTTGCTTGGAGCCATTTCAAAGCTATTTCCAAAATCAACTGTGCAAACAATTGTTTGGAAGTAAAATGTGTACAGGCATAGTTGCGTCACTGCCACGATCAGGAAGAAAACGCAAGCCATCAGCTGCTGCTGAGAGAAAGTTGGTCAGGATGGTCAACAGTCAACCAAGAACCACCAAAATGCAGGTCAGCGATGAAATAGAAGCTGAGTGTCCATGATCAGGTGTGTTTTACATCGCCATGGGCTGCCGTGCAAGAAGGAAGCCCTTGCTCCTGAAGCGGCACCTTGAGGCTTGACTGTAGTTTGCTGCTGATCACATGGACATAGAAAAGGCCTTCTGGAGGAAAGTTCTGTGATCAGATGAAACAAAAATTGAGCTATTTGGCAAAAATCACCAGAAATATGTTTGGAGGAGACAAGGTGAGGCCTTTTCACCCCTAGAACACCATACCTACCGTAAAGCATGGTAGTGGTAGCATTAGGCTCTGGGCCTGGTTTGCTGCCAGTGGAACTGGTGATTTACAGAAAGTAAATGGAATAATGATGGAGGAGGATTACCTCCAAATGATTCAGGAAAAGCTAAAATCATCGGCCCGAAGGTTGGGTCTTAGATGCAGTCGGGTGTTCCAGCAGGACAACGACCCCAAACACACATCAAAAGTGGTAAAGGAATGGCTAAATCAGGCTAGAATTAAGGTTTTACAATGGCCTCCCAAAGTCCTGACTTTAACCCCATTGAGAACATGATGACTGTGCTGAAGAAACAAGTCTGTCAGAAAGCCAACAAATTTAGTTGAACCACACCAATGCTGTCAGGGAGTGGTTAAAGATGACCTTGAAAGGTTGGAATATTGTACACGCAGCCAAAAAGGACAGGGGTAACTAAAAGTGCAGTAACACTTTAGTTTCAGATTCAATTGACCAACGCTTAGAAGAATTTGGATGATTTATTGCATGAATAGTGACTTTGTTGTTGTTTTCCCATGGAGTGGTTCACCAAACCGTTTAATGTTGTTTCTTCTTTCCGCCCTTTGGAGCCTTTTCAAATCCTTGGATGTACTTACGAGGAATTTGATAGTGCTCTGGAAAAAAAAAAATGTGACAAATGACTATACAAACGTATTTGTGCAAGTACTAATGTTTTACTTGTAAAGCAGATTATTTTTCTTAAATGTTTTTCTTCCAACCTAGCAGCAGATTGCCAACTTGTTGAACTTGGTTGCCTTGGATCTGGACCAGAACTTTGTCCTTGGCTCCAGGGACAGGTTGTAAGACTGAGCTCGCCTGGACTTTGCGTTGCAAGGCAACGGACACATCGGTCGGGTCCAACCCGTAAACTTCCAGGTTTTTTATTGTAGTCACCTGTTGCGAGAAGATGGGAAGACTTGCAAATACAGCCACATACAGCTGATCAATAAAGTATATAATGTATGTAATAATAAATAAACTATTTCCTCCAGAAATACATAATTTGGGATGAAATTTAAAAAAAAAAAAGACCATTTATGTAATCAGAACTTCAAATACCTTTTTGTTGGAGCCTCGAGAAGCTACAGCTATGTCTATCGGCTCAATGTGGCCCTTTTTTGTAATCGGTGCTTGACCAGGGAACTCAACCTTGTAACACTCCTGCATCCTACCTAGAGTCCTGTGAACATAAGGTGGCACTGCTTAAACCATTAGTATGGGGTACAACCAAGGTGGAGCTCTCCCTCAAATTGTAGCCTTCAGACCCTTCGTGAGAGCATGTAGTGATTTGCATGTGAAGCTATTTCAGTGATCGAAGAAACTTCTCATTGTAGGACTGTCAAACCTTTTGACAACTTCGATAGATTCAGAGAAAATGCACAGCCATCCATCCATTTTCGTTACCTTCTTCTCATGATTAGGGTCACACCCACACTAACGGCCATTAATAAAAGGAAGTATATTTTATTTTGACAGTTTCTTAAAGTGTGAGTGACGTTTTTAATTGATTTCTCTTTACCTGCTGAACAGATCATCCCACTTAAGAGCATCCACTTCCTGGTACTCGGATTTATCCAACAGGCAGTCACACAGAGTTGGGCTTATGAGGACATAGCTGTCGGAGAAAGAAATACATAAAGGAATTACTGTAGCAATAGTCAACAATAATAATACATGAAAAGTAATGATAAAAAAATATAATATATAATAAAAAACAAAAATGACAATACAATTATATTTATATAACATTTTTTTATCAAAAAACAAAACAACAAATGAAAATAATTAAATTTGCTTACTTTTTATTATTTTCATCCACCAACTCATTATTTTTAACATAGTCTGTGATTATACTTCTAACATCACTGGGCTGGAGTACTGTTCCTTTCCTGTAAATACATAATTCCGGGCAGTACAATTGAAGCATAAATACAGACAAAAAGAAAGTGTCAATCTATATTCATAGAGAAGCACAGTAATGACAAAAACAAGCGAAGAGACCTCTTATTTGCCTCCAGAAATAGAGGTTCCAGTCGAGCTGACACAGAGTATAAAGTAGTGATCTCAGGGGGGTGATACGGCTTCTCTCCGTCCCTTTCCACCTGCACTGGAGCCTCCTCTACATCAGCCTCCTCAGGGACATGGAGGTAGCGCAGTCTGTAAACAGTTTGTATGATAAATAAAACAGAAGATAGTCAATCAATGTTATTTGTTGACTGAAGCTCAACAAGGAATTTTGCAGAGAGCACAACTTGGCTCACTCTCGATTCTTCCAGTCCACCTCCACGATGCTCTCCACTCCTTTGCTCAGCTCTTTCACCTGCACAAGTTTATACTGCTGCTGCATGGTCTGCAGAAACTTGGACAGCTATTGACAAAAACACAAGATATATCCCTTTACGGATAGAGGAATGAAGATAGAAAATGTGGTCTGTTTTCCAAATATGTCAGACTTCTGAACATCCATGGTACCTTTTTATAGCTGGATTTCTTGATATCAAGTTGTTTTCCACTCGGACTGCAAAAGAATACAAATAAAGATTGTAAACTGTTCCCGAGTGCTTGTTTTTACTCCTTCTTGTTTAAAAAACAAAAACATACTAACCAGCAGGAGAACATGTGGTTTCGGAGAAATGTGCTTGTGAGCAGTGGAAGATCTGCCTTTTTTACTTTGCTCTTAAGAGCATGCAGGAAGCACTGGAGTAGCAAGGCATCCATCAGCTCTGTGGATGCAAAATAAAATGAATGTAAGCAATAGACTTGATGCAGAAATAGTGTAGAACCCTTTCTTAACATGTACTGTACACAATAAGCTTTTGTTTGAGATTACAATTTTCAACAAATAAAACAAAAAATATGATGAATCTCCTTTCTGAAAGCAGGGAACTTGCATTATATCTCAAAATATCGTGATGTATTATATCAAGACGTCTTTGTGGTTTGGGGATGGTATGGTTTGAGCAGCCACACCTGTCCTGGCTGTAGGTAATGGGGGCCCAGGATCAGTGTAGCAGTTTACCAGTTGCTCGTTGATTGGTCTAACGAGCAACAGGTAAAACCCCCATCCCCACACACATAGGAGAGGAGCCCTTGTCATGACATGCTGTCCATCTGCTCCTGGGCTTGTTCCACCTAGCTCACTTGCTACAACAAACATGTGTGTCTGCAACCCTATCGTCTGTATCTCTGTGCCGGAGGGCCCTGAAAACGCCACTGGGGTGGTGTGTAGCAGGCGGAACTGCCACAGTGGCGCCTAAACAGGGACTCTCCGGCACGGGGAAGGGACACAGATCCAACCCTCTCTCGACAGGCGGCAGCAGCAGCAGCAGCAGCAGCACCCAGGGTGTCCGGCGGAGGACCGGGGGAGAAGCAGCCGCAGCAACCACCATGGGTAACTGCTTGCAGCTAGCTGCTCCACCCAGCAGCCACTGCCGGGACCATCCATCCAAGCCAGGCATCCCCTCCAAGCAGCCCCTGCAACAGCCAAGCCCAGCTAGACCTCCACCAGCAAGCACAGCAGCCCAAGGCTCCAAGCTCCGGAAGGGAGGAGGGGAGTCTGTCATCGACACAATAAACTTGTGTCTGCAACCCTATTGTCTGTGCTGGAGGGCCCTTAAAACGCCACTCGGATGGCATGTGGCAGGCAGAACGGCCAGTCTTGAATAATAGTAATATAATATTTTATTTCAAACTACTCCTTGCAATGACTGCAGTACATCCAATGCATTTGTAAACTTCCACACTAGAGCTCCACACTTTCATACTACAGAGGTGAAAGTTCCTCTTTCTAGTATCTTACGTTAGCGTGCATGTAGTCAAAAGAGCTTGATTGATTTGAAATACAGTGGTACTTTGACCTACGAATTTAATTCATTCCGTGACAGAGCTCGTAATTCAATCTGCTCGTTTAGCAAATGAATTTTCCCCATTGAAATTAATTGAAATGCCATTAATCCGTTCCAGCCCCCCCAAAAAACACCCCAATTTTTTTTGTTACGTGTTTTTAAATAAGAAAAATGTAATTATAAATAACAAATATTGTATAAAACATAATAAAAGAGAATGTCGAAGAGAATCGCTCATGTTTTTCTATGATTTCATGCTTTAATTCAATCGACATTATCAGCTTCTTTTTCTCAGCACTTACTTTCTTAGGACCCATGGTTATACATTTTTTTTTTTGTTGGCAAAATAACTGCACAAAAAGCACAAAATGGGAGCACAAAACACAAAAGAGAGGTAACCACGTGAAGTCAACGAGTGAAACGCCGGATGCTGGCCGGATTTGCTCGCCACACCAACTAGCAGCAGCGTACCTGAAGCTCGCTCCTCGTAACTCATATTTTTGATGCGAATCAATACAAAAAAAATCGATGGAACGACGGCTCGTAACTCGGAAAACTCGTATGTTAGTGCACTCATAAATCAAGGTACCACTGTAGATGGCTTGTAAAAACTGTCTGAGTATATTGTGAGCAGTTTTTGAAAAGGAGATGTTTTGTAAGGCTTTAACATCTGCAGTTATCAGGGAGAGCATTGTTTTGGAAAATAAATATCAACAAACATGTACAGGGTTGAGGGAAAAATAATTTTACACTTGTTTTCCATAGTACACCAAAGTGATGTCTGGTGCACATCAGTAAATAAATCTAAATAAGATATGCAACGAACAACATTGCAAACTAACATTTTCATCCCACACTAGTCATCCAGCCATTTTTCAATTAAGTTTCACCTCAGCTTCACTTCCTTACAGTACCTGTAAAACCCCTAGGTGTAATATAACATAATAACAGTGTAACATCCTCTTGTACCTCTTTTAAAAACGACATTTACATGGTCAACGTGTCCTATTGTTTGTCCTTGCAATCTTAATGGATGGATGATGTGTTAACAGATCTGGGAATTTTGTCATTTTTGGGTCCAACTTTCCAAGAAGCTCATCTCTATCACTTGTTTCCTATTTGGGCGTTGCAGAGTTAACTATCACCCTCTCAGAGCAAAGTAGGAAAAAAAAAGTGCAGTACAAACAATGACAACATGTGGGTTTTTTTTTTTTTGCAGAGTTACATAGTATAGGTTGGAAATGCTACTTTTTAAGAATTATTCTTTTGCAAGCACTTACACCTCATAACAAACATATAAGTAAACAAACAAACATATTTCAAAAATGTCTATGCATCCTATTTACCTTGAGGAGATTTCTGCTTGTCCTGATTTGTCTCCTCTTCATCATGGCCTTGATGGTCCTCTTTCTCTGCCAAACTCAGGTCTTCAATTCGTGGACATGACGGGTCTGTTATCTGGTCGCCAGCTGCACTAGGACATGGTTCGTGTTCTACATCATTCTCAAGCTCCTCCTCTTCATCACTTTTCTCTATATTTGCTACCAGACCCTCACTGTCTGTATCCGGAATAGATGGAGGACCAGACTTATCTCCAAAGGCCCTAACAGAAGAAAATCAAACACACAAGTATAGGTTTGCTTGTATATCTGGAATGGTCTCTTACTTAGATTATAGTAAAAGCAAGTCATGCTTTTAACATTAAGGCTACCAGAAGCCACTTACCATAAATGATCCATGTATGTGTGGAGAATAGATACCCCTCTACCTTTCATATCCACACTACACATTTCCGCACTGGATATGACAGCTGTGCCTACAGCCACTGGCGCCCTGGCAACAAACATTACAGTTACCCCGCGATTCAAGTCTGACAACCATGGACTGATAACATGTGCATTAGCTCACCTGTTGCTCACAACTGTAACAGCGCAGGTATTACCCCGCTGTACTTCTGGTAGACCATGTGAAGAGACTACAACTCCAGGCAGCATAAGATCTATGGATAAGCATAGATCATTTTAGTTGACCTCCAATGTTGATTTGAAAGAAATATACAGTATGTGTATTTACACACATGCACACACACACGCACGCACGCACGCACGCACGCACGCACACGCACACACACACACACACACACAAATATCTTAACCTAGTATTTCCGCTTACCTGCACCTCCCATTAACTTTTGAAGCACAGGAGGCCAAGTAGTAAATGTTGGCAAAACATTTGGGTAGCACCACAGCATATACACTGAAAAATATGGTAAAATGTAATAAACATTATTGTACTGTGCACTGAGTGACACTATTAGTTTATTTTAAGTTCCCCACAGATGTTTACCTGTGGGATAGAGCCGTTTTTCCAGTTCAAAGAACAATGGGTTTTTATGAAGAACATACAGTGTAACTGCATCTCCCTTGTGTGCATAAACTTTAACCACATTCAACTCCTCTTTGTTTGGAATCAATTCTGATAACTGCTCCGGAGACAGTAGAGGAAAGGCAGTGGATAATTCAGCTTTCAGTTTTCTCCTGAAGTGATTGACAAGAAGAAGGATATTTGTGATGACCAACTTTTAACACTAAATGTTATTATACACAAAACAATGTAGACTGACAGAGCAAATAATAGGCAAAACACACCTGAACAAAAACTAGAAATGATGCCTGTAACATGACAACGTATTTGAAACCAGTCCAATATTCAGATATAATTACTTGTAATATTAACTAACTGTTTATGGTATAGCATATTCATTACATTACGTGCAACATTCTGATTATTTAAGATTAGACAACATTTTAAAGTTATGGAAATAAGAGATGAGAGATGTCACTTCACCTGTCTGATCCTTTGAGCACGGTGTTGGACTTAACACGAAATGCCTTTGCGAACATATTGGAGGTAAAAAGATAATAAGTCTACGGCACCAGTTATGTCCTTCGGCTCAACCACATAGTGCGCTTTCAATAATCCAACAGTTCTATCGTTTTAGAAGCGGCCACACTACGCTCCACACGACGCTCAATGGCGTGTTATTATGGTCCGGCACGTAACACTTACCCACTAGAAACAGTGTTATTTCAGTCGCAGCACTTGGGTTCCGCAATGCGTAAATTGTGCCTTATTGAAAGTGAAAGTGGATTCTTTCTTGTAACTTTCACGAAAGTAAAAAAAACAACAACATACGAGTACAAGAAGCAACTATTTAATATTCAATACATGTTTTGTTGGAATCGCAAAAAGCTCAAATCCGGCTGAATGGAAAAAGGCCGGATGGAAAGTTGAAGAAATGTCGAAATGGACTTTATTCTCTCGTGTCTTCTTCTTTTTCTTTCGGCTGCTCCCGTTTATTCACTCATGTAAATAAACATATTTACATTCTCTCTGAAGCTGCGTGTAGAGTGTGTAAAAATGTAATTCATATTAATTACATGGATCACTTCCCCATAAATTCGATATAAAATCAATTCACAGATTTCGTTGATTATTTGTTTGTATTTGTGTATTAACGTCAATTTAAATGATTTAACTAGATAAATAAAGAGATGCCATTTAATGTATTTCACAATTGTATATTTGATACGTTTTATTTATTTATTAATATGTTTTTTTTTTTTTATAAATGCCTATATCTATTTATTTATATGTGTATTTGTTTATTTGTTTGTTTGTTTGTTTGTTTGTTTGGGTAGTTTCGCAATGCCACCCGGAAGGAACCAGGGGAAGCGGCGTCTCCCGTTCTGTTGACAAGGTGCAGGTGGAGAAACCTCAAACTGAGGTTCTCCGACTGGAAGAGATGGTTTTTATCTGACGTTCCACCGGGTTGACTCGACGGGACAGCCGGGCGAAGAGGATCCCGCTCCGCGCGGAGCTCGGAAAGTTCTCCGTCGGACTCCCGCAACCGTTCAACGCCGGCATCCCCATGCAGCGAGCCGCGGGAGTCGCTTCGTTTAGTCGTTGTCCGCCCGGTGGGAAGCAAAGCTAAACCCGGATTCACCGTCCTCCTCGGCCCGATCGAGCGCGTTGGGAAATTTATACAAAAAAAAAAAAAAAAAATGTTGTCGAACGAGCCGAATCAGAACCAAGCGCCGGCTCCGAATTTAAACCACCCGGCTTTCCCGCAGTTTTACCTCAAGCCCAACAATGTCCTCCAGATTAAAAAGAAAGCCATCACGGACGATTACAAGGTGACCAGCCAAGTGCTCGGTATGGGGATCAATGGCAAAGTTCTGGAAATATTCCAAAAGGAGACTGGAGAGAAATATGCACTCAAGGTAAATGACCCCCCCCCCCTCATCCCTCCCTTCTCCCCGATGTGTAACCATGTTGATTTGACAAAGAAATTGACCCGAAAAACACATTTAAAGTCGAACCGCGCTGGAGCTAGCCTGGGACGCGCGGTCCGAGTCCTTGACGGGTGGACGCGACTGCACGGATCCGATTCCACGTGGACGGTGTCGTTTCCGCCGCTGCTGCTGGAAGCCGCCCCGGCGGAACGCGGTGGTGTTCGTCCGAAACTATCGTCGCGCTCCGCGTAATCGTTAGTTTCTAACGAGGAAATTGCCCTTTTCCTTGGCGTGGGCTTCAGATGGCGCGGCGCCTAATCGCGTGTTGGAAAGGCTCCCTTTGATTTGAGTTGAATTGGGTTGGATTGGTAAATGATGAGCTGCCAAGTCTAATATGTGAGCCTCGGTTTGTCTTGCGGTCTCGACACATTCGTCCGCTCTATCCAATAACGTCATTTGGAAAAGAATGAGCTGGACTCTTATGCTTACAAAGCAGCAACATAAACAGCGGTCCACATGCGTCTGTTTACATGGCGGTATTATTGTGAGATTCATATGGTTACTGTTTTGTTTTTTTGCTTTAAAAAAATAAAAAAAAATCTTGATTAACGAGGATTTTCTACGTATTTCCTATTCAATTCATTGTGCTTGATCTGAGAGAATATTTCATGATATGACTTTGGGGGAATTAAAGGGTATAGGAACAACGTCTTTGTAGTTCTCTTAGGGGTGAGAATAAGGTTATTATTATCAAGAACATTTTAAGTTTTTAATTTAACATGTAAGTCGTGCAATCAGGAGTGTGTGTACTTAAAAGGCAATATATATTAGTTGTTTTTACAGATGTTATGTATGCACACCCCCTAAGATTAAATGTAAATAAATGTGTATCCCTGTAATATTCTTGTTTTCCTTTTTGGGGGATGTTTGGAGGTGTCTGCACTGATAAGGAGTTTAAAGGGCTATTTCTGTGATTGATTCTTGGCCTTAAGCTTCCTGGAAAGTCGACCCTAATCCTGCATTTAGGTTGTCTTTGTAGTGGCAGCAAAAACCAAACAAACTCAACAGGACATTTAATTTTAAAATGAATGCCATGTCCATGCTTCTCTTCTATTTCAGAGAGACTGCTTCGCATATGCAACTTATTATTTCTGTTATTATTTTCGGTTTATCAGGACAGTGTTTCCTGTGCCAAGCCATAGCTTATGATCAGCAGAAAAAGATGATTGAATATGGATCACGCCCTCTTATCCTACTCTCCTCTGGGATCTATTAGTCACCCCTGAGGCGTGCCTCACCCCTCCTCCACAGCGGCTCTCCTGATTGGTGCGATTTTGATTTGCGGATGAATCATTCTTGATGTCCTGCCGGAGATGACATTGAGACATTGATTAACTATGTATTCTATCGTTTGAAATATTTGAAGCATTCGAGTATATCATTTGTTTAAATTCATTATTATTATTATATATATATATATTTTCTTAAAGGGCATGACGTCACCATGCCTCCATGTCAGAGAAGAGCAGTGTTGACTTTTCTTGTGCCGTGTGACTCATCCAAATGTCGCCAGCCTGGAAGAGAGGGAGGGGACATGCCTGTCTAAAAGTAGCGCCGTGCAGGAGGCCGGGGATGACTTGGGGATTATTAAGCCTCAGTGCATGTGGGAACATTAGTGTCATGTAGATAGATTCTCTCAGCTTTTATGAGGTACTCTGGGCCTTTTGAGGCTGGTCAACAAATAGCGTGAAAATGGCAAATGACCTTTATTTTGGATTGGCCTTTGTTGTCAGCAAATGGGTTTGTTTGTTCTTCTGGTTTCTCTACAGGGCCTGGATAAAGGACTCACAGCCCACAACTATTGCTGTAGTGTTTGTCAAGTCAAATCATTCTTTTTTTTTTTTTCTAGTTGCAATTTGATTATTCCAATTTCAAAATATTATAAACAATAGAAAGCAAGTTCTGTCACAGCCATAGCGATTACTATGGTGATTAGTAATAACAACAGAAGCAATCATAGAAATACAATATTTGCAGAATAAATGGAATTAACAAGGAGTGTGTATGGCCACACAGTTTGATCTCTGGGCTACCTTGATCACAATAAAATGCAATATTAGATAGGATAAGATAAAGCTACTTTATTAATCCCCAAAGGGAAAATCCAGTGTTGCAGCAGAGATGACATACATGACAAAACACACATAATTTATAAAAACACACATTTTTGAATCAAAGAGATAGAGTATAATACCTAATCCTGTTGTTGGGACTATGATGCCAAAGGTGCAGTCACTTGATATTTGGTTAATCTATATCTCTATTTACAGTAAGCCTCACTAAACAACTTTTGGCCTCAGTCTCCTGCATGGAGCGTAATATCCAGCCCTCATGGCAGGTTGTCCTTTACTGTTGCCTCTTTTTTGACAATATTCTGGTCCTGGTCCATTTTGGCTCTCTCTAGCTCTGGACATTGTTTATTTCCTGTAAAACTAGTCAGCCGAACACCATGTTGTTGACCGCAAAGACCCTGAAGTTCCTGGAACAATGACGCCCTGTTCTTTAGAATAATAAGGAAACAGGAATTGACACAAGCTTCAACTGTGCGAGAGGTTAGAGGGTAATAACAGGTAATAACAGGCTCAAGTTTAAACTTGGCATTCTTAGTTTTGTTTTTTGATCAAGTTATGAGAGACTGCTGCATCGCCTCGCTGTCCAACATTACACATTGTCTCTTGAATGGCAATGGATGTGATTTAATTGAAGTAACAATTATTTGAAGCTGCCATAAAGAGGATTTTTTCCATTTAGGCAACTTCTAAGCACCGAAATGGAAATTCTTGTTCTGAGCTGAACTTTTCAGGACTGAACGGCTGGGGCCAAATACAAATACTGTACTGCTACTTTTAAAATGTCATCACCAAATCCATCCAGATCAGAGTGTAAGACCTGTATCAGGCTCAAATTAGCTGTACATCTGCTTCATACGTTCTGCTCCGAACAAAGAAATCCAGTGATTCAGGTGGTGGAAGCCAAGGAAAACATATAAAAGCCAAGACTGTAATTCTATTCTGTGAAGTCCTTTGTAGATATACTGCATACTTCAAAGCTCCCAAGTTGGTTTATTGATTTTATTTGATTTAATTCGTTTTTTTCTTCCAATTTATAGCCCCGACCGCTCAGCGTAATAGTCCAGTTTCTAAATATCCCAACTGCTCTCTCACCCACAGTCAAACGGATATAACCCGTAAACGTTGTCTGGCTTTAAAACAGCCCATTTGATGTGCTATGTTGTTGGACGCTTCAGTGGAACCAAATCACCCACTTCACAGATCAGGATATAAACACGTGCACCTCTGTGTATCTCTGTCCAGATGCTGCAGGATTGCCCGAAGGCTCGGCGCGAGGTGGAGCTGCACTGGAGGGCTTCCCCCTGCTCCTACATTGTGCGCATCGCCGACGTGTACGAGAATCTCTACCAGGGCAGGAAATGCCTCCTCATTGTCATGGAGTGGTGAGGTCCAGCACAAGCTACACTCGGGGGTCCATTGCGCCGTCAGCGAATTCTGCATGGATTGCGTCCACCTATCCGCACCGTCTCGGCGTCCGATTCGCAAAAGATGTTGCGCTAATGATATGACGGCGCAAACGCGGTTGTAAAGTTTTGCTGCCGAGTGCAATTTGCAATCGTAATGATCCACGTGGAAAGTAAATAATCGTGCAAGGAGGGGTTGGTGTCGGTCTCTATTGGAGAATCATTAGGCATTTACACCACTGCTCTATACTTGCCTGTTTAACGAATTATCAGTCTTAAATAAATACAAAACTTAAAATATATATTTTTTGATTTTAAGTGTTTAATTGAAATGTAAAATTGCAAGGAAATCCTTGGAGGATTACGCGGAGACGCACAACGGGTGGCGTAAAACATCTTAAATTGTTATAATTTCTACCTTGTAATATTCAGATGACAATAGCATCATTTACTTAGAATGTCTTTCTTGTTCATGCCTCTCATCCCGCTCTACTGATCTCTTGCCAGGGGGAGACTGTCTTGGCGACGACCTGGCCAAGTCGTTGTGTTAATGTTTCTCAGGGATATTTGGGTAATTTCCTAGTCTAACCACGTATGTCAGATTGTCTGCGAGGCTGTAATTTGCTCCCTGATAAGCTCCAACAGAAAAGCATGCGTAACTGCCTTTAGATCCCTCCGAGGCAGCGGAGGCGTCACACGTAGAGATACCATCTGCTTTGGTTACAACTGTCTTTCAAAATTTTTTTTTTATTAAAAAAAATTTTGTGGTGCCCAATCTTAGCACTAATTCAACGTCTGTCTTTTTGTTTCGTTTTTTCACGCTGCTTCTAGCATGGACGGAGGGGAGCTCTTCAGTCACATCCAGGACAGAGGCAATCAGGCATTTACGGAGCGAGGTAGACAATGATTTGAAATTCGAAAAACCAGTCTTGTCTCGTTGTACAGGTTTATTTGTGGTTTCCTCTCGTTATAAACAAATTTCTCGTCCGTCCAATCAGAGGCCTCTGACATAATGAAGAGCGTCGGGGAAGCCATACATTTCCTCCACGCCGTCAACATCGCTCATAGAGACATTAAGGTACAGCTTCAATCACAGGATATAGAAATGGCTGGAGAATTGGGGTCGTTCAATAAATTCACATTTTAAAGCATGTTTAAGCGGCACATGAGACTATTTTTATGTCCTCCATAGCAGCTTGAAAATGTTATAAAGCCTCCACTGTGAAAAGTATGGAGTTAATTTCCTGCTTCTCTTTCAACATACTGTTGCTCTTCTTCAGATCCTCTTTAGCTTGCTATTATTTGGGCCGAATAGGCTTTTGTCAGCCTGTCCAAAAAATCTGACACTAGCCCCCTGCCAGCCAATGAGAGTGTTTTCATGTCTCCCTTTTTGATCGTGCTACATTAAAAATGACGGATCTTACTGATCGATTGATGCTCCGCCGGCTCCCAGCCAGAGAACCTCTTGTACACCTCCAAAAGGCCCGACGCTCTCCTCAAGCTGACGGATTTCGGGTTTGCCAAAGAAATCACCACACTGAACTCTCTGGCTACACCGTGCTACACGCCGTACTATGTAGGTAAGGAGTGAATCACTTCCTTCAGTCCTGTAACTTCCTACTTGCGATGTATGTAATATTGGAAATATTTTGGACGGATTGAGGACTTCTAATTAGGATGCATATTTTAAGCATCACTTATTGGGGGATCCTCCTTTTTGGACGTGATCCAGATTACGAAGTGTGCATGTCCCAAGTGTATTAAAGTGATTTAAAATATGCATTTGAATATATCATCTTCCTTCAAACTACGGCAGCTCCAGAGGTTCTTGGTCCCGAGAAATACGACCGCTCCTGTGACATGTGGTCTCTCGGTGTCATCATGTATATTCTGTAAGTCAAAACACAAGGAAAGTAAGGAATTGAAGAGTCATATTTGCACGACAGCAGATCGTCCCACGGCCCCCACTCCTGGCGTGGCCGAGTCGGTCCCTCTGGATTTATTTCCTCTCCTCTTCCCAGACTTTGCGGATATCCGCCATTCTATTCCAACCACGGCCTGGCGATATCTCCGGGGATGAAGCGGCGAATCCGCAATGGCCAGTATGAGTTCCCCAACCCCGAGTGGTCGGACGTGTCCGAGGAAGGTGAGAGAGAGAGAGACATGTTTCACCATGCCAACCATAGCCGCTGTGGTGACAAAGGTTTATATCAGCGCAAATTACAATACGTATGTTTGTCATCATAACACACATGGTACTGTAGGTTTTAACATTGACCCGTGAATCCCTGTGTCAAGCCAAACAACTGATTCGCCACCTACTGAAGACGGAGCCCACACAGAGGATCAGCATTGCAGAGTTCATGAACCATCCCTGGATCAATGTAAGTCTGCGTAATATATAATATATAAATCTTAATAGAAATCTGTGATGTTTGTTAATAGGATAACACTTTATTAGTACACAAACCGTACCATAATACTAATACCATATTGCTCAATCTTTACAGCAGTCGATGGAGGTTCCCCAAACTCCTCTCCACACTAGCCGAGTGCTGCAGGAGGAGAAAGATGTCTGGGAGGAGGTCAAGGTAAGTTTGGGTGCCATTGGTAAACTATTGGAAAGTAGGCTTTGGTTTTTTTTGTTTGTTTTTTTGTTGTGTTTTTTTGAAGGAAAAGATTTCCATTTGTCTTCATAACAATTCTGGAGCCCTTGCAAGTTTCTCTGTATTCACATTCTTAGAAGCACCGAATGCCAAAGAACAAAGATGACAAAGATGTTACGGGCACACAGGACTTTCAGATTTAACAAGGTGTTTTTCCCTCTGTTAACAAGATATTGCGCTGGCCCATTCTGACGTGTGAATCAGAGATAGCTTTTCCCGATCTGTAATGTGTGCCAGTGCATGTGTGCCATTGTCATTATACCCTCTGATCAAAAGCAAGTCAATCAGGAAAATTGTGCATGAGGCTTTTTTATTTATTTATTTATTATTATTTTTTTTTATCCTGGCTGGTTTCAATAATGGAGTTGTTTTCGTGATTATCAGGAGGAAATGACGAGCGCCCTGGCAACAATGAGAGTGGACTATGAACAAATCAAAATTAAAACCATTGAAGACTCCACTAATCCGCTGCTCATGAAGAGAAGAAAGAAAGCAAAGAGCACAGCCGCACCGACTCCAAGCCTTTGAAATGTAAAATTCTCTTGCACTTGTCGAAAACCATGCCAGTTATCTTATCAGTTCATGGTCTTTCTCTCTGCTTTTACACTGTACCCTGGTTGTTGTAGGAAGAGCTTTAAAAAGCGAATCTATGCACTGGAAATGTACGTGCAATTCAGGTTTTTTTTTTAAAAACCTCTCACCAGGGGAAACAAACCTGTGTATGTGCCTCAGTCTTGTTTTTTGGACCGGTGGGGGTTGATGTAAATACGGTACAGTATTAATTAACATCTCACATCAACAATATTATGTAAGAGCTTATTTTTAGGTTATTTTACTGTAGGTTATTTTATATAAGTGTGCTTTATTGTGCGATGTTCTGCTCCCATATTTTTTGGACTGTCATTTTTATTTATACTTTTGGCTGAAACTCTTGTTTGGTGTGTTATTCTGCTCGCCAGTCCAGCCACCAGACAATCCAGGCAGCATTCATCACGATTTATTGATTTATCATGCTGTCTCTTAAAATTGTCTATCATTTCAGATATCATGAGGCTATGGTCTTCAGTAGCATTTACTTACTGCACACTAGGATTGGGTAATAATAGTTCTATTCAGTTCATATTATGTGAACGACAGCGAAAGATGGGTGGAAGGCAGTAGGGGTATATCAAAAAAAGCAAAAATTATTTCTGTTGGAAATAATTTACTACTGTTCCAGTCTTTTATTCTGGATTAAATATTTTTAAATCATGTTTTGTCTTGTGTATTTAATCGCTATGTCTATAATTGTGTTTATCATTTTTTTAAATTTCCATATTAAGTCAAATGTATTTTACTCCAATGAGTTACCTCAACTTTCTCTTTCATTTTTCCATCTTAATAGCCTTCCAAAGCCTTCACAGATGGCAATACAAACTAGGTATTGTGTCCAATAAACCAAAGGTGTCAACACAGGTTTTAATGATGTTGTAAACACGCCGGACATTGGTCTGTTAAGAGACTTGCAATTCTCCCTGATGCAAAACCCTGAACACAGCATGCAAAGAAGATCTCAAATACTGACCCTTGCGTCATACAGTCTATAGATAGACCTACACATGCATGTGGGAGGAGCCCTGAAAAACAACTCTATAATGATCCAGTCAGGAACATTTTTGTTTAAGACTACATACAGTATATTTCTATTTAGAATAAATTATGTTTTGTAATTATTGTTCATTCTACTTTAGGGTGGATCCAAATGAAAATGACTACACACTCTAAATGATTTTGATTTTGCCATGGAAATCCATCCAGGATGTGGCCAAGTCTGGGGCTTCAGGTTAGGATTACAGAGAATGCTGTTTCTGGCCAAGCATAGGCGTAGATTTTTTTTTTTTGGGGGGTTGCTGGGGCTACATCCCCCTCAATATTTACAACACATGCATGTCGCCACCCCCCCCCCCCACCCCCAATTATCGCATGAAAAACATTTCCACCATAAATTGGCGCAGAAAAGGGACAAATTGGTGCAGATTCACCTGAATGCGGGAAATTTAGTGCTCGACGCTCAAAGTTTCGTGGGTGATGATGTCCAGATGTGGCCAGGGTTCTTTGTGAAGAAAGGTTCCAGAAATGTGAATTTGTTTTCAGATTACAGTAAGGGAAATTCCCAAGTTTCATACACCATAGTTTTTTTTTTTCTCAAATTACAAATGCATGGAGGGAGGGTGCGCTGTCCGCGATGCATGCGGCTCCAACAGAGGATGGAAATGCTGCCGCTCGTTTTGTAGAAGACCTGCAGGCGGAGTGGTCCTCTTCTGTCTGGAGGGGCGCCAAGTCAAGACATATGTTAACTTTCAGCACAACTTAAACATTGTAATTTAAAAAGAGTGGCTGCGTGCAGGCCCCTCAGAGCAGGCCCGGACAAAATAAATGCGGAATGTGTCAACGGAAATGTATTATCAAGTGTTGTTGATTGGTGATGTTAGACAGGGTTTAAAATGTGGGCAAAGATATGGGGTTGCGTTAAAGCTAGTTTGTAATCACAATCATCATTCAACTTCTCCGCTTTGTCTTTACACTGTGGAATCTGCGTGAGCCACCACGTATGTTGGCACCCAGCCTATGGAAAGCTTAGCGAGGCACCATAAATCCTCCATAACCTAAACACCCTTAGCAAAAACAGCAAGGTATACCCCTGCTTGGCCGCCTTAATGATAAGGCACAACACAGGGAGAGAAAACAAGGTTGTTAAACAGCAGATGTCTGGGCTGGTCCCCAGATGGGATTGATATATACATGGCTGGAGGTGATATGTTGCGGTGTAAGGCCTACACACTCGTGGAAAATGTATGCATCCTAATTAGAGTGGCTGGGGCTGCAGCTGTGGAGAGGAGGATATTTGCTCTGTAATAACACCGTACTCCAGTCAGTCTGAGGAAAACGAAGACAAAGTGAGGGAGAGAGGCAAGAGTGTGTCTGGACAAACACCTGGTGAGTACAGTAGCCATATGATTCCAAGGTGGAGCGAGATGATTGTACTTTGATGATTTTAATACTTTGAAATGATTATCTGTAATATAAATATTTTCATTTGCTGATGAACTTAGCCAATTTAAATGGCTTGTATTGTAGGACTTTATAGCTTAGAGTTGAAATCAGGGCCATTTTTGGCCCACGGCCACATTATTAGTTGACCAAATTCTCACAACAGCAGCAGTTACAGTTGACAAGTTTTCGTATTGTTATTATTTTGGAGGCAGAACAGATTTTATGGATTGCAATTCACATTTAGTCCTATAAGCAACAGATGGAGGTTAAATAAGCACCTAAGAGCAGATTTTTCCACTTTGCTTGTGAGAAAACTGTTTCATGTGAATTTGAGCATCAGCTTCTATGATATCATGGAGCATGGAGGGAGCTCCAAATGTAATATATACAATAGAAATGATGATATGTCTTCATTTAAGATATGTCAATCAAATATCAATGTATATCAGTTTTTAAAATGTTCCGTGACCCCTGTCTGCATATGGATTGGTGTGAGGTTGATGTGAGGCTGCGACTCTGGGGTTGAGAATGTCTGGCGTAAGTTCACAGGAAATATAATTTTTGTCTCCCCAGTGACGATGCGTGCAGTGATGCTCCTTCTGACGGTGGGTCTAGTGAACCTGAGCGTGGGGCACCATCTGAGCCAGCTGCAGTGGCTCTCTCAGCTGAGGAGCCGCCGCCGACACCACGCTGCTTACCTGGCCGACCGGCCGGAGGAGGATTGTCCCCTGGAATGCGACTGTCCCTCCATCTTCCCCACGGCGATGTACTGCCACAGCCGCAACCTCCACCACGTCCCCTACGTGCCGACACACATCAAATACGTCTACCTGCAGCGAAACCAGATCACAGGCATACAGGATGGGGTGTTCGACAACGCCACCAACCTGGTCTGGCTCATGCTGTTCCAGAACCGGCTCAATTCGGACAAAATCGGCAAGAACGTCTTCAGAAAGCTGAAGCACCTGGACCGGCTTTACTTGGATCACAACGAGCTGACCCGCGTGCCTCCCGAATTACCAAGGTCAGTCAGAGACCTGCGTCTGGGCCACAACAAGATCTCCAAACTACGGTCCAGTGCGTTCGAGGGGATGGCTGACCTCGCCCACCTCCAGCTGCACACAAACGCCATTGAAGACGCGGGAGGGGTCTTCAAGGGACTGAAGTCTCTGAGCATTCTGGACATGAGGAAAAACAAACTCCGCAATATCCCCGACAACCTGCCCGAGAGGGTCCACCAGCTCTATCTGGAGTTTAACAGCATAGAGAGCGTGCCTGAGGGCTTTCTGAGCCGGCTTCCCAAACTGCAGTTCTTCAGGCTGGCAAATAACAAGCTGACGGATAAAGGGATTCCCCTCAATGTCTTCAATGTCAGCACGCTGATAGAACTCGATCTTTCCCACAATAAACTGGAACGAATTCCTGTGGTCAATAGCCACCTGGAAAACCTCTACTTACAGGCCAATCATATAAAAGGTAAGCTGAGATTGCTCGCACAAATCCAGATGCGATTTAGTCTGGACATCATCCGGCATGTTATTGCAATGATTTTTTGTTTAATGACCTCAATATTGGAATATGAGAATATTTAGTGAATATGGCATATGACAGCTTTCTAAAATATTTACTGAACAATGCATCTTCTAACGTCTTCCTCTTTTGTCCCCTCCTCATCCTCCGTCTTCCAGAGTTCTCTTTGAGCCGCTTCTGCCAAGTGGTGGACATGATCAACTACTCCAAGTTGACAGTGCTACGTTTGGATGCCAATCAGATCAGCGCCAGAGACATTCCTGCCGAAGCGGCCTACTGTTTACGCCTGGTCGCCTCCATCAACGTGTGATAGCTCCTGTTTGCTTCTGCAGTATTTATTTGTCTTTGCAAATGGCTCTGCCTCTGACCCAAACCCTATTTTCTTGAGCTCTGGAAACGCTCCCTTTCCTCATTATACTGCTTAATATAGACCCAATGGCATCTGTTTTTAGTTTACATCAGATCCAAGTTGGAGCTTTATGTTTTGCTTTTTTATTTTTGTCTTTTAGTATTTGTGTTTTGTGCTCGGTAGGTGTATATCAATTTTTTTGAGGAAAGCTAAAAACATCATGGTATGAAGAAGCTATTTATTCAGCCTTACTTTCTAATGGACTTTTCAATTATATCAGGAAAGGGCAAATCCAATTTATGCAAATTATTAATGTGTTTTATTTTGCCCTTTGCTGCCACCAGGTGGAAGGAGGCACAATTGCAGCAGGATGGCAACAACACATGCGTCTGCCAAGTCCAACCACTATATTGATTTTTAATAAACAAGGGATTTTCTTTATATTATCCATTAAAATAACAGAATACATTTGAAAATGTAAAATTTGTTTCAATCTACACATTGTATAAACTTATATTTATATGGAATTACCGATCAATTATTTTTTGTGACTGTTGTGATCTTTTATAATGCCTGAAAATATATTTTGTAGGTTGTAAACGAGAGAGAGAGAGAGAGAGAGAGAGAGAGAGAGACCTGTGAACCACAGGGCGCAATGTGAGCATCCAGTTAAACTCTTAAACCCACAATGGGACAATGGAAGACCGTGACAATAAGTGAACATCCAACTTAGTAAAGCATTCAGTCCAGTCCGAGGCGGGATGAAGATTTGATCGAGGATATTAGAGGTGAACATTGATTAATGAGACTAATAACAAGAATCGACAAGGTGGACAGGGAAGAGGAGGCAGACATCCTGAAGGAATATAAAGATGTGTTCACAGGGTTTGGATGTGTACCTGTACTGCATCACATTCATTTTGATCCAGCAGTAGCAGAGTTATTCGCGCAACCCAGAAAGGTGCCTTTAGCACTGAAAGACAAAATCAAAAGTGAACTGGAAAGGATGGAGAAAGTTGGTGTGGTTGAAAAAACAGACAGCACCACTGACTGGGTTAACAGCATGGTCAGAAGCCAAACAAGAAAATAAGAATCGGCATTGACCCCCTAAACCCCAACATAGCCACAAAGAGAGAACACTTTCCCCTGTGGACGGTAGAGGAGGTTATGGCAGAGATGCCAAATGTAAAGTTCTTCTCTGTATTGGACGCAAACCATGGGTTCTGGAAAATACAACTAGATAGAGGGCAGTTTTAAGTTTTCTAAGGTTTTCCAGGAATGCATTGCTCAGAAACTGTAGGACTTGGAAGGAGTTGTTAATGTCATGGACGACAGTCTGGCGTCGGGTGCAGACAAGGAACACGACAAAAGGCTGAGACAGTTTCTTGACAGAATAAGGAGCATCGAACTAAAGCTTAACAAAGAGCAGTGAGGTTCTAAGGCATGGTGCAGTACCTCTTAAAGTTCATACCAAACCTGTCTGATAAGTGTTTGGAAGGGGGTGTGAGACAACACAAATTTGAACAATTGAAGAAACTAGTAAGTTATGCCCCAGTGCTTAAGTTTTTATGATATAAACAAGGAAGTCACATTAACAGTGGATGCAAGCTGTGAAGGATATGGAGCTATAATAATGCAAGAAGGACAACCCGTGGAACATGGCTCAAGGTCTCTTACTGACACGCAGCAAAGATATGCACAAATAGAAAAATAAGTCCGCGCTATTATGCACAGGATGGGTGTGAAACTTTCAAACAGTATCTGTATGGAAAACAGGTACAGGTGGAGTCTGATCATTAACCACCTGGCAGTGTTGTTTAGTGAGTCAGTGTTTAAAAAAGGACTACACAAACCTCCTCCAAGACTGCAGAGAATGCTAATGAGATTTGCAGGCTTTTGACTTGCTTGTAGCCTACAACCCAGGAAAACATTTGCACATTGTGGATAGACTCAGCAGAGCATAGGTGCAAAAACAGACTGAACAACTACTAGAGGAGGCATTTGAAGTTAATCTTCTATCAGCTCACCTTCCAATCTCGGTGGAAAAACTGAGTCAATTAAAAACTGCAACAGCAGAGGATGGAGAACTGCAATTAGTGATGAAAGTGGTTCAGTTGGGGTGGCCAGTCCAGGTTAGCCAAGTTCCTGGTGAAATAAAAAAATACTGGACTGAATTGCTCAGAAGGACTTATTTTTAAGAGCTACAGACTTGTCTCTCAAAGACAGAGTGTGTTGAGGACATTGTGTTGACATGTGCCATCTGTAACACTTTGATAAAGAGCACTACGCTATGTATCCTGAAATTGCCAAACTACACCAGACAACAAGCAAGCATGTAATCATAGCTCTTAAATCCATGTTTGCAAGACATGGGATTCCGGATGAAGTCATGTAAGACAATGGACCACAGTTTGCGAGTGAGGAGTTCGGACAATTTGCAGAAGAGTGGGAGTTTAAGCACACAATATCAAGCCCAGGATTCCGACAATCCAATGGTCAAAGTGAACGAGCAATCTAGAGTGTAAAATAACCTCTTCAAGAAGGCACGAGAGTGGCATGGAGACCTATTTCAAGTTCTTGGACATAGAAATGCGCCTTTGGGTGGAATGAAACTGTCTCCTGCCCAGCTGTTGAGTGGAAGACTGAGAACAAAACAATATTTTGATCGTGGAGCAAGAGACTTGCCTGAACTACAGGAGGGAGAGACAGTTAGGTTCAGAGTAGGCAATAAATTGTAGCCAGCTGTTGTGAAACATAGCCATGTTCAGCCATGGTCTTTTGTGATCCAAACACCTGAAGGCAGTACCTTTATGAGAAACAGGCGACATCTGCTGAAGAGCAGATAGGACAATTTTCCAGAACCAAACAGTACAGATCAAGAAGACTTATCTGCATCTACTAGTGAACCAGCAGACACCACATTGGTGATGCCAACACCTGTTCCTAACCCTGTGAAAAAAAACTGTTACACCTAAAGTGACTACAGCAGTTCCAGTAAAGACATCATGCTTTGGTAGTCTGATTAAACCTGATTAAACCTCCAAAACGTTACTCACTGTTAATTACACAAAGTGGATGTGGTGTGGGAGTGGTGGTTTTAGCAGCCACATCTGTCTTGGGTCTAGGTAATTGGGTCAGGGTGGCTGTACGCCTGTTGCGCTTTAGAGTATTCAACACGCAGCAGGTAAAAACCCCATCCCCACCTACACAGGAGAGGAGCCCTTGTCATGACATTTTTTCCATCTTCTCCGGACTCTCCACCTTGCCCACTCTCTACAATAAACTGATGTGTTTGCAACATCTCTGCCTGAAAATGCAATGGCTTGTGGCAGGTGCAACTGCCACAGTAGAGAAATGTAAAGTTGAGTTAATGTTGTCGTTACATTACAGACAGCATACCTTGTTAGAATACCTTGTTAATTTTTGTTCTGAGTTTAAAGAAACATTGTGCTGATGTTGAATAGAAAATAAGCCAATTTACAAAAATAGGACTTGAAAGCTAATGGGTTTAGTGAAGAAGAAGCATCTCTAAGCTGAAGAAGAGTAATAAATATAGATATACAGTATATATATATATATATATATATATATATATATATATATATATATATATATATATATATATATATATATATATATATATATATATATATATAGTTGATTATCATTGGTTAAGATTCTGGTATATTTGCATTGGTTTATTCACCGATCAGCCACAACATTAAAACCAGTGACAGGTGAAGCGAATAACATTGCACATCTTGTTCCAATGGCACCTGTCAAGAGGTGGGATATATTAGGCAACAAGTGAACAGTCAGTTCTTGAAGTTGATGTGGGAAAAGCAGGAAAGCAGGAAAAATGGGCGTAAGCGTAAGGATCTGAGCGACTTTGACAAGGGCCAAATTGTGATAACTAGACGACTGAGTCAGAGCATCTCCAAGATGACAGGTCTTGTGGGGTGTTCCTCATATGCAGTGGTCAGTACCTAGAAAAAGTGGTCCAAAGAAGGACAACAAAGGTGAAGTGGCGACATGGTCATGGGCGCCCATGGGCTCATTGATGCATATGGGGAGCGAAGGCTAGCCTGTCTGGTCCGATCCCACAGATGAGCTACTGTAGCAGAAATAGTTGAAAAAGTTAATATCAGTACATTTCACTATTAAATACAAAATGTATTCATTACATTTACAATATGGTCAACCCTGACGCTCATTTGCACCTAGGATTTTTTAGTTGCAGTAATCTTTGCATGGTTGTGTGTCATGTACAGTATGCCTGAAAAAGACAGTGGCGTGAGGTGGGCACATTTGGCGAGACAGTAGCTGGCTAATTCACGGAAGCGGTGAGCCAAAGGGGGGCGGCTTGAGCCAAATTGGGCGTGAGCTAAAGGGGTCACGGCGTGAGGGGGGAACCATGTAAGGTAGGCATGGTGTGACACTCTCGTCACACTGCCGGGTGTGCAGAAAGGGCCTTCTGTGCACCTGGTGTTGGTGGGCATGTTGGCTCAAAATCGACTGGTTGTTGTGGGCGCGGCGACCTCAAACCTTTCAAACCTCTCTCCCTTTCCATATTTAATATAAATTATATAGATAGATGGGACAGTGTCAACAGTTATTATTAAAATGGTGGAGCTGTTTATTTCGCAAAATGAATTACCTAAATAATTTTTCAATCCACAAAAAAATAATGAATCGTCCTTGTTGGAGAAAGATAAAATTACGTGTTCCTTATTTTATGAATGGTGTAAGGGGCATTTTTCATTAAAAAATAAATCAAATAAATTATAAAAAAGCCTTATCTTGAAAAATACAGTGGTCCAAGCGTCCATTTTCCAAGGATCAGCGCCATTGAGAGTACATCTTCCCTCCTATTGGCTGTCGCCCAATGGCCAGCACTGCTCATTTGCATAAAGTTGAAACCTGCTCAGCTTTCCTTGTTCCTTGAGCTGGTCACCGAACGTAGCTCCCTCCCTTGCAGCTAGATGAAGCCCAGCTCAGTTTAAAACACATTGCAAGCTTTGCAGCATATGCGACTTGAGGTGCTACAGGCCTCAGTCGGACCTTATTGAATTAAATAATTGAAATACTTTCCTTCTTTGGTAATACATCAGCATCTTGTGATGAGACTTGCCATGGTAAGTATGGTTTATTAGCTGATCAGCAGATGGCTTTTATTTTGACAGTCCGCTACAGTCAGACTCAGAACGGCCAGCACATGTGGGTTGTAATTCCCCAAAATGTGTTATATCCTGGGCTGTCTAGCATTATCATAATAACTCAAATGAATCTACCTTAATACTCTGAGACAAACAGAAGTAGCCTTTTGATGAAAGCCAAGAAAGTGCCAGGGAATCCAGAACTGCCATCCCCTCTTTTAAATTATTGTTAAGAATATTTATGTCTGATATGCAGTGGTTAGTACCTAGCAAAAGTGGTCCAAAGAAGGGCAACCAGTGAAGTGGAGACATGGTCATGGGCGCCCATGGGCTCATTGATGCATATGGGGAGCGAAGGCTAGCCTGCCTGCTCCGATCCCACAGATGAGCTACTGTAGGAGAAATAGTTGAAAAAGGCTGTTGTGGTAATACAGTAGTGGAAAGTAGTCCAAAGTACTTTGTTACTGCAGTTAAGTACATTGAAGAATCTGTACTTTGGATTAAACTTATATTTTATACTTATATTCCTTTTCAGGGACTTTCAACATTTTATCCACTACATAAAGCAAATATCTAAACCTTTTTACGTTTTGCTACATTTTGTAACACAGCCATGTTAGATTATACACACACACGTTAATGTCACTTTGATGCTGCAAAGCAACGTGTTACATCTCTTTCACAGACTTCATATAGCTGTGATCAAAAAAAAGGGGCTGTGCCCACACTTAGCACAGTGACCCAAGAGCTCACTAAACAAGTTGCAGAGCTTCAAAGCTAGCTTGCAACACAGACTATGACATACCAGAAGAAGAAAGTTTCCCACCCTAAAGGAGCTGCTACTAAGCAAAAACAGTTTGAGAAATGTACCAGAGCTAGAGCAGAACCAGTGCAAGTTGCCCATAAAACACAGAGCACAAAGCCAAGACCATGGTACTGTTTTCAGTGTGGTGAAGACTGTCACATTAAAACACACTGTGACAATCCAAATCCTGCTTTAGTTGCTGAGAAAATAAAGCGAGTGAGGGAAAAGCAGTGTTGGGAGGCTGAAAATCCCTCAACTTTAATCAATCTTTAGGGTGTATTCAGACCTGCAGTTTGTTTGCTTTTTTCCGATTCAGGAATAATGTTACAATGTTGTACTTGGACCTTGGTTTGATTTGTCTTCACATTGAAACGCTTAAAAGTGGTCCAAATCTTGTGAACAACTGCAAATATTGCATATTGAAAACTGTTTTGTGATTGGTCAGAATTTTCGGGGAGGATTCGTAGGATTTCCTGAAACCGCTTGGGAGATTTCTTCGTCAGATCAAAACACCCCCAGTGGGTCAAATTGAAAATGGAGCATCAGCAGTGTGTGTGGTTAATATACCAGTGTTCGGTATATGAACAACATGTTCAATTTGAGCGAGCATCAAGGCTACATCCTGTGTCCATGCCTCCTCTGCACTCCTCTCTCCTAGCGCGCTGCAGACCGTGTGGCAGCGAGCAGGGCTCATGGCGACTCCCCCTCTCTCCCACAGCATGTGCGTGTCTGTGTGTATCACATTACAGTCTGCATCTCGGACCCGCCTATATACAGCCCCACTGATTAACGAAAGCGTCCCATCGTCCATAGCTTATACAGTAAAGCAAGTGAGTTGTATCGGTTTGTTGGGTCGGTTGCATACCCACTACAAACCAACCGCTCCCTGGAGCGATTGCAAGCATGCTGAGACCAACCTCTCAAGGCGGTCTCGGTGTTGTTGATTTGGTCTGGAATAGAGTGCGATTGCTGTGTTTACATATGCCCAAACGAACCGATCTAGGGGGGGTAAACGCTCCAGGAACAGAACAAATGCTCAGAATGAGCTAGGTGTGAATACACCCTTAAACTAGAACCAGTTCCTGTTGTGGGGCACACAGGAGCTGAAGCAGGTCAATCGTGTCCCACTAAAACTTTATCCAAACAGCCCGCTAAGCTTAACCAGTCCCATACAAAGAATCCCATGGGCAGACTATCCAAAGGCTTGGTTGGTACCAAATTTACAGCTCAAGTTAAGATTGCTGGTACAGAGTGTAACTGCCTACGAGATACTGGTTTCCATGTAACCACCATCCGCGAATCATTCTGCAAGAAACACATTTTGAATCAAGACATTAGCCACCGGACTAGGCCAATCCACCTCTAAAACCTGGGCTCGAGACTAACGGCGACCCATCGTCCTGGGGACGATAGAACATGTGTTTAGGACAAACAGAGATATTCCCATCACATCTCTCGTTCTTGCAGTGTTTTCGTTCAGTGAAACCTCCCTGCAGCCAAACTCTGTGGAGGAAGTCTGCTGGCGTATAAAGACGTTAAAACAAGTTTGACACTCCAGTTTGTTGCCCCTCCCCCTCACAACTAAATTATGGTCTGGGTATCGGCTACATATTTCGGCCTACAGAGTGCAATCCTCCTGTCTTTAAAACAACCGTCCATGTTTTCCTGTAAACCAGAACTTCTCATTGTTAGAACTCACCGTGTTGTCTGTGGAAATAGAGTTGCACTCCCAGTGACGGGTGGCTGTTGGTGCAGTTTCCGGCAATGGTGACGTAGTGACGGAAGCGTGACCATTTGGGTCAACAATGACGGAGTGTTGTAATGACGGCGCGACAAAATGATGTAATGACGGAGTGACAACTTTTATACTTTTCCGGGTCCTAGTTTTCAGAGGGAAATATCAAAACAAAGCAAAAACATTTAAGTAAATATCAGAAATACAGTACTATCAGACAATATATAATATTTTGTATGAAAGTAGAGATGCGAATGTGTGACATCTCCGAGGCGTTTGAACATGTCTACTACCTCAACAAGAATACGGTTTTCATTAACATAAAAAACTTTTAATTATTGTTAATGTCCGAGTTGCTGTATGCTGCCCACTGTTCCTGGCTGCCCCCAGGAGGAAACACAAGCCAGGCTGAGATAAAAGCAGATAATGAATATTTTGAATGGCAGCTGCCTGTTTTGGGGAGAGGGATTTTCCTTCTGCTGTGATCACATGCGCCAAGAAGGTCACCTGCCAAAAAATACGATTATTAATGTTAACTACAGTAAAGCTGCTTTCACACATGAACTCTGGACAATGCAATGCAATGATGGGTTAGGGTTAGCGTTGATGACGCTGCGGAGTTCTACAGCACAAGATGGCGGGGCTACAGACTTATCAGTAATTATGACCATTTGCAGTGATACTCCATGTATCCGGACGTATCCGCAATATAGACGAAAAAGTGGAGAGAAATGTAAAGAAAACCGGAAAGGAGTATGAAGCAGCTACGCTCTGTGTACAGAAATCCGCACAAAGGTAAATAACTGGCGAATGATAGACGTCAAACACGTGACACGTCCACTCACCATCTCTGGTCACGCATACTGCTTGAGGTGTCTGGGAATGTTTGAGGTCCCAAGAAAGTCCCCATTGTATAATATAATTACTAACAGATGTTGCCAGGGGTCTCAAGAGAGAGCCCATTGCCAGGGGCCCCGGTGATAAGGGAGGTGGAAAGTGCTTAGATGTATGTCAGTCAGCTGAACTGTGACCCATAGATTGGAATCAGATGGGCTATGTTGTCTCTGTACAAGTATAAAGACACGCCTTAGTTCCATTCAGGAGGGAACACATTTGACTTCTGTTCTCTCCCAGATATCCATGGCAAGTCTGGTTTGATGCTGTTCTTACTTGTAATAAACATAATATTATAATCAAGTCAGCGGAGAGTCCTTCATCAACACATCATCGACAACAAAGAAACTACATAGCGGACATTATGCTGACTTTGTACTAGGGTGCTGGCTGGGTTAAGTCCGGTTAATGTCTGGTCCAACTGATTCGGACATCTGTGCTGCTTTGCTGTTCTCTGTAACTAGTCAAGAAAAACAGTCGTACCTCGTCATGTTATAGCAGTTATATTTATCTTTTAATAAAAAATGTTCTAAACCTATTTCTTTGAATGGAGAAAAATAAATACAATTATTTCCTCAACATTTGAATGGTGTTTTTATTAATGCCACAAGTCTGGGGTCCTGCCCAAGACATCGAAGCAGTGCGCAAACACCTTCAGGAGCTACTTGACACTGGTGTTAAAGAGTGAATCTCCATTCTCTTCACCCATCGTGGTTGTGAGAAAGCGGAAAAATGATGTGAGCCTATGCATCAATTATTGGAAGTTTAACCTGCAAACGGTTTAAGACGCCTCAGCCTCCATAACCTTAAAGAGACTCTCTGCGCTGACTGCATTCAAGTGGTTAACTCTTTGATACGATTAGTCTGGCTACTATCAGATTGAAGTGGACAAATCCAACAAAGCCAAGGCTGCATTTGTGTGTCCATTGGATTCCGTGAATTGAATCCTATGCCTCAGGGAATGACCAATGCGCCCAGTAGCGTGTGGCACAGTGGCGCAGTGCATTTCACTGCGCCACCGTGCTCTTATTTGGGTTCCAAAAGGGAGCCTTTCTGTATGGAGTTTGCATGTTCTCCCTGTGCTCACATGAGGTTTCCTCCACCTAACGTTAGTAAGGACCCCCACCAAAACATGCACACATCATCGTCTGACCAGCAATGGATACTCGTCACAAGGTCCCCGGGCGCATCCACGAATGCTTCCCACTGCCCCCCCGGAGGAAGTGCCAAGGATGGGTTATACGCAGAGGCCTCATTTCACTGGCCACCACCGTGTGTGTGCATGCATGTGTTGTATTGTGGTGTGCTGTGTGACAATTAAAGCTTCTTCTCTTCTCAGTACCTTCCAAAACTGATGGAAAAATGCATGGGGGATATTCATTTGAAGGAAGTGCTTGTATTTTTGGACGTTGCGTTCTTGGAATCTCTGGAGTAGCATGAGACACGATCAATATGAGTCCAGGTTGAAACTGTCACCCAAAAAGTGCAAGTACTTTCAGAGATCCGTAACGTATCTTGGACATTTAGACCCCGGGAACATAGAGGCTTTAAAAACCTGGCCAATTCCCCAAAACATGAATCAACTGAGAACCTTCCTTGGTTTCTCAGGTTACAAAAGACTGTTCAAAGATTATGCGAGCATAGTTCGACTTCTCAACGTCTTGACCCGTTGATACCCACTTCTCAAAAGTTTTGAAGTCCGAGGATAAAACCGACCAGTATCATGACCCAAGGCAGCCATGATATTGTACCTCCCTCCGCCCAACTGCACACATCTTTGGGTTGGCAGTGAGCCCTGAACGCCTCAGGGACTCGAACATGTGCTGCAACCTGGTGTCACTGTGGTGGAAATTTGTATTATTAAGGACTCACAGACTGAAGGATGTCTTGCTGTGTTCATTCACTTCTGCAGAAGGACGCCCACAGCCTTCATGTAGCACGTTCGAGTCAGAAGTTACATTCTTGGCTCTTAATCTGGGTTTTATATATCAGCACAAAGATTAGTTTACAGGCATTTCAAGGTGGCTGGCAATTGTATTTTCGGACAGGACCTATGTGGTAGCAAGGATTTATATACTCATACACTAAGATCACCATTCCAGTAATTGAGGAGAATCACACTCTGTCTGTCTAGGTCAACTGCCCATGTCAGCCCTATTCCAGGAATACTCTTCTTACAGTCAGTGAGTCTCCTTACTGCCAGTAATACATTTTGGTGCATTCTTGCGACAGTAATACTGTTAGGACATTAATACACCAGAATTCCCCCATCTGAGCCTTCAGTGCTCACATATTACATGAAAATTATGTACATGAAATTCACATTAATACATATACACTATCTTCATATCTTCGCTCTTTCCGTCCTTCAAAATAAACATGATATGGCAGACCAGGGGGCGTGGTTGAGCCACGGTCTGCAAGTGACAGTGCTGGCTTCTTCCTGTGGTGGCACAGCTGTACTGGGTCTGCCTGATCAGCCTCTTTAGTGCTGATTGGTCGGACCCAGCTGGGTGAGTTTTCTTATGTTTTGTTGTGTCTTTCAGTGGGGATAGAGTGGGGCAGGTTGCTATAACGCCTGTGGAATTGGACGCCGACCAGGGAACGTAGACACAAATTATTATCTTTGTTATATGTTCTCAGTTTTGGCCAGCGAGCCATTTTGTTTTACGAACTTTAATAAACTCTCGCCATGTCGCCATCCCACTGCCAGAATCACTCCGTCCCCCTCTATAAACCCATACATGTTGGCAGAGACCCCCACTAAAATTTCATATATGAGTCAATGATAACATTTACCTTTAAAAGACCCAACGTTTATTCCCTTGGACAAGCCTTCGGCACAGCAGTGAGGAGAAAGCCCAATTGAAAACCTTGGACAGAACCAGGTTCAAGGGAAACAGCTATCTGTCTATCACCAGTGTGAGTACCCTGTTGGGGGTCTCCCCATGCGCAATGTCTCCTTTGTCTCCTCCAGGGACCAATCCCTGTGTTCTGTGGTCTTCCAAACACCACTTGACAAGGACTTAACCAGTTTCTGCTTCTAACTCTTGCTCTCATGTGCATTAGGACTAATGGAAAAGCTTACTTCCAACAAAGACGGGTTTCTTGCACAACAGCTCCTCTACTGGCTTGCTGATAGGCAATGTGATATTTCATGTCAATTCCCAAAAACTACCCAACTGACTTCAGAGCAGCCTTTGCAAAATGTGCACTATTGTTGCTGCTTTTAGAAGTGGGAAAGGCTTCAACCCATTTAGAAAACATATCAACAATTACCAAACAATATTTCTTGCCTTTACCCAATGTAAGCTCAATTTGCAAGTCCATTTGCAAGTCATGAGTAGGTTCATCTGGTAGTGGGTGTGTGCTGATTAGTTTTGCTATCTTCTGACAACATTATCACATAACACATTTTTAGAGTAATTTGAGAAACCTTTAGTGAACCAATATCTTTTAGTGAACCAATATCTGTTGACTTCTGACATCAATCCCCCTTTTGGCTCTGCCCTTCCTGTAAATCAGGTGTTGGTATTTGTGTATTTGTTAGAGGAACACAAACAAGTTGTGCTGTAATTAGAGCTATTAGTGAAAGCAACACAAATAGAAAATTGGGATCGGAGGGTTGTAACATCATAACATTAATTGGAAGTTCCGTATATCCCATCATTTGACATTGGCCAGTACCTATTCATCAACTAAAATAAACAGAAACAAGTTACTACAGTTAGTCACAAAACACAACTGATTGCACAAATAGACAGGCACTGTTTTAAAACAAAAACAGATTACAAACTGACAGACATAATGAATACCCCTGATAGTTGTACTACTTAATTATCTTAATCATCATAGTGAATTTTCAAGAGCTTCAGTAACAAGATCTGGACGGGGCGAAGCCACAACCGCTATCGTTGTCAAGTAGTCATGTGGATCACCGTCGTCACTGGCAGGGAGAAGAATAGCTGGATTTAGAACAGTACATCTTCTCACAGTGATATTAGGCATATCAAGCAGAACAGTGTGATACCGTAACCACCTTGCAGCTAAGAGATGAGCGGTCTTTTGTTCAAGCAATATGATGGAAACCATGTGGCACATGTTCGCATGTGGCCCTAAAAGAATAAATTCTTGGTCTCCTACCAAATCATGTGATCCTAATATAGCTTCCTCTGCTGCTGCTGCTGCTGCTCAGAGACATCTAGGCCATCCTGCTGCCACAGCATCTAGTTTGGATGAAAAGTTGGTCTGTGTTTAGCTCCAAGTCATGTAGCCATTTTCTCATCAACAGTCTGTATGAATAGTTTAGTCCCAATCCCAGAGTTGGTGTAGATTGCAAAGCTTTTTTCGGGTCGACAAAGGCTTTCTCAGCCTGGTCAGTCCATGTCACCTTTTGATGTTCAGTTAGACTTTGGAATATTTTGAATGGCAGCTGCCTGTTTTGGGGAGAGGGATTTTCCTTCTGCTGTGATCACATGCCCCAAGAAGGTCACCTGCTGCTGAAACCACTATAATGTATTTAAACTAGCTTACAAATCCTAGAAAAATCTCCACTCTGCTGGCTGGCAAGCCTCTCTACATGGGCGATTAAAAGATTTTGGTGTTATCTCTACAGGTGCTTTAATTAATTAACCTTTAATTAGTCCTATGAATTAATCATATTTACTTTTATCCCACAAAGTGTGTGGAACCCCCGTCAACTCTTGGGAATCTAATAACAAACATGCTTGTGTGAAGATGTGCGTGTCTCAAGTCCTGGACTATAGAAAACATTCTATTTCTGTTTCCTGCCACCGGTGGTCCTCTTTACACTGACTGATGTGGAGCTTTCACTTAAACATGCGCACTGGAACTGTTAACATGGAAAAACTCCTGTTTCAATTTGTCTGTTCACAAAACTCCTAGAGTACACATCGTATCATTCCAAAACATGCAGCGCAGTGTCTGTCATGAACAATGTTGTTCCCTGTTTCATGTGTCTGTGTCTGCAGCAGATGTCTATTTATAGATCCTGACCCTGTGTGTGTGTGTGTGTCGCCATTCATACACATGCAGTCATTTGTCGAGGCTGTATTCTATCATTTGTGGAGCCTTTCTTTTTGTATTTGTGTTTGTGTAGGGGTGCTCTCACGTGACATATCAGAAGGTGGATCCTTACTTGTCTCCAGCTCCTCTGCCAGTCAGCCCGTCCTGGCACTCAGAAGAAGAATGACCAGGGATCCGCTGTACCGTCCCCAGGACCCAAGCGGGAACCGTCACGTCCCCAGCCATCCTGACACTGCAGAGTAGAATATCTGGGACCCACACGGGATTCGGCGGAACCCTGGCCCCTCCCATTGGCCTGGAGGGGAATGGCCGGGGCTTCGCCAGACTCATCGTAGTCGTATGGCGACATGTCCTGAGGTGACCACACTCGGCTACGTGGGTGGGTGCTTGGGGCTTGCGGCTTGATGGGGGCATCTGGCCTGTTGTGGTGGGGCAGGCCTCGCCCTTGCCTGCGGGGCAGGGGGTTTGGGTGGCGTGTCAGTCTGTCGGCGCGGGACCTGGCTCCAGGCCTGCGGTTTATGCCTGGCATCTGCGGCCCAGGTTCTCCGCCCGCAGCTGCGTCTTGTGCCTGCACGTGGGGGTGGGATGTATGCGTGCGCCACAGGGCTGCAGGGTCTCCTTGCGCACTCCAGGACTGGTGTCATGCTCCATGGGGCCAGCGTGGATATTGTTCCACGGGTTTCTGGCTTCTCTGGGGGCTGGAGGGTCTTCTGTGGCCACAGGGCAGGGTGCTCAGGGCTCTCCTGCAGCCATGCGGTGTCTGTACGGCAGCGGGACTCAGGGGTGGCTGCGGGGCCTTGGAGGCACTACGATATAATACAGACCTTATACACTAGAACCAATTTGGACAAGTCCTGTACACTCACCGGTGGACACACACACACACACACACACACACACACACACACACACACACACACATACTGTACATACAGGCGGTCTCATCATAGACACACACGCACCACCAGCACCCGCTTTGAACAGACCCCCAACACCCTCCTGGTTACATCCCTCTCCTTTCCTCCCAAATTTACTGCCAAAACTAACAACCGCCCAACCACACCAGGTTTGACGGTTGGGAGGTCTTTCATGAGGTTGTGTGGTCATTAAGGAGCGGGGCGATTCAGGATCAGATTTTACACCTTAACCTCCTGAAGAAGTTGAAGGAGCGGGTATCTGTGTCTCTGGCTACCGCTGTGATCGAGGGCAATGAGTTGGAGTCAGACGTTCTAAAAAAGAACGATCCCACTCCGGCCCTTTCCAGTAACCATCTCTCTCCTGGCCAGAGCGTAGATGTGACCATGCTACAATGGCAGTTTTCTGATGTCTTCTCCCCCCTGCCAGGCGGCACATCCCTCGTACACCACCACGTGGAGACGACCCTCGGGGTGAAAGTACGCTCCTGGTCATACCGCCTGCCCGAACATAAACGCGAAGTCGAGCAGGCAGAATTGAAGGCCATGCTGGACATAGAAGTGATAGAGGAGTCTACAAGCGACTGGTGTAGTCCCATCGTGCTGGTAGGGAAGCCTGATGGGTCGGTTCTGTTCTGTTTAGACTAGCGAAAGGTGAACCTGGTTTTGAAATTTGATGCTTACCCAATGCCCTGGGTCGACTAAGATACAGTCCAAGATGAAGACGAAAAGGAGGTAAAGCAGTTCTTAGGGCTAGAGGTTTGTAGCCGACTTTTCGGAGCTGACCAGCCCTTTGTCTGATTTAACTAACAAAGGTGTGTCAGGTGCTGGACAGAAAAGTGATAGCAGGCTTTTGATGTATACAGCTAACTTCGCTCTCCATTTCTGCTTGCAGACCGACGTGTAGGACAGAGGGCTGGGGGCAGTGTTGTCCCAGCACGTTGAGGGCGCCGACTGACTGGTGCTGTACATCAGCCAAAAGCTCTCCGAGTGGGAGTCCAGGTACAGCACCACCTAGAATAAGTGCCTTGCCATCAAGTGGGTGTCGGCGCCCTCTCGCACTACCTCCTGGGGCGCCCTTTCACCCTCTGTTCGAACCGCACCCCGCTGCAGTAGCTCCGCCACATGAAGGATACCAACGTGCCCTTGAGCCCTTTAAGTTCAGGGTGATCCATAGGCTGGGGGCGCAGATGGTAGTAGCCGACTACCTCTCCCACTTTGTGGTGTCAGGTGGGGGGGTGTGTGGGCTGCCGCCCTAAGTCGGGCAGTGGGGGATTGTAGCAGATAAGGGTGCGTGTTTAAGCCGCACTCCACAGGTGGCGGTGTTGGCTTCTTCCCGCTGCGGCACAGCTGTACTGGGTCTGCCTGATTTGCCTCATTAGCGCTAATTGTTCAGACCCGGCTGGGAGAGATTTCTTATGTGTTGTTTTGTCTTACAGTGGTGATGGCGTGGTGCAGGAGACGCGTCTCTGCGGACCAGATCGCTAGGCACATGGACCCGTACTCTGATTATCGTAAGATTACGTTAAGTTCATGTTTTGGCCCGCGAGCCTTTTGTTTATTATTGTCAATAAAACCCTGCCGCGTCGGCACCTCACTGTCGAAAGTTTATGGATGCCTACCTATTCACTACGTATCTGGTTTGACACTTACCCAAAGTGACGAATACCTGAAATGATACTCGAATGCAATGATGTGAGGGTTCAGTAGAACAGCAGTAGACTGGTGCAACAGTAGTTTGCTACACCAAACAGGTATTATACTCAGCAGATAGAAATCACAAATATAAATCAGAAGGCTACTTTAAAGGTCGAGTTAATTAAAAAAGAGTCAGATATTGTTGTGAAAAGAGTTCTTTATTTTTGTAAGGGTTTTATTTTGACATTGCCTTTTATTATTTTTATATCCATTTTATAGTGGTTATTTTCTATTTTACAATATATGGTACCAAGTTAAACTTACCTGGTCTCAAGTGTCATTCACTGGTTATGAGTCACTTCTACCTCCATTCGATATATGCTACAGTAAGCACGTGTTTTTTTATTACTATTCTCTGCTGTGTAGTGTTGCTGATTGACGATGACTATGTTTAATGCATCAGGCCAATGAATGAGGGAATGCAACATATAGCTATTGTACAGTAAGCCCCACAGCTCAGCAAGTGGCCTTTTGTGCTGTGAAATGGTGAAATGAGTAGGGCTAATAATGTAATTATTACAATCTTAATTCCCATCGTTGTGGGTATATAGTGTATAGGCTCCATTGTCATGTCAGAAGATGCAACAATATTTAGGTGCTCTGCACAGAGTGTTGTTTACTATGCCATTCTTGTTTAGTTTCAGCACAGCTGCACCTCGGTGTTGTCTGTGCGGCAGGCATTCTGTTCCGTGCATATGTTCCGTGGTGTTTTTCTCCCACATGATCCGCCGGATCAGCAGCCTCTCTGTGTTCCGCCACCCCCTGATTTACAAATTAAGCAACGTGTAAGAGGGTTGTAAAAATAAATAAATAAATAAATAAATTAAAAAAAGCTGCCAGACATTCTGTCCCAATTGAATTGGATACAACTTGTCTACTATTTTTTTTTATTGCACTTCTGAAGCATTTCTGAGGATATTCGAGTGCAAGACGCATAAACGCGATCAGGGGAAAAAAAACATTCTATAAAACATACTCAAATATTTTACAAGGCAGTTAACAAGACTGGATGTTTTGAAGGGATTTTGTTGCATTTATTGACATGTTACGAAAAATACTGGCAGAGTTAAATATCACAAAAAGTTAGTTTTATTGTCGAAATTTGATTGAATGGTGTAGAATGAAAAAAATAAATAATGTGTATAAACGCTTACAGGCAATAGCTATAGCATCAACATGGTTATGGCACGATGGGGAAACGCCACTCAAAATAGGCATAACTGCACAAATAAATCTTTTTTTTCAAGTAAATAAACAATCCAAGCAACGGGTACAACATCAACCTAATATACAAAGCAGATTATCCGAATAACGTTGATAGTCTTGCTCTCACAGTGAAGCCAAGCTTTCGATTAAACAGGTAGGCATGATATATTATAGATAAAATATGACAACTCTGGTATAGTTCATAAGTGATCCCATGTCCAGCTTCACAAATGCTCCATGTACTGCTGAAGTCCCATGCTTTCATTTCCTAAGGAGAAAAAAAAAAAGGAAAATTCACACAGTAGATACACACATGAGCACAAAATGAGTACAAATATTTGCGACTTATTCTGGATAATTTATTTGCGTCACATACTCACGTCATGCTGTCTCCTCCACGATGCCCAGTATTTCTCCGCTTAATCTACATAACAAAGGAATGCATTCAGAAGAATTCTAGTGAACAGCACCAGACTGATATTTATAATTTCATACAATATCTTTTTGGCCTAAGACCTGAGCTCGGGTCTGCAATGCCAATTCAAACATTTTACTTTGCTTCTCAAAACTCAATGTCACCGCCGCTGGCAAAAGAAAATATTGTAAACTATGAATGTAGTCGGGTCCAATTATACTATATGGCGCAAATAACAATGCTGTATAGGCGCCGTTTAGGAAGTCATTTCTTCGGCAACTACCATGAAGACCATCACCTGGCTAAAGCTAAGAATGATGCAAAAAACACATTGTAATTCAACCACAGCATGTGATGAACCAAAGAATGATCCCGCCCTGTCCCTTGCGTTACGGTACCTTTTGTGTGATGAGACAGTAAAGAGTAAACATAAACAGCATTCCTCCGCAGATGGACGTGATTATAAAGCCAAACTTATACAAGTTTCTTTCAGGACTCCTCTGGGAGGCTTTCAGCGACTTCTTTTCAGCTCTGGCTGTGGAAACGATAGGTGATGCATGAAAAACAGCAGCTGTGGACATAATCGTGGCGCTGGCTTTTCAAAGTGAATGAGGGCCAACCTTCCCCACCTGTAGTGAAGCGGTCTGTGGGTGGGTTTGTGGAGAGTTCTGTGCTGACGGCGAAGGGCGCTGTGTATTCCCTCTGGCAGTGCCAGTCTACTGGGGTGTCACTGGTGGTCATCAAGTCCCAGTACACGGACAGCACTTCCAGGGCTCTCCGCAGAGCCTCGGAGGGCGAGCCTTTGAAGGACGTCTCAAAATGTTCCGGTTTATCCTGAGGCAGAGTGTGGAATAATATTTAATTGTTCCTTAAAATGCATTGGAAATAGTCTCATCACTCCTGCATACTTCCACTGAAAAGGGTCCTAAACAATTATGAGGAGTAGTTGTGATTGAAAATTATTTGCTGAGGAATTACCGTGATCCTTCGAGGTCTAATTTGATAACCCAAATCTCCAAATTGGTTTGAAATGTAATTGTATTATATTTAGTAAACCTATTTTTAGTAAATGCCTTTTTGGTGTTTTTTTTATTTTTTATGTTTTATTTTTTTTACTATTTGATGGCCTTCTATAAATGTCAAGCACTTTGAGTTGCATGTTATGTATGAAAGATGCCATAGAAAGTCAGGTTATTATTGTTATTATCATCATCATCATCAACATCATTATTATTGTTGTCATTAATTAACTAGCAGATACTAACCTCAACCTCCTCATTGATCTCAGGAACACATCTCTGTGAATAAATGTTGAGTATGAGAGCTTTCAGAGACTGAACATAGCCGTCATTGACCGAGCCCCTGCCGTATTTAAAGTTGCTGGAGAGGAGTTCCAGGATCCAGGGTAACGCAGCTTTCACAAAGCAACATTTGCTCTGCCAGAGATCAGGAGAAGAGGGGGGAAAATAAAGATCAACATCCACAAAAGGGCGAGTGTGATATTTGGTGTCACGTCATGAAGCAAAAGGAAGAGCACGTGAAATAAAAGTTACCTTACCAATCCCCTCTGCTCTATAAATGTGTAGGTTATTGAACACCCGCTCTTTAACTGGTTATCCATCTGTGTAAACAACAGGGAGATTTCAACCCTGAGAACGTGCCTCACATTTGCTCTCATTCTCTTCCTTGGCTGACTTTGTTATGGTCTATAACAGAAAATGAGAGTGTCCCACGTAAGGAGATTAGAGTACATACCAGGTACCTGACTGTCATCAGGTGTTCCCTCGTGATGGAGTGCCTGCACGGACCAGGGACCTCAGCCATGGTCAGAGGGAAGCTCAGGAACACAAGCACACACAGACACTTCACCTGCAACTGAGACGGTTGTAACAGTGACCTTTCTTTTGGAACTAATGCACAGGCATAGACGACTTGCCGTCCTAAGGAGAATAGGAAAGAGACAACTTGACCTGCATGTCTATCAGTCCATCCTTGTCGGCTGTTGTTTTCATAGTATCCTGGAGAAGCCAATTGCGTCACCCTTCTCAAAGGTTGCGTCTTTGTTTTCCCCCCTTCGAAATACTGAAGAATTTATGTGAATCTGCCTCCCTTCCAGGGCGTAGATGGTGTAACAATAGGGTTTCGGGGGAAACCTGGCTGCTATAGAAGGTGATTTTATGTTTTTTCATAGACATGCCTAGCTGTCCGTGAACCCAGCCCCAGCCCCAGCCCCCCCCCACTGCCTTATGAACATGGCCTGGGAGATCAGAAACATTTAGGTGTGGAGTGGTTCGGGCAGCTGACTGATGACTTCTAGCAAACAACTTCTGGCAACTCATCCAGGCAAATGGACTCCAGATTCAGCCGCATAGCCCACATGGAATGTGAATGATTGAAATTCTTGACAAAACATCTTTGTTCATTCAGCAGCCACCGAGGAAAGGCTAATGCCCATGACACACACTGTGCGTAGGAATTTATATGCGATGATGAACACCCAATTCCTGACTTGACAGTCCACATCCCGCCATCCCAGAATGTAATGCAGCTTTTTGCTCAAATTTCTCAAATATGGACGGATGTGTGAAATGCCCTGAATTGGAACCGTACATGGTCGCTGATCTGTGGCCTTGCGGTCTTCTGTGATGTATTGAAACACACAAGGCGCTTCATTGAAATGACACAAGAGGGAAATATTTGTCATGTTCTATTTTTATTGTGCTTCTGTTCATTGTACGACACTGATCAACATCAACATCGAATTCCGACTTCAATCTCCAAACCAGAAATATACTTTCCATAAATGGAGATGTAATGTAATGACGTTTTAGGTTTTTTTTTCTTTATGTCAGGTAAATGCTGTTGACATAAAGAGCAATTTTTTTTGAATATGATTATATATCACATTGATATCAAGTAGCTAATAAGCTAGTCCATTTGTGTCATTGTTATATTCAAATAATTAATGAAATTGTTAATTATTATTATTGTATTATTGTTATTGATGCTCACTATATATACACTACTTTATTTAGTGATATTTTTGATAATACATTAATGTTTATAATAAATAGAAAGATTGGTGATCTAAGATTATTACATTTTATAATATATTCTTCAAGAAAAATCACCCATTGGCATGCATTATCAAATTGATACTTGGAATCCTTCCATATATTTAAATGTAATATTTTTTTAATCATATATACACATTACATTTTGAAGACTTCGATGAATAATAAATATCTTAGATCACTTAAATAAAGGTTAAATAAAATGTGGAATGAAAAACAGAGCAGAACCAACCTAGAATTGACCGTGTCCATGCTACATGATGGATTTGCATGAAACCAGGGATTAATGCTCCAAATCGGGTGTCTGGTGAGTCCAGGAAGTTTGATAGAGATTATCCAATCTCAAACTCTAACAGTTCGAAGCTTAAATGTCACAGGCCACACCCATCAGAGGTTATTTTTGCCAAATTTGGTATTTTCAATAAACTTTGACTTCGTAGCATTCCTTGCAGATTTCATTTTGAACATTGAATTATGACATAACATAACATAATATAATATAATATTTATTTGTGCATTGGTGTTGTCCCATATCGGTTAAGGCTGCACTGCTTTTGAACTTATCCCGGATCCCTGAAAGAATAGGTTCACAGTTTTCAACCCGATCCTTATGAAAAGGTTCCCATCATTTATAACTGCTTAACCTCACTGAAGGCTTTACTATGAAGAAACCAACCACTTTACTGCAGCTTTTCACAATGCTTGACAGCATGACTGCCTGGTTATATGCACCATAACAATTTTAGGGTTGTGGGCAATTCTAACCTTGAGTTAAAGCGCGACCAGCTTCCTTACTGGGAAAACAAATTGCAGTCTGCAATAATGGAAACACTTTGAACTACAGCCTCTGCCTCTGATCTACTCTGTCGGTGAAGATCAGGCGTGGAGTGCGTTAAACTTTTCATTAGATGTAATCTAATAGAACTGCGCTGCGATGCTCTAAATGCAAAAGAGGCACATGATGCAAAAGTCACATCATATCACATGATTTGTTATCTCCATGGTATGCTGCCTGTATGTAGGTCAGCGACAGTATTATCGAACACATCAGCACATCATACAAACATCAACACACTGCTACACCAACTTCTGCCCTTCTACACGACTTCGGTATTTTCTTTCACCATTGTTTGAAAGCACAAAGTACTGCATTCTTGAGCTCGTGAAAGACATTTTCTCCTACCTTAGTTTTGCTCTGGATCAGGGTTGACACAAGGATGGTCATCTGGTATACGTTTGACAATGGAAAAGAGCAGACTCCTCTGTCACACACATTGAAGAAGGGAGATGGTTTTCCTTTGTTTAGTTCCACTCCTGGGAAAAGGGAAACGCTGCTCAGAAAAACTGACAATTCTACATGTGGCGCTGCTCCTCTCAGCTTTGGCCAATGTGCTCCTCCCGCATGGAGTCAGTTCGCACAGAGTGGCCCTCTTGGCTGATGGAGCGTCTCTCTCTAAAGACCTCCCACCACACACTCATGTGCTCCACAAAATGCAGCATTCTACAGCACACCCTGAAGATGTGTAACTTCTGTTGCTTTGTGCTTAGTATGTGGAAAGCGTTTTTTATTTTTATTTGAATAATTCTTGAAAAAAATGCATCTTGTAGTTGCCGGAGATAGCGGTGGATGCTCGGATCTCGCCACGATCGACACAGTATTCAATAATCCACTGTCTCACAACAGCTTTTGGATTGGAGAGAATGTCCATTAATACATTCTCGGAAGGTTCTTCGAGCCTGAAATACCTGCAACTGGTCCTTTAAACTTGAGGTATCGGTGGCTGCAACCTTGCACTCCCTCTTATCAACCTTTTTCAACCCATTTCTATAAATACTTTGAACAGTGAATTCACTTTGGCTTACAAGGAACTTTAACTTGCCTTCGTGTGTTATTTAAAACACCTGGGCACAGTCTAGCCACGGAAACAGAACACACATGCACACCCACACACACACACACATACATTTGTATAGAAGCTTCTATCCATGCACAGACATAACTCATTATTTTGCAGCATCGCAGGTGCACACACACACACACACACACACACACACACACACACACACACACACACACACACACACACACACACACACACACACACACACACACACTGATACACATCCACCCATAAATGGTTTGAGGTTTATTTATATCAAGAGAATTCTTCTCATGGAAGGTCAGTGAACTTCCCAACGACACAATTTGTCTGTGATGAATAAGCACAGGAAGAACTCAACATACCATTTTAAAGACGGGGACATGAGCAGTGCTGTCAAATTATTTCCATCTTGACCCAAAACAGATTTCTGGAAATTCGCTGTTAGTCCCTCTTGCAAAATATGTCCTAATTGCCTGATATTGAATGACCACCTGTTATCTATTTTGAGATATCTTTTATAGATATTAGTATATATATGATACACTCGCTTGTCTTTAATCCCTGTTATTAAAATCCAATGTTCCTTCACTATGTTCCAATTATATTAATTGATGTTCCTAAGAGGTCCAAAGCAAATTGAGAAGTCCCCCTTTTCAACATTGTTTTTTACTTTCCCGCTGGGAAGTCATGTCACCGATAGTTGAAAGTTAGATTAGATTAGTTAGAGTTTGTCTTTGGTTGATTGCCTTATATTATGATATTAAAATCACTAGCGGGCAAATTCAACAACCTCTTTGATTTAGGTAGGCCTTGTTCAGCAATCATTGGGCCTCAGTGGTATTTCGCTCAGTTTGGCCCTGGTACTGTTCAAAGGATCCAAGAAAGAGCATAGATTAAAAGCACAAGCATATCTTCAAGCACAAGATTTTTTTTTTTTGGGGGGGGGTTGGGTTTTAAAGGATCTGTCTCGGATGTTATACTAGAAAATATGTTTGTGGGGTTTTTTTTCCTTTTTTTTGACTCATACACAGAGGAATGTTTTCATCTAAAACTTAAAAGAAAAATGCCGAAGATAAAAATGGCAATCAATCAATTACCACCTTCACCGCGTGGCAAACTGTCATCAAAAACAATCTAAACCAGACAATTCGTGGATGTGACAGTACGGAAGAGTCAAGTCAAGTCAAGTATTTATACAGCCCTTAATCACAATACCGTCCCAAAGGGCTTCGCAAAACCCACATTGCACATAGAAATCAATGGCATCCCCTGGTCTGAACCCCATCCAGGGAAGGAAAAACTTCCAGAAAGGGGGGGGGGGGGCGAACATCCTTAGGACATTAAGACGCTCTCAGCGGCATGGACGGACCAAGTCAGGAAATCTAGATAGGGACAGTCAAATCCTTCTGACAGGAGCATCAGATAAATTTGAGCTATTTTATTGTTTTCGTGATCCTGTTCCGTCCCTTAAGCAATCACGAAACTGCAGTAACAGTATTTTTTTAAACAATAGTTTTTAGCAGGAAGGGTTTTAGCTCTATAGAATCCTTCTCCGAAAAATGGAGAGTGACAGACGAAACCAAACAAAAAAAACGAAACGCATTCGTGCATCGTTTTCACTGTGTGGAGCGAAGTGAACAATTTGTTTTCAGGGAACCAAGATACATTTCACGCTGGGTATCTATGCGGCAATCTTCAACGCATGCATAAATACACAGAGGACTGTCCGTTAGCCGCGTAAAATGAGTGTTTATTAGAATATTACTTTCTATTTTGAGTTAAAAAATAATAGATTGTGATTGTTAAAAACAACAGAGAATTAAAACATCATCCCTGTTTGGTAAAGGGCAAGCAGTTTATATATAGTCCAGCGTTTTACACTCACAAAGGCAAGACTCTGTGTTCACCCGAAAAGCCCCGAGGTTATCTCGAAATCCCATTGAACAAGTTTATTCTTGTCACGTCAGTACAATACAAGGTGAAGGTCGCTGATACAAAACTTTGAGACGACCGGTGCATTTACGGCTGCTTACTGATCAAACTGGTGAAAAACAACAACAGTCTATATCCTACAAAAAGTCCAACTGGTGCAAACGTCTCTTTTTACGGAAGGGGATTAGGACCACATCAAAAACATATTTTAGTTCAGAGACAAACGTGAAAATGACGGGGAGTGAAGTCAGACGTCAGCATTCTGACTTTAAAAGAGATTAATCAAAGAATTCGGTAAAAAAAGGTAAGCATTCTAAGACTAATGTCTTTTTTTTTTTTTCACCAAGCAATATTTATTTTTCATGCGGTCCTCATCCTCTTCCCTTCTCCTCGGATCAGAGGCGTGGAGAATTCAGAAACAAACCAGAGGATGATCGTGTCTGTTCACCCCCGTCCCCCTTCCTGTCCGCTTTAGGACGGCTGCTCTTATTTAGAAAAATAGACTTTTGCATCGTTTCGGCATAGATTGTTAACAAAACAAGTGCACACTGAAAGCATTCGCGCGTAAAGAAATTATAAGGGGGTGAACGTCTAGCGGGGCCAGAGTCCAATCCAGGTGAGATGTGGATGTTTGGCAGATCTTTCTCATCAGACTGCTGGGGCGAACCCTATCCTGTTGTTTCTGCGATCGAACTCCGTGTAGTATCTGGCAATGAAGTTGGCTCCCAGAATCCAGATGGGCCCTGCAGGGGGCGGCACATCCAAGCCTCTGAAGGTGACGGTGCAGACATCCCCTTCAACCTGGGCCTGCTGGAGACACGGGGGCGGCTCAGGTCATTCCCCACAGCCGGGCGTACAAGTGCACATACACTGGCATTTGGGCTCCAGCTTTCCGTTCCGCTTACCCACAGGATGTAGTCCTCCTGGCTGAGCACGTACTCCTGACCCCCCAGGTGAAAGGACACCGTGGGCAGCGTCTTCACTGTGTCACAGTTCACTTTGTACTTGAAAAAATAAGAGCCAGATTGGATGACGCTGCGATCCAGCGTTTCGCTGGGCGGGGTGTGTAATACAAGAACTGTCATGAAAACATTTGACATGACTAATACTTACTCCGCTCTCATCCAGCTGGGCTCCGATTGTTTTCATCAGTTCAGATACGGAGGAGGCGGGGCCTGTGATGTAAGAGGAGCCTGTGTCGATTACAGCAGTGCAGCCCTCTTGACAGAACATCATCACCTCCCCCACAGAAACACTGGAGGAATGAGGAACGGTGCTAAAAGTAAGATGGACGCTGCAAATAAATGCAAGCGTTGCACAAACACATACTGCACATACACACACACAGAACAGAAACCACTCTGATTCTTATAAAACACACTATGATTCTCACCCTTTCATTGTAACTTCCCACTTCCCTGTCTCTTTAGTGTCCATGTAGTTGAAGCTTCCAGTATAGTAGTTTGGGTCGGTCCCTCCTAAAACCAGCTCTCCACCTGGTGAGTGTTTCGGGTCCCTGTAAACGTCGACCCACATGCAAACAATCTCAGCATTTTCCACATCAAGGATCTTCAATTTGATATGCATGAGGCCAGGGAAGGATTGGAGGAGGATTAGGACCCCCACTTGAAGGACCGCTGGGGGTTCGCGGACCCCATGTTCGCGGAACCTCTGCCCTAGTGTAATTGATAGCCTATCTATCTATCTATCTATCTATCTATCTATCTATCTATCTATCTATCTATCTATCTATCTATCTATCTATCTATCTATCTATCTATCTGTCTGTCTGTCTGTCTGTCTGTCTGTCTGTCTGTCTGTCTGTCTGTCTGTCTGTCTGTCTGTCTGTCTGCCTGTCTGTGTATGTATCTATATCTATCTATCTGTCTATCTATCTCACCCACCTGCTGTAGTAGAGAGAGAACACCTCCTCCTTGAGCACATGCTGAGACATGATGCGGTCGAACACTGGGGTGATTCCATCGATGGCCACATTGGGGTAACCCATTCCCAGCACGCCATCAAACTTGGCGAAGATGAAGGGCATGGCGGACAGGGCAGTGGCTTCAGCAAACACTTGAACGACAGGGATGCCGCCAATCTGCGAGAAGCAATATGCTGATGGTTAAATGTTCCCGGTCCTGCCTCTGGAGCCTGTCGCGCCTGACCGTAAGTTGAGCATGTACAATGTGATAAACATGATATGGTGCATTATCAACTCAAGTTCCTGAGATTCACCGTGTCATTTATGCCTTGCTTCCATACTCACCACAACAACGTCTTCACTTAGGAATCCCCTCACATTACCAGAGGCGTACTGAATGGAAAATCCCGTTCCATTCTCAACATGAGTCCGAGATTTGGAGCCGTCATACCTGTTGTGAGTAACTAAGAGTTCAAAATTTATTGAGTCATAAAGTGTATCTGGAAAGGCATAATGAGCTAGGTTTTTTTTCAACATCAAATCCCTCCCATTTTATTTTCCTTTGGCAAAAGTGAGTTTGTGTATATACTTTGTGTGCGTGTGTGTGTGTGTGTGTGAGAGAGAGAGAGAGAGAGAGAGAGAGAGAGAGAGAGAGAGAGGGAGAAGAGAGAGACAGAGAGTGAGCGAAAAAGCAAATCAAATAGTGTTTCTATGTGTGTGTGCGTGTGTGTGTGAGAGAGAGAGAGAGAGAGAGAGAAAGAGCAAGAAAAATTGTGTTTCTATGTGTGTGTGTGTGTGTGTGTGTGTGTGTGTGTGTGTGTGTGTGTGTGTGTGTGTGTGTGTGTGTGCGTGGGCCAGTAACTGCAAACTTACAACAGGCGGTGGAGAAAGGTGAGCAGCTTTGGGAGGGCACCCACAGGTTGGCCGAGCCTGTGTCGAACACAACGTTAAACATCTGGGCAGGAGAGCCGATGCTGATTTCCCCAAAGTACTGAGTCTGAGAAAGAGAAACAAAATACCAAATAAAGTTAAAGCGCACGCTGCCATGCCAATGACGTTAACTTATTCTTTCGGACTATTTATATAAACTTGTTTCTTTTTGGACGCGTGTCAGGAAAAAACGTTTTGAATGTGACACAAATCTGTTTTTGGACAAAAATGTAAATTTGGGGAAAAGTGCAGCCTATGAGTGTCGGGGTCTCACGTCCAGGTAGTTGGTTAAGGGCGTCGGCACGGTGCCATTCATGGGGTCATCTGAGGTCTTCTGAGCCAGTTGAGGGAACACCTGAGCGAAAGAGATGCCCATCTCCCTCATGTTTTCTCGAATGGATGGCATCTTTTTTAGGGTGACTCTATAAGTAGAGCAAAAGAAAAGGGAAATAATGTGTTCAGAGTCAGATGATTCAAGATATTTAGAGTCCATGTGTTGTTTTTATTGGAGGGCGCAACGTTGTCTTGATTATTCATAATTATCATACAAATATGAATAATACTCGATATATACTTGATAGTTGGACTGTTGCTGCATATGCCAATGCCCAAAACATGAGTGGAACAAACCATTTTAAGCCCATTAGTTTTGTACAAGGATGAGTTCCATTGCAAATCAATAAACAACATACTGCATCGAATTTATTAACCCTCGCTTCAGATTCATTTGATTCACGCTGATTGGGATTCATTTGCGCAACATTTCTCCGTTTTCTTGTGTGTAAGTGCAGTGAGTATTTAAGATTCAGAATTTGCATGGGGAAGGATATGCGAGGGGAAATAAATGCTTACCGTCGCAGAGCGTGGCTTGTGGCGCTCAGCGATAGCGCAACCGCGCAGAGCCAGTAAGTCATTGCCGGTGCCATGGAGACTTCTTTGAAGACAGGTAGAAAGCACGGGCCAACGGTGGAAGCAGATCAGCTGGCCTCCGCGTTACTTTATCACTCCGGAGATTTTTATGGCTGAAGTGCAACGGAGCTTGCGCCCTCTTTTATAGCCCTCGGCCTCCACTCGTTTTTTATATCATCTCTTGTTCCCTTCGCTCTGACCCTCTGACCACTGACTCTGCCTGGGACCTTTCCTCCAAGTGACCAGTGAAAACAAACTCTGACTCCCCCCCGCCCGCCCTGTCTGGGTCCCACAGCCCCTCATCTGATAAATAGGTCCCAGTAAAAGGTTTGAACTTTGACCCCCCCCCCCCCCCCCAAGAAAGAAATGGCAGATAAAAAGCAGGGATGCAGAGTTCTCAGGAGGGGTGCGTTTGTCATGCTGGGGGCTGTCAGGGGCTAACCCTGCATCGTAGATTCCAAAAAAATTTGTTAGTTGATCCACTACACATAATAATACAATCTATCATCAATGTTACTTTAAAATGCTGATCGCAATATTTGTTGCAGTTGTGAACAGCCCCCCCCCCCTTCTGCGTTGCCTGCTTAACTACAGATGTCTCTGTGGGTTAGATAGGCGTCACACCTATCTGTTTACACTCTGGCGGAGCTGCCCCTCCTTAACTGCAGTCAATCGCAGCTTCTCAAATAACCTACATCCCCCGATCCACGGGAAAAAGACAATACATACCTGCATGTTCAGTTCACTTAGTTATACAGCACTCAGCAGAGATGAGGCGACCCTCGAGTTTATTATGGACGGTTGGACGCTTGTGTTTTCATAGCTCCTGACCAAAATTACATGCTTACCAAGACATTGCAAATATCAGTATGTTGATTCCAAATTTTCTATGCCTCGCGGAAAAGTGGAGTGGATTCCCACAGTATCTCTCCTGTCAGAGTCGGGTCGTATGTGGGTGCCGCGCTGACCACCCACTGGAGCCAAGGAGATATGGCGGTCCACGTCAGACAGCCATGGTGGAGGGCAGAAGTCAGCCCCCTTAGATCTTCCCACGGGGGCCGAGCTGACAGAGAACTGATAGCGCGGTCAGCCACAGCTCATAGGACTGCTGAGGACTTCCTGCAGCGAGGTCTCATAGGCTTTGCCTGACGGCATCTGGGTGGAAACAAGGCGTGTTCTCTTTTTTTTTCATCAACTTTGTTTGTTGATTTTTTTTTTATACACAAATTGACAGGAATGTTAAAGCGCTTCTGAGTGACGGTGTCATGTTCTAGTAGTGCAGTAACAAAAACAAACAAGGAAAATACAACGAAAAACAGTCAGCTTGGTCATATTCCACATATTACAGTAAACATAATATCCTCACCCTTCAGGTCAGAATAAAAACAGATAAATTCATAAGTAAATAAGATCAAATGGGACCTTATTCATAGATCACTGGGAAGGTATTTTTCCCTGCACGGGCAAAGAGGTCTCCACATTTTTTCACATTTCCTGGAAGAGCCTTTCAATTTATATCCGATTTTTTTTCCACGCCGTGAGTTATTAAAAATGTATTTTATCCACAGAGTGTGAGAAGAAAGTGTTGGTGATTTCCGTGTCATTAGTATTAGACGTCCAGCCAATAATGTTCCAAAAGCTATCACATCCGCTCAGAGCCTCAGCAAAGGCAACCGAGGGATGCCGAACGGAGCAGGAAGGCGTGAGGCTCGATAGGCATCCCAGTTACCTCCGTCAGGGTATTGAAAACCTCAGTCCAGTAGTTACTCAGAGATGGACATGACCAAAACATATGGACATGGTTTGCCGATGTTTGGCGCGCTTTCACATGCGGGGTCAAATATTCTCATACAATTTGGAAAGCCTAACTTTGGTCCAATGAGTGCGGTGAACAACTTTACATCGAATCAACCCATGTCCGGCGCACGCCGATGAGGTAATGCAAACGTTTAAGAATATCCCCCCAAAGTTCCTCAGAGATCCCCTCCCCTCCCCTCCCCCAAATCATCCCCCATAAGACCCCCTTCACCGAATTCAGAGAGGTTGAAGATAAGGTTTGGATTTGACTGTAAATACATGAAATCATACCTTCCATCACAGGGGCCTCGGTGAGAAATGCATCTAGAGACGTGTCGTCAGGCAGGTTAGGGAACTGGGTATATTTATTGTGAACAAAACAACGAATTTGCAGGTATTGTATCTAAAAAAAAAAAAAAAAGATGTTTAGGAAGAGAAAACAATTATAAGAGCAAATATATCACCAACATCAAAATCCTTGAATTGTTTAATTCCAAATTTGGACCATACGGAAAATGCTCCATCCGATATATAGGGAGGAAAAGCATGATTTTGCATTTGCAACTAGTGGAGCAGAGGTAGAAAAAGTTTGTTAAACAAAGTGACGGAAAGTATCAGATTCAAGCCAATGCTGTTAGTAGCCCAGTCATAAAACCTAAAGTTTGGCAAGGCCATTCCTCCAAGAGGCTTTTGTCTGTAAAAATTCCTTATATATTTTCTGGTTTTCTTTTGTTCCAAATAAACTCCGAAATAAGGCTATCAAAAAAGAAAGAAAAAAAAAAAAAAGCTAGAGGGAGAAAAATAGGAACCGAAATAGATAGGAGAACTTTGGGAGAGTGTTCATTTTTACAGAGATGATCCTCGCAGCTAAATTTGGAGGGAGCGGCGACCAGCGTTCAAAGCCGTGTTGCAAACATGCTAAACAAGGCGTGAAATTGGCCTCAAAGAGATTTTTTTTGGAATCTCTCAAAAACAATTCCAAAATATGCCGAGGTTTTTTATGTGGGAAATTATGAAAAGGGTATTTATGTGCGGTTGAGTCGAGAGGAAATAGTTCACTTTCACCTCCATTAAAGTTGGTCCCGATACAAAACTGAATGATTTCAGCGTGGCAAGGGCAGCCGGGACAGATACAGATGGACAGGTTTGAAAGGTACTGAAGGATGTCGTCCGCACAAAGAGAGACCCTCTGTTTTGTGCCATTCCTGGTTTTCCCAGCAATGCGAGGGGGGGCTCGTGCGAAGCGAGATGGCGAGGGGCTCAACAGCCAAGCGGGGGGGTCAAAGGGCAACCCGGTCTGGTGGACCTGTGGAGAGTATTATCTGTACCAACTGTGGCTCAAAAGAGAAGAATAATAAGTATTAGAATAAGAATAATAAGAGTCATTTCAGCCAGGTTATTAACTTTTTTTTTGGGGGGGGGGGGCGCTAATTCATGTAAAAAGGTTCTTACGATGCTCAGCAGGAGAGCCATCTGGTCCTGGACATTCACCACGTTGCATGGATTTAGCCGTTGTGGTGAGTCGTACAACGGTGTTGTTTCTTTCTAAATCATCGACAAAGTCAGGGTGAACGCCGGGGATATGAAGTGAATTAGCGAAACCGTCCACATGTGAAGAATCCGCTCTGTTTCCAGGAGTACACAGTGATGTGTAACGTCCTTTAAACGCATCATTCATTTTCTAAGGATCAATTGTTAAGCCTGAAGATGTTTGAATTTTGAGGATTTGGGGAGACGATGATAATAATATACTGATTAATATATATATATATATATATATATATATATATATATATATATACACTGTACATATACTGTGTGTGTGTGTATATATATATATATATATATATATATATATATAATTAGACTAATATATTTTTAGTGTATGATAAAACGATAAAATGATAATAGGTATATCTGGATTTTATAAGTATATCTGGATTTCAGTAGCATTTCCGTTGTATGATCCGTAGCTAAAACCTCAAACTGGGCCTGTGAGGAGAGAGATCTGGACAACAAGAGGTGGCATAAATTGTGTCCAGCTGTTCAATGCGTTTTTATTAATCCAGTATGCCTTTCCCCTCTTAATTTTCCTCCCACAACCACTGTGAGAAATTATTTCACCTCTGATACAGGCGTGTGGGGTCTCCCAAAACATGCGCACACATCGTGAGTATTCGGGAGAGTTATCATCAGATCCTTTAATATGTATTTTAATAGTAACTGGGGCATGGTCAGATATAACTATCGCATTACGTGACGTTGACTTTACGGTTGGATGAATTCTATTATCAACAAGAATATTTTATACGAGTAAAATTGGAACGGAACGGAAATTTGAAAAACATGAATATTCCTTTCCAGGGGGATTGAAAAAACACCAGGGGTCAGATACGGCAAATTGTTCACTAAAGGCTCAGTCTAGGATCCAGCCAACAGTTGAAATTCCCTTAAAAAAAACCCCAATTGTGAGGATTTATCTGGTAGAGTGGAAAACAACGTTTGAAAAAGCCATCATCATCTCATAACATGTGTTCTTGATGATTTAATGAGGGGTAGTGAGTCCGCTTGTTTTTTTTTGTTTTGAATGTTTGTTACCTAAGCTCTATTCCCACATGGAATCTGTAACATTGCTCGATAAAAAATATCCGGAAAAGGCAGTAGGTAGTCATTCCCAAATTGGCCTCCTTCCGTATGGAGTCTGTTCCCACTTAGATGACTGTTACGGATACATGACGTCACGCTCGCACGAGAGGTGTCTCATATCACGCGAGACTAGGCGACAGAATCTGTTTTTAGACCTGCGCTTCGCTCCCCGTCTCCCGGACACAATAACCCCCAATCCAAAGTTATTAAATCAGTGTGATTATTTTCAACCTGTCCTACACTCTCTGCCTCCGTAGAAGGAACGTTCTCCACCTGTTCTCCCTCTCCGCTCGCTCCCTCCCTCGCTCCCTCCCTCCCCAAGCGCTTGAGCCCGATGTCCCCCCACGGTCGCACCCCTAACCGTAAAAGACACGTCCGCGGTCTGAGTGACATTTTTAAGAAGAAAAATAATCAAATTCAAGAACATAAAGACGGGTTTCAGTTTCTCATCTTTGCAGCCGAGCACCGGTCCCGATTTGCATGGAATGAATATTTTCAAAAAACCCGCTATTTGTGCCCACCACCACCACCACCACACACACACACACACACACACACACACACACACACACACACACACACACACACACACTTTAAGTGCTTGTACGACTCCCGTTCCAAAATGACACAAACACAGAACATTGTCAGTAGATTTACAGCTTTCGGCGCAAGAGGGAAAGGGGCTCTCGTGTTTTCCAGGAAAACAAGGTTTTTTTTATGGGTGATCAGGTACAAAGACGGAAAATTACAGTTCTTTCTTCCACATGGGCTATAAATAATCAAGACGCCTTCAATTACCAGCCGACCGATTCTCATGTCTGGATGTATTTTCGCCAATATGATTAGCCAAGCCACTTAGGGGACAGCGTTAAGAAATGCCTGACACTCATGGCAGTGTCGAGGCCAGAAAGTCTCCTTCCCACAGTGCCCGGAGAGGCCGTTACATAACTCCTGCCTGGCCTCCCACCTCTACAGTCAGCATGGGCTCCAGTCGTGGCCCTGGGAAATCCAGAACACCCCGCCGTCGGCCTGTTTACGTAGCTTCAAATGATTGAGGGCCTAATTTTTAGATGCAGGATTTTACACCAAAGCCACATTTTAGCAGTTAAAAGAAAGATAGCAGAAAAAGCGAGATGTGTGGTCTGACAAAGCGAAGCCCGTGAGCTGTTAAACCTAAGAGCAGAACTAAAAAAGCAGAATTGGAAAATCCAATGAAAAAGTTGTGGGAAGAAGTGTAACAGCCTCAACCTCAAATTAGTTCCTGATGACAGATACTCATCAGAGGCGGATCGGAGCGAGCTGAGGGGCTGGGGTGTAGGTTGCCGCTGATCCATCATGATAAGGGAGATGGGAGGCGGAACGGCAGTTGTCTGAAGGAAATGAGCATACGAGGGGAGATAATCACTTAAGTAAACGGTCCAATTCCTAAACACCGTACGGGGCAAAATAAGACGGTTGGTCTGATAAATCAGATAGTAAACTTGTGATTACTTAAATTTTCTTTCATGGAAAAGAAACCAAAAAAAAATATAATAAAAAATCCTAGTGGGAGTGAGGAACTAACACATGGTTTGGTTTCACTAATTTTATGCTTCATTGCTATTTTGGAAGGTGGACTCCAAGTGAAAGGTGAAGAGGCTGACACCATCTAGAGGCGACGCAGGGGTACTGCATGTTAGATCACTTAATTCTAAAAGTTTACTTGTATATAACCAGTACATATTAGTACATATAAACAGCAAATGTCCCTAGAAGTAACTCTAAATGATGTGTGTTTGCAATAACATCGTGTTTCTCTCTATTCAACTGATATAATTTTAGGAGGAGACAATGTATGAAACAAACAACTTAATTGTTTAGATAGATTCTGTTGTTGTACTTTGTTGAGAGAAAAACAGCATGTGTTTTAATCCAGCCGAGTAAAGCCTTGGATTACAAACATACCATTGTTTAGTACATTCTGAAGGCCTCAACTATATCTTTGATGGTAAGCCAACTGAAGCCTTCGCCTGGGGGACGAGGGTATAGAGAGGGACTGTGTGTGCCTAAGAGTGCCTGTGCGTGCGCGCGCGCGGGTGCGCGCGCGTGTGTGTGTGTGTGTGTGCCGTGTGCGTGTGTGTGTGTGTGTGTTTGCATACCTACTTTATAAATCTTCAAACCTGACCTTTCTTTTTTCGCAAAATTATTTTTTCCAGACGTAAGAGAAACAGGATACAGGGGTGTATTCCAACCAGCTGCCAACAGACCGCTTGGCAACACATACGATTCACAGCAGCATTGACACGACAAAACATAACTCTTGTTCATCGACAATCCCACCTGACCTGCAGCACAGTTGCCAAACCTGCCATTATAGTGGTGATCAAATAGTTTTCTCCCCCTGATATGCCGTTGCAAGGACGTCACACCCACGGCGCTTTTATTTATTTGAGGACTTCCCTTCATTAACACTAGCGGAGGCATGTTGGAGGGATTGGAAGGAACACATTATGTCAGCTGGTCCTGTGAAGGCCTCACGCGCCAGTGATCCCCGGGGAGGGGTCCGTCGGGAAAACGGAGCAGGTGCTGCATAAAAGAGAGGGTCAACATCTGGTAAACATGCAGGAAACCATGGCAACTTGTCTTTTTCATCCTTAGTGTTTACAACAAGAAAAGTGTCCCCAGTCCATCCCCTGACTCCATGAATATTTCATAACAGCAGGCCTGCAGTTGCACAGAAATGTTGTGTGTTCAAGGCCTTTTAAGACCCTTGGCCAGGCTTAAGTCAAGTCAAGTCAAGTCAAGTTTATTTATAAAGCCCTTAATCACAATACAGTCTCAAGCACATTTTACATAGAAATCAACATCCTCCCCTGAATCCTTATCTGGGCAAGGAAAAACTTCCAGAAAACCCTTTGGGGGAAAGGGGAAGAAACCTTGAGAAGGGACCACAGAAGGAGGAATCCCCCTTTCAGGATGACCAGGCTGCAGTGGATGCGGAGTGGGCAATAATAATAATATAATATGACGAATGACAGGATATTGTACTTCTATACTATGCAATGTCAACGTGATGCAATGTCACATTCCCCCAAATGGTTCATCTGTAACCACACAGTACATTGTGCTTCTGCTACCAAACGTAATGAGTAATACAACGTCGGTGGTCATTGTAAAATGCAATTTCATTTCCAAAAGCCTGGAATTGTTAATCTGATTGTTTTGGTGTGTTTGAGTCAGTTTATCAGTGTGTTTTGCATTTGTGATGCACATTGTCAGGGCCATAAAAAATATGTTATTGCAGTTTAGATGTATCTATTAAAAATATTCAGTTAAAATATCCAGTGTATACTTGTAGGCTTGTGCGTGCACGTGTGTGTGTGTGTGTGTGTGTGCGTGTGTGTGTGTGCGTGCGTGCGTGCGTGCGTGCGTGCGTGTGTGTGTGTGTGTGTTGGGGGGGGGGGTGCGTGTGAGTGTGCATGTGTGTGTATCAACAGCGGCCAATTGACATAAAAATGGAGGAGCTCGGCTCTTCCACAAGCCTCCACAAAGTCAGCTATTGCATCCCTCTCAGCTTTCATACTGTTACTAATTTGGAAATGAAGTCTGCTGCCTGCCAGCAGAGGGGATGACTTTAATTGCTTATATAAAAACCCATCTATAACACATTAGCGTGAGTCCTCATTCCAAAAACACATGTTTATTTCAGAAACATCAGCACACGAAACAAGATCTTACGGTGAATTATATGAATGTTTTTATTATCATGTCATTCCAATTCTTGACCCATCCCATATGGGATTCTGTGACACATCATACAACATACACTTAATTTAATTCAGACACACACGCAGACACACAGACACACAGACATACACACACACACACGTGCGATTGATAAAGCATTGTCTTATCTCATCTCAATTTATCTTATCTTATCTTATAAAATCTCATTTTATATTATATTATCTTATCTTAACTTATCTTATTTGATCTTATTTGATCACATCTCATCTTATATTATATTATCTTGTCTTATCTTATCTTATCTCATCTTCATTTATTTTATCTTATTTTATCTCATCTTATATTATCTTATCTTATCTTAATTTATCATATTTGATCTTATCTTAACTTATCTTATTTGATCTTATTTGATCCTATCTTATCTTATCTTATTTAATCTCATCCTATATTATATTATCTTATCTTAACTTATCATATCTCATCTCATCTTATATTATATTATTTTATCTCATCCTATTTAATCTCATCTCATTTTTTCTAATCTTCTCTCATCTCATTTTAATTCATCTCATTTTATCTTGACCCGGTTGACCCATATCAAATTACTAGACGTTTTCAGTGCCCCCTGCAGGCTAACTTCGGCATGGCAGCTAAAATACTGTAGTATTTACACTGTAGGATGCTGGAAAGCAAAGGGTTGAATGTAAAAAAATTCAAATGTAACCCTCATGATCTATAACTGCTGTCTTAAATACACACCAAAAACCATGTCTGAGAAAACCATTAAATCCTTACGGACTCGCATGAAGATATTCGCATGAAAGCCCCGTGTGCAAAGGATGTCCCCATGAAAAAAAAAAAAAAAAAAAAAGGCCGTAATGGCACCGGCTCTGTCACTTCCTGGACAACAAGCTTCCACATCCGCTCATCCACCAAACATCCTCTCTATGGACTGACTGGTCCCTGAAGGGGAGACAATATGACTTTCCTCCGTTATCTTCATGACAGAGGGGGTTTTATTGTCCTTTGTGTTTAAGAGCCCATTCCTCTCTATTCTTAGACTGAAGAAAATCGAAACTGTGAAAACATATTTTGCTCGAGCAGCAAAGAAAGGCACGACAGATCTGGTAAAGGGTTTTATCTCAATGAAACGGACGCACGCGCATGAAGCGGTTTAAACAAGGGCCAAATATTCAAAGACAATGGGGATTGTATGTTTTTTTTACTCTCCAGATAATAATAGGGCAAATGAATTACCAGGAATCAGTACCCATTTCATTTATCTTATCTTCTCTTATCTTATCGAGAAATTTAAAATAAATTATGTTTAGTTTGAGTTCCATAAACTGTACCTGTGAACGAAAACAACAACAAAAAGGAAAACGTATATTTCCTAAAACTTTATATCTAAATCTCTATCAAAAGCAACAGCTGATTTATTAGTGACATAAGAGTCATTATGAAAAATAACCTTTGATTGGTAAAGGAGATTTACGCACGACACCAAAAATAACAAGCAACACATCAAATATAATGTATATTGTGTAATAATATTAGCATATACTGGATCTCTTCCCATGCATGTCTTAGTTAGGCTCTCCAAGCCGAGCCACGGTCAACAGCTGTTTCTCTCTTTTTTTCCTTCAACTGCTGCAGTGTTCTGTGTTCCTGAATAATTCAATGTTGTCTGTGGTGTGTGTGTGTGTGTGTGTGTGTGTGCGCATGTGCGTGTGTGTGTGTGTACTGCATGGGTAGGACTCAGCGAAGGGGAAGGCTGGATGCATGGGGACAGGCGTCATGTTTTATGCCTGCGGCCTGGCGTGCGTCTTATGTAAGGGGTGGAGGAGTGGGAAGGGTGGAGGGGGGTTGGAGGACCACTGTACCACAAGTCCCGTCGCTTACTCATCATTTGTCTTTCCCCTTCCCCAAAAACTCATATCCTATCTCTTACACACCCACAAGTGGCCTAATTTTAAGCTATCGTTTCATGTCACCGTCCGCACGCAAGTCATCACACTCACAATTCCGGTCAATCTGTCCCAACTCTAAACTTCTGTCTTCCTCTATGTCTCTTCCACTATCGCTCTCCAGCATCTGCCTGTCTTTCCAACTTCCCACTCCTGTTCTCTGAGTCCAATTTTTTTTTTCTCATCAGGAAGATATTTAGTCAGGATGGCTTTTTCAAGCTGCTTTTCCCCCCCCTTTACAATGACACTACTACAATTACATTTTCTACAAATGGATCTTTGTATTTTGCAGATCCCATTTCAGTGCTAATAGTTTTAATAACTAGCGCAAGAGAAAAGTTATGGATGTTCTCATTAAATTTGAAACATTGCCTTGTTCCTCCTTCCTGGGCTTTCTGTTAAAAGCTGGGGAGTTTAAGCCGTGTCTTCTTGGAGGCATCTGGAACATAGGAATCAGCTGGTAACTTCTGCATTATTTAGCAGATTAACAAAAGCCCAGAGGCATCTGATTTCCCCCAGGTACACAGGACTTCTGTTCCGTGTTATTTCACAACAACACACAGATACCCCCCCCTTCTGGTGTCCTTTTCTAATTACAGCATTACAGAATATTGGTATTGACAATTAACCATGAACTTTAATTTATCTGTAGTTTTTATTGAATTTCAGTGTCTCCAAGTTTTACACAAAATACTACTACTACTTCTACTACTAATACTACTACTACTAAAACTACTACTACTACTATTACTACTACTACTACTAATAATAATAATTAATAAATATAGCTGCAGGCAGCAAAGCACAGGGACCAGGTTAGTGCCCCAAGAATTTTGTATCTACGACCAGCGGCTCAGAAGTTATTCGACAAAACAGACAAAGCAATCTACAAAAACAAATCCACATGTCCATTGAGATAGACATTGTCAGGAAGTAAATGCAAATATAAGATCAATCAGTAGAATCCCCCTCTTAAGCCAAGGAGTTTAAATACGAACGTTAGCGTTTATTGAGATACCTTCCAATACTGTAGGTACGCTGATTCTGTTTTTCACGCTGTATTGCATTTCGTAGCCGTGGTCACGTATTGATAGATGTTTGGCTTTCGAGTTAATATTTAATTACTCTCTATTGATTGTGGATGCACAGCATTCCAGAGCAGTGGACACTCAATTACTGTCAATCATAAAAGTAAACACAGGGTCTCTTGCACAATTCCAAAGGGCTTTGTACTCATTATTTCCCCCTAGTCCTCCCCGTCAGCCGACCTTTATGTTAGTCATGCCGTTGTCCTTATTCAAAGTTTTTTTTTAAAAGCGTGGCTGGGTCAACAATTCACATTCTCTTCCGTGACATTGCTTAAGCCATTGGAAAGTTACTGCATTTTACAGGCAACAGTAAGTAATGGGTGACGCCTCTTACTATTCACTCTGAAATCCTATAATTTTCCTTCGCCACAGACCGCATAGACAGCACATGTTTAAGCGATCCACAGCAGAACAGTACACCAGATCTCTGCCGCACCAGATAAAGCAAGTCTAAATTGAGTCTGGATTCCTGCAGAAAGTCACACTGCAGGGCGAAGGAAATGTTGGAGCGTTCAACCTACCAGTCAGAGCGCATCACTGCCCTAGATGTGTGTGACATGAATTGGCCAGCAGCATTTAGCAGCCAACTTTGTTCCACACAGAATGTCATGTGGCATGTGACGGGTAGAGTAAATTTCTCTTTGCAACAGAAAGATGAGTATGTGTTGACTGTTGAGTTATATGCCCTCTAGTGTGTTGAACTTCATGTATGCTCTGGTATTCGTACGGACGCATGAAAGGACTGTGGGCTTTGCTGTGATCATGCACACGCATATACACATTGAATATCGTAATAGAGCTTAACTATAACAATAATAATAATAAAAAAAACCATGAATAATTAAACTAGAGCATGCTGGGCATATTCGAGGCCCACTGGGACTAATGCAAGAAAGACAAGTAGGCCTATGTAATATAAAAGTAAGTGTTCTTGCCCCCGCAGTTCTGTTCCCTTGCAAGCTCCCAGTCTTCAACATTGAAATTAAATGGGATGGAAAGCTGCCTTTCATGTAACGCTATTCAGGTCACTGCACTAACAATCTGCACTGGAGTTACAATTACCGTACTGCGTTTGAATAGGAGTGCAATGCACCATTTTAAACCATGTGCTTCTTACCTGATCCTGATGACATAATGGAATGTTATGAAACGAAAGCATTTCCCCCCAATTAAAATAATAGGTGCAACACTTTAACATACATTTAAAAGTAATCTGTTTTGCCTGTGTGGAAATAAAATTACAAGTCTGACTCAAACTAAAAATGATCTACTTGTAATTAGCAATGATCACTTGAAGAGGTAGCCACGCATGAAACAGCAGGTTTAAGTTCCCTATTTGACAAATATGGAAGTCATTTACAGCCTTCTTGATGTTCTGCAGAGGGTGGGCCAAAAGAACTGTCAGAGAAGGGTGTTTGTGGCTAAACATCCAGGCATGAGATGTCAGAGGGCTTGACTTCAGTGTCAAACCAGGTTACTCCCTGATATTAATCCGGTACCGAGACTGAACTTTATGCTGGCACAGAGGAGGTGGGGGCTTGATTTTCTGGTGTTGGTCAGTGGTAAAAGTCATGAAAACTAGTTTAACAGAAAAATTCAAACTCTTGATTTAGTGGCATTCTCTTATACTTCTACTACTACTAGTACTAGTACTTATAATAATAATAATAATAATAATAATAATAATAATAATTATTATTATTATTATTATTGTTATTATATTTTTATTATTATTGTTTCCACAATTAGTACTATTATCTTTATTTTTGTTGTTATTATTGGGACTGCTGTTATTACTGTAATTCCATTTTTTTCACTACTGTACTATACTGCTACCTGTATCTCACCATATAATAGACAGTTTTTTTACTATCATTGCATATTATTGCTACACACTGCTGATAAATAGTATCTACCACCTACCCATATTGGGCTAGTAAACTGTTCAGGCGCTCACTTCCAAGCCCTAACCGTTAACTTCTGTTTACAGATACGTCCGTATATTTCATTTTCCTTCTATTTCCTACCTTCTACCTCTGCCTTGCCCTGAGTTACTCTACCACCGCAAAACGGGTTTGTCCATACACGCACGGCGCGGCTCAAAAGCGGTACGCGTGTCACTACCCACGAAGAAAGAGGGAGCCTGAAAAAGGGGATGGAACGCGGCGCTGCTCCGCTACCCCGCGGGGGGCTGCGGCGGCGGCGGAAGGTCTTTGGGACCCGGTCGCCGCGCTGGGAGCTAACTCGCAGTGCGCATGCGCCCCATCCCGGAATAGGATGAACCGTCGCGCTACCTGCTTAAAGGGACAGCAGCCCCCCCCCCCCCACCCTCCCTCCCCCTCCCCCGCTGGACGCGCGGCGAGAGTTTGACAGTTGGAAAGTCGAGCGGAGGCGGTGACCGCGAGGTAAAAGGCTTTACCCCAAACGCCGAGGACGCGGAAAGTCGGCGAAGGGAGAGTTGCGCCTGTGGCCGGGCGACGAGGTAAGAGGAGACGGCGGCCCCGTCCGCGATGGGACGCCAGGTGTCCGGAGCGCCGCTGGGGGAGTACGGCTCGGTCAAGAAGAAGAGTTGCAAACGCCCCCTCTAAGTGGCCGCCATGGCCAGAGTCCTCCAGAGGAAGAACCACTGGGTCTCCAAAGTTAAGGAGTGCGCCGTTTCCCGGGACGCGCGCGGCGAGCTCGGCGTGGAGCTGCGCGGCGGAGCGGAGAACGGGGAGTTTCCGTACGTGGGACGCGCCGCCGCCGGAGGAAGAGGAGGAGGAGGAGGAGGAGGAGGTGGGGGAGAGGCGACTCCGGCGGCGGGTCCGGCCGGTTGCCCCCAGGAGGGAGAGCTGCTGCTGGAGGTGGAGGGGCTGTCCGTGTCGGGGTTGCCGCTGTACGACATCCTGGCCCTGATCGACAGCTGCGACGACCCCGTCAGGTTGAAAACTGTGCGGCAAGGTGAGCGGCGGTGACCCGCACCACCCACACGAGAGATAAAAGTTCGACCACCTTTCCGAATGTAAAAGGGAAAGGACACGTGCGTACAACGTTCAGAAAGAAAGACATATAAATAGCATACACCCAGTGGACGATTTTGTAGCTGGCATTTAGCTGTACACAGTCCATTAATTGGGACATAGACAGAGTCATCTATTATTCCAGCGCTATGGGAAAATGCCTCACATGAAGATGGGGAGGCTATCACCCAGCTTCTGTTTGACTATGGTTGCCAAGAGATCAAAAGCAACACTGGGCCCGGGTTGGGCATGATGCATCACATGAATGGATACAATAACACTACAACTACTACTAGTAATACATTTATAATACATTATAATACATTTTATTTGTATAGCACTTTTCCCCAATGCCCAAAGACACTTTACATTAACACGAAATGAAAAACACCTCCCCATATCAACATTGGCAGGACACATTCAAGAGTCAGGTGGTGCATGAAAAAAACAAAACAAACAAAAAAACTGGAGCCTGTGGTCATTTCAAAATTTAGTGAGAGGCATTGGTCAAAAATAAAAACTGTTAAAATGTTCACTGGAGACAGATTCCCAAAAATGCCTTGCGGTGGAAAATGGAGCATGTTGTTTTTTCTCACACAGTTGTTTGTCAATCCACTCGGATTGTTTCCAAGAGAGATGCATCAGTCAGCTGTGGCCAGCTGTGGTTATTTCTGGAATTACCCATTGCAAGTTAGATGAGTCTGACTTGCGTTGCCTATGGTCTGCTGCACATCTGTCTAAGAGGCAGCTGGAGGAAGCAATATGCAGCTACTAATTGTAACTTCATCTTTTTGTCAGTGTCCAAGATCATTTGGCATTGCATCTTTCTGTGTTTTTGTTCTTCTCTGTCCCAGCTGATGTTACGTTACCTTTTTTGGGTTCCAGGATAAATGTTGAACAGAGGCATAACTCCAGCTGCAGGTTCCCAAGCACTGAGAGAAATGTGTTTCGATACCAAAAGCAGCATTCTACCATCAGGATGTCACATTGGTTTACACAGATAGGCACTAAACACATGCGCAAATGATAAAGCTCACACTCTCATGTGCACACATATGACACATAGGACATGGACACACATTTAACACTAACATATTGCGCACTTATTTGGCCGGGCCAACAATTTATTCCTGGGAAATCATTAACTCTGTTATGTAACAGGGGATTGGTTTCGGTAGTATGGAGTTGTTGTCTTTGAGATCTACTGTAGGTCCATTAGTGGCTTCACGCTAAATGCTTGGCCTTTCAAACCCACCCTGCTCCCTCTCACACTGCATAGCAAAGGATATGACACCTGGAACTCGTAAATAAACCTGTAAGTTATGCATGGTTTTGACAAATAAGTATTGCATCATTTATCTTTAGTTGTATTAATCCCTCTGGGGGAAATTTGTTCTCTGCATTCACCCATCCTAGTATCTGACATACTGTATGTAAGAGCAGTGGGCTGCCACCCACGTAGCGGCCCTAGGGAGCAGTTGTGTGTGTCTTGCGCAAGGACACTTCAGCACACTACCAGCCAGGGAGTAAACCGGCAATCTTCTGAGCACTAGATGGCCTGATCTACCTCCTGAGCTACATGCACTTAGGAGTTCATCCTTGGGTGAATGAGAAGAAAAACAATTTGCAATCAATCTTTGAACTTCAAATGTGAAGAATATTTTCAGTGACTTTTTTTTTTTTTTAACCATCTCTGCACATTTGCCCTCAGTCTCTTGCATGAGTCAGTAGACTCCTCTGGACTCTAATTAGAGGGCAGAATATTCTCTGTCTACCTGAGCGGCTTAGTGGCTCACAAGACCTCCATTGTTCTTCGGTTCAGTTTGTGGGGCTTTCATGTAGAACCGACAGCAGTAGCAGCAGGGCCCACACGAGAGAGAGATCCAGACAGTGTTCTCAGTCCCAGGCCAGTTTACAAAACCCCCCTCCTTCTACTCCAAATTTCTCTGGGTCCTATTACAGCGTCTGGTTCATAAGGGGAAACTCTATCAGCGTGCACAGGTAGGCCGGCAGGCACCACTGAGCACACAGGGCCTTCAGGTGTAGAACACCTCTGTGGAATGCACTTGATGAAGCCCCTTGTCTAACAGTCTATAAGATTTGTGTTAGAAAGTAGGTTGGAAATTCCCGTGGCGTGGATGGAATATTACAGAAAGATTTCTGTTTGTATTGACTTTGTATGTGTACATTTGTGTTTTTGTGGTAAGTCACGTATTCATCTCAGGTAAACACTAACCCTTCAAGTTCAAGTTCAAGAGATTATTTGTCACATACATATACATACGTTCTTTGAGCGCACATTGCCGCAAACAGTATTAACCCTCTCTGCCAGGCTGTGCCAGTGGCAGAGAGAGATAATCTCTGCCTTAGATAAACTATTCTCAGTAATGATATTATTACCCAACAACATGAGGTGCATAACAAGGGAAACAAAATTAATTTTGTGAATACGCAGTATGGATGTAACAAGGATCAACAATATGTTCAGAATCAGAGTAAAAACTCATAGTCATTATTCATTATTGAGTCATTAAATGCTGTCGTGAGATAAGGCATGTGGACTTTGGCCTGCGAGCACATGCCTTATCTTTTATCTTGTATTTACGGTTAGCTCTAAAAAGCCTTTTATCAGAGATTTGTTTCGGGCTGTCAGTGTGTCAATGGCAGACTTAGTGACTTAGTGACATTCGGAAAAGCAAGGTGAGATGGTATGACCTAAATATAGGAAGGTGCTTATTTTCATGTTTTTCGATTAATTACATCAGTAATAATTAGGTATGTTAACGACACAGTTTTTATCTAGTCGACATGTCGGATGCATTTACTGATTGGTTGTCGTTGGGGTGGGGGGGTAAGACCGTGACTGAGAAAAGTGTACCTGTTACGCACAGTTACACACAGGGCTTTTTTGGTTTTATTAAATAAAAAACTGAGTAAAATAAATAAATCTACAATGAAAACACACTCTGTTTGTAAAAATATATTACTCCGATCTGTGCTGCGGATCAATCTCCACCATTTTACCGAATCAGCTATGCAGTTCTTCGCATGCATTTGCGAATGTAGGCTAAAATAAATAAATAAATGAATCATGATGAATTAGATATTCAACTATAAAAACGCTAGAGAACTGCGTGGTTTTACCCACACATGATGGCAGTCTGACATAGCGAGATGATGACAAAGCGGCGTCTGAAATGAAACCTCATTTCGCTACACGGCTCATTTGTGCGATGTGCGTGCATTATGGGACAGGACAGGAGGCAGTTTACATTGCGGGGATGAAAACGTGGGGACTCGGAATTCTTAGAAAGAATTCACACAGGGCTTCCTCTCCCACACCGGCCACGTGCACGCTCACTTCTCCTCTCCCATTTGGAAAACAGTAGTGTTCATTTTTTATTTTATTTTGAACGAATTTAATTTTTGTTTTGTATAGGCTATAAACAATAAAGTTTGTAGAATGTTAAAAAAAACTGTCGACATAGAGAACCTGTCGACAGTCTACAAATCTACCCATTAGACTAACAAGTGCTGCATAGTAATACACAATCAAGAAATACATTTGACTTTTTAACATTTGAAAAGCAATTTTGAAGCAAAACAGTATTGTCCTCTTCTCCCTCTAATTGTCCCCCAATCCCAAGTCCTACAGCCTGGGAATGACAGTATCCTGGGTTCTTAGTTAGTTAGGTAGTTAGGCAGTTGGCCTTTCATCAGCCAGGTGTCACTCCACACAGCCAGAAATTGGACAAACCGCTTAAGGGTCGGATGCCAAAGATTCCTGGCAAGAAGGGGTGGGAGGCCTGAAAGAAGTAATGTCATAAGCCAGTGTAGCCCCCCAATCACCTTTCCATCTCAGGTTCCCTCACTCTCTTGCAGCCAGGTGGGGTACCTAGGTTGTTAGGGATTTAAGAATACATTCGTTTTGATCACTGCATTGATTCAAAAGGAAACATTGTGAATCACTCGACATGTCTAAATCACACCCCACAGCAAACAAACTAGAGTTTAATTTATGGAAAAGATGGTCCGAGGTTTGGAATGATTCAGTTGCACAGGGCATTTGTGAAAACAATGGCCTCTCTTTCTTTTGCTTTTACACTGGTTTTAGAGCAAATTAAAATTTTATAGGTTTTAGAATTTATGCCTGTTTATATCCTTCAGAGCTTCGACAACTTTTAAGATGTGTTAGCGGTTCTCCTTTGAACTAGACAACCACTTCAACAACTATACAGTGTAGTATGTACTGTATAGAATATGTATTTACAGTATATACTAGGGGTGTTATGATTCTTGAAATCAACTCTTCGATTTGGCTTTCGATTTTTAAGTTTTCGATTAGATTTCAGATTTAATCTTTTTTTTTTCAGCACTGACAGCTATGCCATTGTTTGACTATCTTGTCTTGAATTGTAAAGAAAAACACTTGTTTCTCATTATGTAACTTTTATTTGAATATTAAAAATTTTGAACAATAACAAAAATATTAGAATATTTAAACAACACAGAAAAACTAGACTTTAGAGTAATAAATAATAAGTTACTTGTTACCGTACACTTCTTTTAAGTTACTCACCAAAATAAGCGCAGTGATCTTTTCTCTGACAAATCAAATAAAAAACGATATGTATTGAATTTACTCCATTTCCTGCTGAAAAATCCCGCCCGCGTTCTCAGGGCAAATACCCCCCAGTCTGGCATGGTACGCCAGACGGTGGTTGGGAACCACTGCACTAGAGGACATTCCGTCGGTGATGGTTGGGTTTATTTCCCACTTTCATTGCCACATCTTTGGAATTACTGGACATTGTGGTCAAAGGCACACTCTCCTTGTACACACAGTGAAACGCCGGAGGAGAGGGGAGCGAAGTCCACTTGTGCGTCTCGTCCGACGGGAACTTCATACACCGTTACTGGGAATATTTCTCTCTAATGTGCGTTCACTGTGCAAGAAACAGGATGAACTTATATTGAACCATATTTTTTTTTTTGTAATATTCAAATTCTATTCTAATTTTGTTCCTGCAGCCCTAGTGCTAGGTAAGCGGTTGAAGTGTGCGTTGAGGGATACAGCGCAGTGTACCCCGCCGCAGAGCCGTCCGTAGCTATCCCAACTCTTGACTGTCCGACCATGTCGGACAATATTACCCACAAAAATAAGGGGAAAATCATGAACCTGACTGTGATTTTGAAGTTTGATATCAAGCGCTCATTTTGATCGATTTTCAATTTTGAATCAGAAACATTACACCCCTAGTATATACACCATCAGTAAAAAGTTTTGCACCTCCATTTTTCCAGTTTGTATTGAAATTGAAGGCAGTTAATGTCTCAATGTACTCTGAAATTAAAGCATAGAACAAATAAACAATTGGAGATCAGAAGAAAGAGAGAAAGAAATCATGGAATCGTTTCTGAATCAAAATTTTGCCACCTTTTGGAGATATAACAGCTGAACACTAGCCTGACATCTCCAGATCAATTAGCAAATGCGTATTAGTCTGGAACCTCTCCGTTTATTTTCAATTTCCAAGGGGCCTTATCAACGGGCACAGACTAATATGTTTCTCAACACAATTGGATAGAGTCAGAGCAGCTACAAGTCAGAGCAACGAAATGTGTGACGTAGTGCTGAGTGACAGAAAATGGCAACCAGGGGGCCAGTTGGTAAATTAAAGTTTTACCAAATCCTGTCGGAAGTGTGGCAAACACATCGTTATTATGAACACAAGCTTTAAAGAGGACCAATTATGCTCCTTTTCACCAAGTTAATATAGGTCTCTGAAGTCCCAAAAACATGTTAAAGTTTTTTGCTGAAAATACCACTCAGATTATGCATTCGAGCCATTCATACATGCATCCAATCCACCCTGTCTGAAAACGAGCTGTTTCAGTGGGAGGAGTTCTAGTTCTGTGCGCCAATGGGGTTTGAGCTTAGCTTCTGGCTTCTGATGTATTTAGTCTGTAAACTTTCACTGATTTCACCTTTTCAGTCCACCAAAACCAGTTTCTAACAAATTTGATCGCGAACCACAGCCTACAGTACAGTCAACCTACCACGCACAATTTTGTCACAGACAGCAGACATTAATTCCTTCTTCTTTTAAAAGAATTGTGCTGGTGTCTCCAACCAACAACAGAACAATTCCCATGATAAGCTTTAGCTTCTATATCGGTCCGGTAGCGCTCCAGCCGTGGGTGGAGTTACTCAGATGAAGGGCGGTCAGAGACACAAAGCTGAACGGCTCGTTTTAGGACATGTTTTCTGAAACAGACAGCTCACAAAAAACTGACTGGGTTGTCTTATTTCACAGTTTGTGTGTTAGTAGGCCCATCAGAGACCCAGATGTATGTGCACAAGCACTGAAAAGGTGAGTTTTAGTATGTCCCCTTTAAGTACAGTAATATAACATCCAGTTTGTTTAATACTGTCACCATAGCTGATTCAGCAGACCTTCCACATCAGAGGCAGCCATCTTGGTAAAGTACCTCAACGGCGCTCCTCTGTTTGTTTCAAACCCACCCAATATTGGATAAACGGTTTTGATTAGCCCCACGCTGACAAAGTCGGGGGGAAATCTGTTTTCGATGGTAGGGGGGCTAGAGCGAATGAAACATGAGCTTGCAGATTTGTCTGGTTCCCAGGCTAGCAAAACACACACATAGTATTCTTTCTACAATGGAAATCAAATATTGTTGGGAAAGTTCTTCCCAACACTGTTGCAGAACTCCCCCAAATGTGTTGCACTTTTAGGTTGCTTTGCTTCCACCCTTCAGTCCAGTTCATCCCCATTTTTATTTATACAAGGTAGTTCTGACATCGCCTGGAGGTAGGTTTTGGGTCATTATCTCGCTGTAGGCTGAACCCATGACCAGCTAGGCGTAGACCAGAGAGTATTGCATGGCGCTGCAAAATTCTGCGGTAGCCCTTTTGGTTCAGGGTGCCAGTCACTCTGTGCGAGTCGCCGACTCTGGATCCAGCAAAAGAGCCCCAGACCACCTCCATGTTTGGTAGTTGGTGTCACACACTGAGGAACCATCCTTTCGCCTACTCGACGGCGTACAAAAACCATGCGGGATGAACCGAAGATTTAAACTTTTGATTCATCAGTCCATAAGAGCTGGGCTTCATCCCCCAGGCAAGGCTCTTTTTCTTATTCTGCCATCTTAGCAATGGCTTTTTTACTGCCACTCGACCTGTCAAACCTGCAGCTCTTCGCTGTCGCTGTTGAAACGGAGACTTGCTTACTTCGACCGGTGTAAAGCTGCGCTTGAAGCTGTTGTCCTGTGAGCCGCCTAGCACACAAGCTGTTGACTCTGAAACTCGTCTTTTGCACTGCCAGACCTCTTCCTGTTAGACTTTCCTGCAGTTTCCAAGTGACCTTTGATGGTGTATGAAACTACTCACTGACACCTTGGCTTTCTTTGCAATTTCTCTAAAGGAAAGATCTATACTTTAAATGGTTATAATGGTCAGTTTGGCTTCCTTTGTTAATTGGTGTAATGCTTCAGACTAGCTCCACAGTGTTACTCCATCAGACTAGTAACACTAGTCTGTTGTAAGAACTGTAAGTAATCACCAAAAGTTGGGACATCTGTAGGAATTGTTTTCATCAACATTCAAGGCTTAATTTACCCCCATTGCTGCAGAACAGCTGTAAGTTGTTAACCCATTACTTGTTCCCTGAAAAAATGCCTTTTTTTATAACTCAGAAATTTACATTTTCTCTCGTTTTTGGTAATAAACTTTTTTTAACCTCTGGAAGCTGGTTATTCACTGGACTTGGCCTGCTTCAATTTCAGTAAAAAAAAAATTAAAATTAGGGTGTTCTCGAACTTTTGACCGATAGTGTAGTTCTTGGAGAGGTTCTCTTTGGCTTTGGCAAAATAAAAGCTTGTTACTACTATGTTTAGCTTGCAGTAAAGCAGAGAGAATTTCCCTGCTACCAGATATGAGTTGCTTGTGTTATTTAAGCTTGAATTACACTCTTTTCAAATCAGAATTCTGCCTCAGGAGTCATATCATCTTGGAATAGCGGAAAAAGGGTAACAGGGGCTGTTTGACTTCAGTATGTTTAAATAAACAAAGCCAAGTTATATCATGAAAGTCGTTAGCATGTCATTTCACCACCAATAAATTGCTTTGCACAAACTGCACCAGAAGACCATTACCTACAAAAGTAGGTATTTAATATATTGCTAAAGAGATAAGTGAATCAATATTGCTTTAGATTAGATTATGTTCATTAAAGGTCTAGTATTTTTATTCACTTAAAAAGCAAATAACCGCTTTGTCCTTTTTATTGTGTGTCTTGTGTGTCAGTGTATGTTTGTGCTGTGTGTCAGCGTCGGGGTGTTTTTTTTCGTGTGTGAGTGTGTTTGTGTGAATGATAGAGGGAGGCTGCATTGTTTCAGGTACGGAGAAAACACCACAGGGGGACTTGATGTTTTGTTTGGCCACACGCACACGCACGCACACGCACGTAGGCACACACACACAGACAGAATTAGAGAAAGAGTATTGAATTGGCTACATTGTTGGGTGGACAGATGCTTTAACTTTTTCTCAAGTTGCTGGTTTGAACTGGCTTTGCCATGCAAATTAAAAACTTGTTCACAATTTTCACAGACACTCTAAATAACAAATACTTACTGTACTTATTCCATTATCATAAGTCAACTCAAAGCAGGTGGATCTAATCCCTTAAGGCTGCTTGTAGTTTGTGTGTCTCATGCGTAGCTAATATTTTTCAGCTCTGATGCATACAGTAACAGTAACATGTTAAGCTTGACCTCAATGGTGCCAACCCCAAAAACCATCAGCAAAAGGCAAGCATAGTTTGGTATGTCATCCTAAAGCCTTTATTATCTCTTCATCAACTTCCACCAAACCAATTCACTGGCTGTGAAACGCGATTTGGGAGTCTCTATCCACCAGTTGGTGGGCGGCAACATTGCATGAGTTTTTTATTCTGGAAGGGAACGGAGAGGTTCGCTGGCCAAACGATAAACCATAAACAAGATGATAACAATCAGTCGGGGTGCAGGATGAATGGCCGCTTCCCTAACTCAAGGTCAGCTGACAATCTCCGTGCACAGATCCCCCTCTGCAAGACAGACAAACATTAAGAAAGCTCCCTGCCCTAGATTGGACTAATCAGCACCGCTTGGGCGCTAATTCGGCTGATTCGGGACAGCCGTGGGAAGGAAGCTGCGCTGCTGTCTCCAGCCGTGGCTTACCCATGCCCCTGGCTCAGCCACATACCCCCGATGTGGGAGCCTTGGTGTCCTTCATGCAATGTAACCACTCAAGTGGGGCGTGGTCCAAACAGATGGTGAAAGCGCGCCCCAGGAGGTAATAAGGAAGGGAGATGATGACCCACTTGATCGCCAGACACTCCTTCTCAACCATGCTGGTCCATGAGTCTCTGAAAGGTGGCTGGGGCACCGAACAACGCAAACAGAAGTGTGCGAAAGTGGTACAACCCAAAAGGAAAGGAGAACGCTGACTTCTCCCAGGATTCCTGAGACAAGGGAATCTGCCAGTAGCCCTTGGTTAAAGCCAGTGAGATGAAAAAACGAACCGTACCTAAACGGTCGAGAAGTTTGTCGACCCGGGGCATCGGATAGACGTTGAACTTTGACACTGCGTTCACCTTTCGGTAGTGTACGCAGAACCCGCCAAACCATCAAGCTTATCCACCAGCACGATGGCCTGGAGAGAGATGGTCACTAAACAGGGCCGCGGTGCGATTAGCCGGCTTTGGAACCTCCGGCCCCAACTCATGACTGCTGTGGCCAGAGCCACGGACGCCACCTCCCTCCATTCTTTCAAGAGGTTCAGATGATAAATCTGCGTCACCCACTGCCTGTCAGACCATTCAACCTCATAATCGACCTCTCCAAATGCTGTGTAACCACAAAAGGCAACGCCTTGCCACTTTGCAAGTTATTTAGAGCTGGACTTAGGGACCAACATTTACACCTTGGCTCCCGGTGTAAATTGTCTGAGCCCCCCTGTCGTGTAAGTGCCACTGGTGTTCCTGAGCCTGGAGCAAATTCTCCCGTGACAGCTGTCTCAGTGTGTGTAACTTTCTCCCAGCTTTCTTTAATTAGGTCTAGCACCCCCAGAAAAGGCGTTCAAAGGCAAAAAATCCAATGGAGGCCTGGGGAACCTCCTGCACTGCACACAACAGGGGGTCCACCAGGTTGTCGAACTGGGGATGATAAACGTTGGTCCAAATTGAGTGGACGCCAGGGTCAGTCAGGATTTCCTGACCTGAAACAGCGCTTGCGTCACATTTTTGGCTGTAATACTATGCAGGGGCACTGCTTTGGGGTTGCATAATCCACTAGAGCTGCTTTCACACATGCACTACAACCCTGAAATTATCCAGACATTACCGGGAGGAGCTGTATGTGTGAGCGCAAATGTCTGAATCATGGTAGAAGTCTACCGGAAGCGTATGGGTGCGGCGTGCCTTAAGTGCATGCTTCCTATTAAATCCATGTTAATCCACTGCTGCAGCTCCACCGGCCACGTAAGCCGTGCAGGGCTGGTTATAATGGGTGTGGGTAGCCGGGTTGTTATAATGTGCATATGTTTCTCTGATTGAAGGGGAGGTGTCCAGGATAGTGTGGAAGGAGAGGGAGGTGAGGAGAGCCCTGGGTGCAAGTGGAAGGAGAGAGATTGTCTGAAGAGGAGTCTGTAATAAAAAGGGACACCGCCATCCCAGCTTGTTATTTTCCCACTGGACACCTCAATCCCAAGGTAGTTGTAAGCCTTGCAGCAGGCAATAAAAGCGGCCTCGGCTCCACAGAGGTTCCATCTGCGTCTCCTTCATTGTGTCTGTCTGGTCGACCTGGCCACGTGCTACAGTATTATTATAATTCAAACTGTCTATTAAAAAACTTTTAAATCGTTGTTTCCAATATTCCTCTGCTCTATACAACGTGTCTTGGAAACGTTACCACACTGCGTGCCGTGCCCACACGCTGCGCCAACGCGTCCTGTGGACTTCTACCGTCAGTTGGACTGGACATTAACAAGACTTTACCCAGCCAGCACCCTACCACAAAGTCTGCATATTGTCCGATTGAGCGGTATGTGTGAAGAGAGCAGGTGATTGTAAGGAGCATTCACAGCGAGCGTGTGGGCGTGTCGCGTGTTGATGACGTCTCTATCATGCAGCAGTTATTTACATTCGTGCGGATCTTCGTGCAGAGTTTAGCTGCTTCGTACTCCTTTCTGCTTTCCTTTACATTCCTTTCCACTCTTTCATTTATATTGCAAAAAAAGTAAGGTCGGTAGCCTCGTTAGCCATCTTGGGTGTGCTAAAACTCTGCAGCGTCATTGCGTCGTGTCCTGCCTCCTGCACACTCTACCCAGGCTTCGCCCCTCGTCTAAACAAACCTGGCAAATGCCCAGCCAATAGAAGCAGACCATTACCTGCTGTAGTGTTTTATCGTGTCCGAGGTCACCGGCCATCGGGTTATGGTTAGCCTGTCGCTAATGACTGTATGGGTGGGTGAGTGCCACGTCTGGGCGCACCAACTTGCCATTGATTTTAACTACCCACTCAAAGGCCATGTGCAGGGTATCGTCTTGCCACTGCTCCAGTGGAAAATCATACATGGCGAAGGCCAATGGAACCGGGTCCTTCCCCTCCCGAGTCCCTGTTCAGGCACCACTTGAGGGATTCTCTACCCACCGGTAGGGGTTTAGGGAGGTAGACTGGGACTGGCACTGGGGTGCCGACATGGCATGAGTTTTTTTTATTAAGGAGGGAACAGAAAGGGTCACTGGCCAAATGATAAACAATAATAATAATAATAATAATCAGTCGGTGCAGGAGGAATGAATGCTTCCCTCGTTCCAGGCCGGCTGACGAGCCCTGTGTGCCGATCCCGCTCTGCAAGACAGACAAAGACAAAGCTCACTGCCCCTGATCGGACTGATCAGTGCCACTTGGGCGGTAATTCGGCCGATTTGGGACAGCTGTAGAAAGGAAGCCGTGCTGCCGTCTGCTGCCGCGGCTTAACCACGCCCCTGGTTAGACACGACTATAAATATTCATACTTGTTTGTTTTTTTATTTTGAGACAAAATATATATATTTTTTACTTCAACATGCAATATATTACAGATTACTTTTTGTGTCCCATGGGGAAATTTGCCTTGGACATAAAACTTTCAGGGAAGGAAAATGACTGAATGGAAGACAAGGGTAAGATGACGGCTCAAAAGAAGAGGGAATAAGCAAATGTTGCCATCAATGAGCCTGTGCACTGTGTACTCCCTTAGGAACAAGATGAGGTAAAGGTTGGAAGAACTTATGCTTACCACCTCACCGTGCTACAGGCACTGAGTCCTTTCTCATGGTTTTCACAGAAACTTGGCTGTATCCAAATATTATTTTTGTAAACCTATTCATGAACAATCTGAGAACTGCATTTTGTTAATGATGAGGTCTGCAGCTTCGCTGTCACAAAAACATTAAACAAAAACCAATAAATGCAAGCAATGACGATAAGGACCTCCTTGGACAAGACTGCACCTAGCCCGACCGTGCCTAGACAGAGTGAGGGAGAAGTGAGTGTTAAACAGCACTGGCTTCCCACAGAGAGCTGACTTTACCCTCGCAAATACCTTCTGGCACTTCTCCGACCACTGGATAGACAAGGGGCTGGTTAGCTCCGAAAGCTTCACCTCCTCTTCCTTCTTGGGTCTTAGCGTGTCTCCACCACAGCGGTTTTATCAAGCTGGAGTTGGGGTCGTCGCCACATAGTGGTGTATGAGGGACGTGAGGCCTGGCTTTCATTAGAGGATTTTAAAAACATTGGAGTTAAAATTAACCAATGGCCTCACTTAACCACATAAACAGTGCTTTCCCACTTTCATTTTCCCATTTAATTCAAGTCTCTGAAAAAACAACTATTTATTAAAGGTGAGAGAGTTAATTACTGCGTTAGTTTTTCTAAGCTGAGAGTGAATCACTAAAGGAACCAAGAATGGTTGTAAGAACGTTTAAGTTTGAGGAAAATTCTGTCGTGTCAAAGGTTCTCTGTTGTTTTGTCCCAATTTCTTATTTGTGGCAGCTTTAAATAGCGAGACACTCAAGAGAATACACTGTCTTCATTCAGTCACCACCAGGGCCACTGAAATAGCGTGGATGATTTGAATCAGCTGCTCCAAAATTAAAACTATGTTGTAACACAACCTCTCTCTCTTTCTCAGTCCTGTTTCTTTTAAAGTACACACACAAATGCACATACAAATAAGCTGGCATGCATACACACACTTACACAAATTGACATGTAGGCCAAGCTACTCATAGATTTGCACATCAGGAAAGGGTTATGTATTATTACAGACCTGGTTTTACACACAAATTATAGCTTTGCTTTCCGTTTTGTGGAGTGCCAGGAGAAACTCGGCACTCCCAGCAGGACCATGGGCAGCCCGAGTTGGCAGGTAGAGTGCAGTTGGGGAAAGTCATTGCTAATCAATATCATTGTCAGCTGCTTCATTCCTGGGAATAGCAAACACCTAGGAGCTGATTGCAAGTGACCCACTTACCTGCCCACTTAAACTGGACAGCCTCTTAAGAGAGAGAGAGAGAGAGAGAGAGAGAGAGAGAGAGAGAGATGCTCAAGCCTCGGTATGGTAACGCCTGCCGGCCTGAAGTATTGGTGAAGACTCCGTATCGGGGGATTACTGGATGATTTAGTATAAAGAACAATTTTTTTTTTGTTTGTTTTTATTTTGTGTTTTTCAAAAGGCGCAATAGGCCAGAGTTCGGGTGGAAGAGAAGGAGGCCTCTGAACTAACTTCAGCTAGCAACTCGCTGGCTGTAAAACTGCCCGTGTCTTTTGACTGTCCCTGTGTATATTCCTTTTTATTCGGCAAAATAAAAAACCACCTTTGTTAAACCGAACAGTCCCTGTCAATTTAAAAATTTCAAAAGAGCCAATTCTTTCTTGTGGTTTTAGTGACATAATTACACCCGTTTAGACATACAAATACATCACATGAAAACTGCTTCCTGTCATGAAAATATACTTTATCAAGCTTGTGGGGGCAACGCTTGCGAGTGTCCCTTTATGGTTTTTATAAAAGCTATCATTACAGTTTTGACATGTTGCTTGTTCTGCAGGTCACGAGGTGAAAGCTTTTAAAATGATCTTGAGAGGATTTCTCTTCTTGCTGACGTCCCTCGTCTGTCCCCCCCGCTCAGTCCATCTCTAGATATTCAGCCTCCACTTAAGCTCATAAGAGGCTGTCCTGCCCCCGGATGAATTACTGCTGTCTAAAATGCTTTATGCACTAGCACGTGGAATCCTGACACTGACCTTACATTTGCACTATTTTTTTAATCTGGACCACATTTCACTTATACGAATAAAATGCATCTGGAATGGTTGATCGCTAGATCTGCTCCAATGTGTTCTTCCGGCTGAGGCCTTATCAGTGCGAGCATACGCTGAGGGAGGAAAAATGTTGATGACCAAGCACATTTGGCTGCCAAACTTCTGTTGGCAAGGTTTTTTGTTACCCATGATCGCTATGTCAATACATCATGTTGGCGCAATTTTCTTCACTTACCTGAGAAAGGTACGTCGTGGTTGACCAACACATGAAGCACAAAAACTCTCCGTGTCGAGTTGCTTCCTCTCCTGATCGGACCCATGTGTCAGGATAGGGGTTTAGTACCAGATGTCACCTTGTTGCCTTTGATCTGTGAGACTGACAGGCAGGAAGAGTCTCTTGACTCTCCCATGCTCTGGTTGCCAGAGCTTAGCGTGTGTGTGTGTGTGTGTGTGTGTGTGTGTGTGTGTGTGTGTGTGTGCAGGCATCCGTGTGAATCCCTCAGTACAGTCATCAAACTCTCCTGTCAGATTTGGGGGTTTCTTTCCAGGTGAAAGGACCCATCGAAATAAAAGCAGCTGTGCAGAACCTGCCCTTTTCCCTCTGCTATTGTCATCACCGTCAGAGAAGTAGAAAAGTGTTTGAAGTGGGATGTTCTGATTTAGTCACAGTTGTTGCCAAGGTGGATACTTCCATGAGGGGCGCTTGTCTGTTTTAGTCCTAGGACTGACAGAATTGTGCCTCTGGATTCGATCAGTTTACTTGAATGCGGATGAAGATGGAATCACCTGATGTATCACTATAGCTAATTTTCTTGTCTTTGGAGGTTGGTGACTGACACAGCCGGATGATCAATTGATCCTGATCAATCACTTCTCCTTCTGTTTTAGTGATTTGTGATCGATCTTTATATTTCTTCCACTTGCTGTGATCTTCTTCTTGTCTTGCTTTTCCCTTTTTCCTCTTAACATGGTCAATCACTCATCTTGACCCATATCAGCCTGTTTGTAGGAACACAACGGTGCCAAACAGTAGTAGTTTAACATCAAGTTAGGAAGACAGATTTGAGATCAATCCAGTGCCAGTGAATCTGAAAAGGAAACTTCTCAGATTCTCTGTAATCAATGCAACTGTTGGTTTTACATGAAAGAAGTATTAGAACAGGAAAAAGGAGTTTACCACCGAAGATGGCAGGCAAACAGTGTTTAGAAGGTGGAATTAGGCATGATATACATAATATATAATATACAACATAATTGATTCATTGATTTAAAAAATGGCCAGCCAGTTATAGTTTATTGTAATTAAGAAAGATACTGAGTGTAATGTATTGAATTTATTGCCATCACGCCTCTCGGTACAAATCACTGTCCCACACTGAGTCGGTTTATGAGAACACCCTCAAGGCCACTTCTCCCAGTCTCTCAGTGCAGTGACACAAATCTACCTTAGTCTTTTTCAAACAATAACCAATCAGTAAGCTGGTGTTTTTCTTCCAGACCTTGTACTGGAGTACATTGAGTCAATGTATATTTGAGTGGATATTGATGTTTTGCAAAAAAAACCAAAACGGGTTGAGTACATTCACACACACACACACACACACACATACACACACACACACACACACAATTTGTTGACAGCTTATGTTAAATGAGGAGCTGAAAAAGTTTTGAAAGCTATCAATTTGCCAGTTTTTAATCAAAATGAAATATAGTTTTGATCCACGCCAAAAAGGATTCTACAGAGAAATGTTGTTGTTCGGCAAGTTCATAAGAACATGGTCTGGGACTGATTTGTAAGCTTTCATCCACTCTGGCATCTCACTCCTAGATCGATGAGAGGAGCGACCTTGAGCTGCAGCTGTTTCTCAGAAGACGCCGGCGTCTGGCCACGCTGAGAGGTCAATGTTGGCAGGACAGACACATGAGAAATGTTTTCTATAGAACAGGCGAGGTGGAGGTAGACAGAGGACCAGATTGGGATAGTGGAAAAAACGTTCAATTCCGATGCTTCAAGTCAGGTTCCTAAATGTTCATAATTTGCTGCAATTAAAAAATAAACAGAGAGAGGATTCAAAATCTTTTTCCTTTGGAATTAAAACAGTGCACAACAGCATCTAGCCCTTTTGACAGAAATAAAGTTACAAACCTGCAGTATTGATGGACTTTGATCTATCCCATAAAGGTGGCAAATTGGCAACAGAAAATACAATGCTGTGCTAGGGATGCATCCATACATTTCTTTCAAATGCAGTGTGACGACTTAATCTTGGATATTTGCCCACACAGACTACTGAGAGGACTACTGACATTTTCGGATTCAATAATTAGATCCCTGATTATGAAGACACTGTTTCAGTAATTGATATATTCAATGCTTTGTCCAATGCTTTAACATGAAATTGTCACTATGAAACAGGAACTCGATGGAACGACATTGATATCTGGTTTAATCATCAGAGTCCTTTTCACGAGTACTTAATAACGCTATTGGAACTAGCATTGATACTGATATCAACACCCGCCAATCCCCGGCACTAGCTGCATTGAGATGACATGGATGAGGTGAGAGTTAATAGCCCGTTAAGGCAGGTCAGATGGAGGGAGGCCATAACGGTGCAGCTGTGCAGCAGATGTTGCAATGCTCCTCTCTTACGATATGTGAATCTCTCTGCCCGTCTAATCGAATGCATGTGTTTGCTCTCTTTCTCTCTCTCTCTCTCTCTCTCTCTCTCTCTCTCTCTCTCTCTCTAACCGATCAGCCACAACATTAAAACAACTGGGAATAACATTGATCATCTCGTTCCAATGGCACCTGTCAAGGGGTGGGATAAATGAGGCAGCAAGTGAACAGTCAGCTCTTGAGGTTGAATGGTGGCCCCGCTGGCTCAGTGGTTAGCACTGTTGCCTCGCAGCAAGAAGGTCCTGAGACTACAGATGAAAAAAAGCTGACTTGCACATTTACATTGATGTGGAAACTGAAAATGTTGATTAATGTGCAGTGTCCCTGGTAAGTAAATGGATACTTGCCTTGCCCATTTTTCCTGCTTCCAACACATCAACTTCAAGAACTGACTGTTCACTTGATGCCTACTATATCCCACCTCTTGACAGGTGTCATTGCAACGAGATGAGTAATGTTATCCACTTCACCTGTCAGTGGTTTTAATGTTGTTGCTGATCAATGTGTGTGTGTGTGTGTATATATATAAATATGCCTTCTAGTTCTCTCCCTTCACTTGTTTAAATGATTTGGACTACACAGCTTTTTATTCTTTCAGCATATTGAGTTTTATCAGCATCAGTGTCTGTGAGGTTCCTTAGGTGCTAATGCTCTGAAGGTTACAAAGCCACAGGCTTCACAACCTGGCAAGGTTTAGAATTTGTTACCCTATTTCTATGCTTTTTAACAGCTGCAGCCCATGGGAGTTTGTATTGTATGAGTTTTATTGGTGCAGAGTATTTACATCCATTAAAACAGAAGTGTTTTTTATAATTTTAGTCATATAAGAGCTCACAAAATGTGCTTCATACAGTGACAACAAATAGAACACAGGCCATTTTTTGATAAATCTGTTTCCTGCTGACCTTAAATTGTAACATTACTGGACGCATGTTTGTGATAATTAATACTTGACACATGCTCTCGTTTTACTTTCTATTTGTAAACACAGCATCGTCTTCATGTGGAGCTGACATTAAAAAAAGGCTGTGTTGCCATATTGAAAGAGATCAAGCAATTGTATTAATCTCCATAACAAAAGCCACTCGCATCTGGCTTATATTGATTAAAAGGAGCCTATGGAAATTAATTGCCGCGGAATACAATATCAGGCTCCATCATTTATTTTGTGCTTTTTTTTCCTGTTGGGCCATTGAAAGTATCTTTTCAACAAGTGAGGTGGAAAGATGAACGTCTCTTTAAGGAAATTTATGGGAGCTCATTAAGACAAAGCTCAAAGGACAAGCATTTTGGATTAGGTCACATGAAACACAATAAATCAGCAAACCGTTTAGTCACTCAAGAGCCCCAGCTCAGCACTGCAGAGACCTTATTTGAGCTTTGTCCCCCTGCAGTAAGGCTGTATGATTAGAAGAATCACTGCAGTGTAGTGAATCACAGTGATTGATTTCTAATGTAGATAAATATGGTCTCCATTTCATGTGGTGTTATTGTTTCCATCTCTCCTTCAAATTGTCTGATAATCGAGCCCACCTTTTTTCATCCATCCCATATCATATATCAGAAGCGCCAGATGGACCAGTGCAGCCTGAATCAATTCCCGTCTCCCATGTTGGAAGGCCCTTAATTCTTCTTTCTTTATTTTCCTTTCCCTCCCAGCTTTCCGCGCACACTCTCGCTCAACGCTTTTTTCCTCCGTCTGGCTGCCAAATATCTTGCAGATGAACCTGCTATTTTTCAAGGTGGGAGCAGGTCACTGGAGCAGATGTTTTATCTTGCAAGGGTGTTTAGCAGCAGCAGTGGAATACACAGTGCATCTCTAAATTCTATTGTCACATACACGCACACACACAGCCAGTTCCCTCTTTATTTTTGAGTGGTTTAAGCCGAGACGAGCCATTGAGTTCCACAGTGTTGAGTGGTTATAGTATTGCCACCTCACAGAGTCAGACATCTCTTTTGGTTTTGTTTATCTTCAGCTGGTATGCTCTTGTGTTTTTAGGGATCGTGTGTGTGTGTGTGTGTGTGTGTGTGTGTGTGTGTGTGTGTGTGTGTGTGTGTGTGTGTGTGTGTGTATGTGTGTGTGTGTGTGTGTGTGTGTGTGTGTGTGTGTGTGTGTGTGTGTGTGTGTGTGTGGTGACAGTACAATCCAGGTTAGATGGGCTTTCACCTTCTGTGACCCCGGACAACAGTACGCAAGCAAAAGGGTTATAATGAACTTTGTAAATCCAAAATTCGCCTTCTCAAAATGTTTTTTTTAATTTTCCCTATTTATTTTTTTCTTTACAGAGCCTTCCCCATATTGTTCGGTATGCCATTTGCCCTGTCACCCATGGGGATTCTTGATAGATTTACACTTACAGATCCACCTTGCTCATCACCGTGGGTGAGAGGAATATGGTTATTCCCTGATTTTTGGCAAGTATAAAAAGTCACAACTGCCTCCCTGAAGTAGCACTAGCAGCGGAAATATACAAATGAGGCATTACTATTTGATTCGATTTATTTGTGGAGAGTTAAGATTGTATTCTTATTTGATCAAAATTACTCTTGTCTTAACTGACTAATGTTTTCAGGAGACAAGCTTGTTATTGTTTTCCTGTTCCTAAATTATGAATGACTTTTTTCTACTTTGCATTTTTAATTGTTATTAAATGATTTGTTCTGTATAATATATATTAGTTATGTAGAATAACAGCAATGTTACGAGGCAGATCCCACGCTGTTTCTTCATAGTTGAAGGTCCTAACTTCATCTAGTCAAGACTGTTATTCCATACGCTATTATACTTACATACACATTATCTGACGTACTGTACATACATGTGTGTGAACCATTGTCATGCCATTATATCAGAAGTTTTGCCTAATATTGCTGCAGTTGTTGAATAAGAAGAGGTATTACCACAGGAGCTCGATCCTCTAAACAATATGCCTCGCTGGCACTTCTGAAAAAGTGCCCCTCCTCAGCAGAAAGTTCTGGTGGCAGAATCCATTGGTAACTTACTGAGGAAATTCGTCTTGACAGTTTCATTTAATGAATCTTCCTGTGGGGCTTTTTGAACGCCAGCCATTTCCGCACACAGCTCTGTTTGGATGAGATGTATGGAACCCTCCAGTTAAAATCGATATTATTTTATATGTGCGTGTTCTGTTAATTACCTTTGGATTCAACACTGCAGAAGAAAGCCAGAAATAAGTCACGAGACATTGTGGTTTCCAGTTGCTTTTCGAGAAAATCTCAGTGGTTTGCTTAAAAACGTGGCTGGTGTTGAATTCTGCCTTGCCAAATTTCACAGCACATGCTATACGGAAGCTCCTCCGATTGCAATCTATAATTTACACACTTATTGGTTACTGTACACACTATTAAAGAGGCTTTCAATCTTCCGTTCATTTGAGGTCATATAAACTACAAGTCAAGTCACTTTCAGGCTTGTATTTTATTGACATGTGTGTTGTGTGTTCATCCTACTGTATCTGCGAGCGGCGTCCCTGCGCTGTGATGTGCTCCAGTCTGCCGTTGTAGCTGCGCGGGATAAGGGGGTGACTATCCTCTCACTGTCCCATCGCCCAGGGTCATTGGCTCCTGTTGAAGGGACTTTAATGACGTAGGAGTCGTTTGTTTGTGACGGGCAGGCAGGCGATGACATTTAACAGAGGCAGCCAGTTAGAACTGATGGCATGCCTATATACAGAGTGACGCTTTGTATCCGTGGCGGGGAGATCTTATCCTGCACCTACCTTTTTAATGTTTTTCCATTCTTAGCCCAAGGGGAAAATCATGTATAAATTATATAATATATGTGTGTGTTTGTATATGTGTATATATACGGTGTGTGTGTGTGTGTGTGTGTGTGTGTGTGTGTGTGTGTGTGTGTGTGTGTGTGTGTGTGTGTGTGTGTGTGTGTGTGTGTGTGTGTGTGTGTGTGTGTGTGTGTAAAAATAAAATAGGACTGGATTGTGCAGGATCTCCATGATTTGATTTTGATACAAAGGCTTCAATTACACCATTTGATTCAATATTGATATATTGACATTTTATGGATAATGAGAAACTGCTACCCTATTTTCAGTGTACCATCTGACATCCATTACACAAATATTTCATGGAACAAATTCAGTGGAATATAAAAAATAATAAAAACGTATTGAAATTAATTTGCCTCTATGGTGGTATATACTTTAAACAGAAAATGGTCGTCACTTCCAAACAAAGTATCGATATTGCAGTTTTCAATTCAGAAATTGCAACAGTAGAATTTAATAATTTGTACTGGAGTATCTTTTTTTTTCTTTTTTTACCGTGCCCTGAAGGGTTATTACAGTATGTGTGTATTTTCTACCAAGACATGGTCGTGGGATTACAGCAAAAGGCTGATGGGTGACCTAAATAAGTCTTGAATGCAGAGTTAGATTGTAGAATAAAGATTGTTCTGTCTGTCTTTCTAAGTATAGCTACGCTTTATTTTCCTCCTCTCCTTTCACTTCCTCCATCCTCTGGCCTACTCACAGCAACATGCAGTAGGCATGGCAGCTTGGAACAGTAGGCCCGGGTTCTCCCAGCTATATTTAGCGCCGAGCAGATCGAGTGCATTTTAGCGGAAAACACACTGCTTCGATCTGCCTTTGTGCGTGTTCATATGAATGCGAGTGTTTGTCTTTGTCTGTGAGTCTTCCGTTATAACAACTTCTCCCATAATGCTCCGCTGTTCTGACTCAGCAGCCAAACTGGGTCAGGCCGGTCCTCGTACCCTCACTGCCCCTTTCCGACCATTCGATAGAAACCATCTATAACGTTCTATCTGCCCCATGTGTGACCAAAGGGCTCATCGCACCAGATGTTTTATGTCGACTAGTTTTGTTTTTTTATCTGCATTTTATTTAAAATGACGGTCTGAACCACTCATTGTGGACGCTCTAAGCCCAATAAATAAGAACTACAGCAGGGCATACATGACAGCAGCTTTGGGGCATGACTGGTTATACAGCTGTAATTACAGTTGTAGAAGGCGGCACAGGACCAGTTCAGAGACTGGGTGTAGGAGGACTTTTCCGTGATTGATATGTTCTCCTCCTCTCCCCTGCCAAGCTGATTTCAAGGCTCGTAGAGGGAAGAAACATGACGGGGTGGCAGGTTTCTTGGTGGAGAATGCTTGTGTTTGTCAGGACAAACCAGCCATCTCCCGTAACCAGTAGGTGTCTGGTGTACTCAGGAAATAACCTCGATGCTTGTGAAAGCAGGAGGTATCCAGTATTGAGGAAATCACTGCATGTGGTCATTGCTTTATATTAGGAGGTGAAAGAAGTAATTAATGTCTATTAATGTCTGTCTGGCCTTTGAGAATGTGTATACATTTAAGGCTTATCAAGGTACGTATCTGAGGCCTTCACTGAACACCGATGAGCGCTGGCAATTGATAGTATGACGTTTGCGGTCGATCAGACATGCTCCCCAGCGCATGTGATTGGTGAAGCGGCTTGGGTCGGCAGATTCCTTCCGAAGCAAGTTTGCACATCAGTGACAATGTTATCGCAGTCACGTTAGCTCGCTTATTTCTGTTCCACCAACACCGGGATCATTTTTGTGATGTCAGAACAATGCTATGGTTGTTTCGTTTTTACATCACGTCATCATCGGCTACATGAACTTGTCTCAATAACAACTGGAGCCTTTTTCCGGTTTATCATTCTAAGTGAACCCCGTCAATTTCAGCAGTAATGTGTGATCAACCTATTTTGTCTGTTGCATCCTTCACATGGTTCACCTCGTAGACCCGGAGTGCTGGATAATGGGGTACACCCTTCTCTGTAACTGGAGAGTCCAGTGTTGACTGACGGGATGTCCTGAGACCCACAGGAAGCTACTGAAACAATGGATTTCACTGTTTAAGAACCAGCATTTCCAGTTCCTGCTTTGCGGCTATTATTTGAAATTGCCAAGAGGAAATACAATATTATTTGCCCCTTGAGGAAATCCTATCTCTATGTTGCTTAGGCTGCTTGCAAACTATTTGTAACTGCGTGGAAAACATATGCAAGTTTCCCCATGGCACATTGTGAGCAATGTGGAACGCTCCGGTCCATGTCTGATTTTGTTCTTTTAACCAAGAAAGCATCTGATTTGTGTTTTATTCTCTTGCGTTTGAGCGTTGAAGGCTCCCATTGGTACCAGACTGTTACAGCTCCAAACTAGATAGAAGGACACAGACAGCGTGGAGCCTTGTTAATCAAATTGTGATAAGACACAAGCTTGTGAAATCCCCAACAGACCACCGGTTTGAAGACTATGACAAACAAAATTCAAATGAAAATGTTATAATATCACAATGAATTTAAATTAGAAAATTTCACGAAATGTGAATTTAAAATGGTCTGATACTTCTTGGTCTTACTGCTTTCATATATTAAAGGGAATCTCTGGTAACCTTTAGTCCTATTTTTCATCAGACACAATAGGGTAATCACAGTCGCAAAATAACCCCAAAATGGCAAAGAAAGCCCCATTGCATGGGCGTCGGCTGAGGCTACTCTCTCAATACTGGATCAATTGAAAATATTCTGATGCCATTGGACTGACTCCCAGTGATCGGAAAACAAGGTTCATGTTCGAAAAACACTGCTGTTTTCCTTTAACATAGCAGCGTCAGCTTGCATGACTCCATTTGCTGTGTTTTGATGCTCAGATCGCTGCATGCCCCATCTGTCCCAATGCTCTTTGTGCTCACGGTAGCACTTTACTAGCAGACCCACACCTGTCCATGTTATGCCCTAAAAACCAGACATGCCATGCCCTCCATGATCACTGGTGTGTGTATGTCCTACAGTTGCAACATGGGTGCCATTTAGCACCTAAGTTGTGCCAACGACACCCTCCCAGGGGGAGAGAACAACACAAAGCAAGGCCCTCAGTAGATGTTGCCATCAAACAGCGACTAGTCAGCAAAATCCAACAATTTACTGCCCGCTCACATTCAGACTGCGGCATTTATTCCAAAAAGGTTATTTCAGCTTTTTATCTGTTGTTTCAGTGCAGCTTGGTGGAACGAGAAAGTGCCCGTGTGAATGTTATTTTACTCAGGTGACTTGCCTGACTGCAAACACGGGGTTGTGTGCTTAGAGTAATTAGGAAGTTCCCACGTCCCAGAGTCTAGCAGCACACTATTGTCCCAGGCAGTAGCTGTAATTTTGGGATTCTATTGCTATGGTTGTTATTAATGTTCATCTCAAAATGTCCATGTGTGGTCTGCTTCTTGAGAGTGCCTTACAAGCCCTGTACTTATATAAGAATAAGCTGCAGCACACACATCACATCACATCACACCCTGCTTATGTTCCTGTATTATTTACTCTTCTAATCACTAATGGTGAGATTCTAAAATCAAACACAGATAACCTTGGTTTTATTATATCGGGGCGGCTGGTTTCAAGTGTTTTTTTCCTCTCTATTACATATGACTCCAGCTACAATGGTCAGTAACTGTATCTACCATATCTACCGTGTCCTTTTTGGGGCCGTTGAAATCAACTCTGTCAAAGCGTGTGATCCACCACCGGGGGGCAGCATCCCATGGTTACCACACAGAGCTTGTGTCTCATTTGCTGGTTGGCTCTGGGTTGCTGTAGCAACGGGCCTGTGTGAAACAGATTTAGTGTGGACAGAAACACAGAGGGCAGTGTTGAGCTGGAAGATGGGACATGAATCCCAATCAGCAGCTGAACAGAACTAGGCAGACATAGATGCACAGAGTGACCAATTTATTTATTTAATCCTGCTTCACTTGCATGTCTAAAACATGAAAACTCCCTCACTGATGGCTTGAAATTGGAAAACTGGTAATTTATTTTTCCTCAATTGATATACAGCCAGTCCCTTTTTTTTTATTTTTGAAGCATGATTGGTATACGTTAGCAGTGAATAACGGGGATGCCAGCTGGTCTGTGCTACTAGATGGAAATTATTTTGCTGAGGATTTAGCTGATGGGCTGATCGGACACCTCTAGCATATGTTTTTCCATTTCATTTTATGCTGGATTGTAATGCAGATGGAATTTTGTGATGGAAAAGCTGAGGTATGCTCAATATGAAATATAGTACGTAGTGTGTTTGCAGTCGTACGTTGCGCGTGTGAGAGGCAGTGTGTTCTTGGATGTGGCAGCATAAATGTTCCTCCGATCCTTCAAATGAAACAACCTACCTAGATCGGAGGTTATGTAATAGTGACTGGAGGCCTAGCGTGTGTATAATCCACCCTGATTTGGGTTAAACCCATCTCTCTATCTTTGTATGTGTGAGGGGCGAGGCCTCCCGTCCCCATATCTCTCGTACTGCCGCTTAGCACTGCATGAACGTGGCCCATCCAGAGCTATGACCTTTGTCATACACAATCCTCCAGCGCCCCGGCCGAGGGACATCTTAGCCGACTCTGTAATTTTGTTGGATTCTAAGAAGTTTTCTTGGGGAGGGGTTTCTTTGCAATCAGTACCAGGACTGGACTTATCAAACTTTCAAATGACCCATTTCATCATCCGCCGTCATACTGATTATACGGTCGTTCTCATTGCAAAATAGCATGACTTTTATAGCACGCGTGTGTCTTCATATCTTTACTATAAGAGCATTGTTGAACAATAAACAGTTGGGTTTTTTCCTTAATTGGTGGGTCTGCTGTCAAGCACTGTGGCGCGATTATACTTGTACATACATGCTCTTACAGTTATTAAACATGCGCTTCCACATTATTTAAAGGACATTTGTCTGGTAATACAGTTCCCAGATCTGCATAATAATAATATAGTCAATGCATCTATAAAAATGCAGACAGTAGAGCGCTTGCAAGGATTTTAGAACCCTTTCGGTACCTCAACCCAAACACACGCATTAAACTATTCCTCGTCAAAGAGCAGATCGAAAATAAATAAAGACTATGATTTGAGGCATGGTGTGTGTGTGTGTGTGTTCAGCAAAGATAAAATTAGCAAGAAAGAGGGCTTGTGTATAAAACCCCCCAATCAGGAGAGAGAAGCACACAACACATACATGCATTCATGCGCCACAGAGAGGTTGTTATCTCTCCACAGCGCCGCTGTAATCCTGGGAGATATTGAATATTTGATGACTTACTCATTGATGGGGCGTGACACCTGGGTCGCTAGCTGCTGACTCTTGCACCCCATAGGAGGAGGGCTGTTAATGTCTTTTAGTAAATCTTACCTGAGGAAAGATGTGAAGCGCTAACAGCAGCACAATGAATGGTGCATGAAACCAGAAGCAAGACCGTTACGACTCTGGCTTGAATTACATATTGAATTTAGAAACACTCGGATACTGTTATTGGTAGAAGATGTGTGTGTGTGTGTGTGTGTGTGTGTGTGTGTGTGTGTGTGTGTGTGTGTGTGTGTGTGTGTGTGTGTGTGTGTGTGTGTGTGTGTGTGTGTGTGGTTTCACGGGTGTGCTGTTGTATCTGTTTTTTACAATCTGAACGCTGCTTGCCTAGCAGGGACCATAACGATGGTTGTCAGCACTGGCTGGTTGCTAGGTAACAATTACCTGACTGTGCTTTGCTTTGCACAGAATTTCACCGAGGTCTGTGTGTGTTTCTTTGAGTGTCTAAAAAGAGTGTGTAGGGGAACGGCAATATAGGGCAAAGTACACCGCAAGCCAGCGTTTCCCCTAAACGGCAGAAAAGTAAGGTGGAGAAATATTTCATGAAGCTGATTAAAATATAAAAATATTAATTAATCAAAAATAATAATAATTAAATGCCAAATGGTTATTCTGGGAAACAAAATTGGAATATCCATTTGGCAAATTCTTTTTCCTCTTATTCTGGTAAGTGCATCAAATCCATCTACTCCCATTCACTATTAAGCTTTTGCCCTTTGAGGGAAGTTAGTTCATTGAAGGTTATGATGTATATTAGTATACACTGTTTACATGGTACAGTAAGGCAGATATCATCAGCCTGGTGAGCTTATGAGAGTGCTTCTGTAAACACAGTGTAACTCCAAAAGAGGAGAGGAGCAGCTGAGGCAGGGGTGGTTTGACAGATGATGTCACAGCTGGAGAACAACCTCAGGATTTGCTTCACCCTCTGGGCTTCCTGATTGATGTTTCTGATTTATCTAGTTTTTGTTTTTTTTTGTTTTGTTTTTTTAAATAAACATAAATAACAGTCCTGTGAAGAATCTGGCATAGTTTGTTTTAGCCGGGCATTCCTGTCAATTTCAAATTGAAACGCCCCTATTTACGTGCAGACTAACCTTTCAATTTTCAAGCACTGAGCCAGACAAGAATCATCCACAAGGATCAGGGCTTTTCAGGAGACCGTGGCAGCTCCCCCAAGAATAGCTGGCCAGCTCCCCAGACATGGATGATATATTTAGGGATCATTAAATGGTCCTAAATGAGACCCTGGCGTGAGAGCGCGCTCTGGCCATCTGGCCCTATTGTGACTGTTGGAGCGCTGTTCGAACTGAACATCGGCAGTGCTGATTGGATAACTACAGACTGGGCCCGAAAGCTGGAGCCAATCAGCTGGCCTTTTAATAAGTGGCCCCAACCTGCCTCCATGTCTGGGTGTCTTATTTACATTCCTCTCCCTACGTAATTACATTCCATCTTTTCATCATTTGGGTCTGTGAGATGTTAATAATGAAATTCATTGACATAATTGAGCTGTTTCATGTTAATATGCAAAATCAATCAGTGCTTGAGGAGCTATGGCCTTCCTTTTTAGGTTAGCTTAGGTGTATTGACAACATTTTTTGGTCTTGGTCATGACATTACAGCAGTGAAACAGTTAGGAACCTCACTCCATGTTTTCATACTATATATATATATATATTTTTTTTTTTTCTCCATATCTGTGCTGTTCCCCCAGGTCACAAGCTGAACAAGGACTTGAAGCACTACCTGGGCCTGAGGTTTCAGAAGTCCTCCCCAGACCATGAGCTGCAGCAAACAATCCGAGCCAATTTGTACCGCCATGCTGTGCCTTGTGAGTGCGCCTTCCTTCACCCGCTTCATCTTCGTCATCCCTCTCCCCCCGTCACCCGCTTCCTCATCTCAGTGTGTTTTAATTCAGTCATGGCCTTACATTCTGTTATGCTCTGCCACCTCATTCAACCCTTCATCGTCCTGATGTTTTCTAGCCTCCCTTATTTACAGAGACACATTCATACTCAAACCTGCATCGGGTTTGTTGAATCACAGTAGCTGCAGCACTTATATGTTAAATCAAATGTTATTCCGTGTTTCTTATTGGAGAGGAGCATGTTACAGCTGTCTCACATAGCTTTGAATGCGTCGGCCTGGCCAAGCATCGAGCAGGCGGCTGGCCAGCTGCGGTGGGTTGGGTTTGAAACGATTTGATCTGTGCTGGTTTGGTTATGAGCCCCTGCTCAGTTTTATTATAGCATTGTTTTTTTTGTAATACTCTTATTGTTTTGTTCAAAATGCATATATATATAAATATATATATATATATATATATATATATATATATATATATATATATATATATATATATATATATATATATGTGTGTGTGTTTATGTGAGGGTATTTATTTGTTTTGCCTGTGAGGGTGTTTTTGCTCATCATACATATGCATAGCCATGATCTAATCAGTGAAGGAGATCGCATCTCTGAGCACAAGGGACCTTTTCCTGGATCTCTAAAATGGGGGGTGTGTGTGTGTGTGTGTGTGTGTGTGTGTGTGTGTGTGTGTGTGTCAATCGCTGTGGCTCCATCCTTCTCTTCCTCTCGGCCATGTGACCGCTAAATCCTTGTCCCTGAGCCTCCCTCTCAGTGGCCAGCCTGGGATTATGATGTCCTGATATATTGAAAATGGATTCCTGTCTGATTATGTGAGGAGCGTGTCGGGGCTCTAGAAATGAGCGCAGGCTGATGTGCACTCAGCCCACCGGACGATGGATTCACACCGAACATATTACAGGCTACGGAGTAACACGAAGAGTAAAAATAAAACCGTAGCGAGAATCTTTTGTCCCCGGGGATGTTCTTAAAGTAATAATGATTTACATGTCAAGGTGTGTTGATTTTCATAAACGCTGTGACTTGAAGAGGACTTGGTAGGGGGTTCATATTTTGTTTAGCGTGCACATCTGTTTCTCAGCACTAATTGCCAATGAAACAAAACCACATTGCCAGTTTCAAGTGGAGAAATTGTGTCATAGCAGTGGCTGGAGTAGGACATTCAGGTGAACGTGCGAGAGTCAACTGTGTGCCTAGGCTGTCGGCCACCTTGACTTAATCAAACACTTTGGCCTGTGCTCAATAGGAATTAAAACGTGAAATTAAAACCCTCTCTTTTGCGGATGAGAAAAAGCTCATTCTAATGTCAAGATATGTGTATGGGCACACATGCCTTATGTGTGTCCATACACATATCTTGACATATTTTCTAAAACTCTCAAAACATCACTAAGAGGCATCCGAATTTAAGGAGGCAAACCCCATACTTTAAGTCGTCTTTTGAAAATGAAGGGTGTGAATGAAGGTGGTGAGGTTATGATTATGATATGATATGTATTTTCCAGCTAGACAGATCTTAGTTGCCTTAACTTGCTTATCATGTCGATAGCTCATCACGTCGCATTTAATAATCTGGCCACCTCGCATGCAGCTCAACGTTGACGTTAAGGATCCTGCAGGGATCGAACCATACGCACCGACCATACTGCTTGACAATTATGCAAAGCAACAAAACGTTTTGAATCCGGAGTGAGCAGAGCCTCACGTTTATGTAAATCCATGGAAATACTTTGAGAGATATTTTGCTCACAAACAAATAAACCACCAAACAGCGAATTCGAGCAAAAATAAGAAAATAAACCTTGTCACTCCCCAATGGCTGCAGCCCCCATGCTTGACTCAAACATGTGCTTGTTACCAAAGTCTTATTTGAATTCACAGCATAGGTGAGATGAAAAAATACCAAAATACAGCTTTTATTGTTTATACTACATAAAAGGTGTTTCATCTCTTTCTTTCTTTTACCAATTATTGCCAACCTCCTTTATTTTCTCTCCCTCTCTCTTGCTCTCTCTCTCTCATGCACGTAGTTGTTTGGCATGACAAGGCAGAATGACAATGGCAGGAAAATAAAGGCCACACTTCTCAGCCCGGTCCTCTCTTTGTCTCTGCCCCTCTCATGTCTCCTCCTCCTCTCCTAACATGTGTTGCTCCTTCTCTCCCCTAGTCTCAAACAGGTGCTTGCCCCCCCCCCCCCCCAACCCTCAAACAGGTGCTTTTTTTTCTGTTTTTTTTGGGGGGGGGCGGTATGGAAGAGGACACTCACCATATGAACTCCCAACCTTCCCCTTCCCCCCTCTTCCCTCCCTTTGCTCCCCTCCATCCTTCACCGCTGCTACAGATGGCCATTGTTATCATGTGCTACAAATGTCACAAATGACAGAGAAGTCGCTCTCTCGCGGGATTCATTTCCCTGTCATGTCTACAGCATCTGCTCGCGGATCAGGGTTATCTTACCGATATATTCCAGCATCGGAGCCGCTGAGCAAACCAGTCCTCCCTCCCCCACCTGATCTCTCTCTCTCTCTCTCTCTCTCTCTCTCTCTCTCTCTCTCTCTCTCTGTCTCTCTCTCTCTCTCCTCTCTCACTTCAAATCCTCCAGTGAGTGTCAGCCTCCTTGTGGCTCGACTCTGGCTGTTGTCTTTTACTGTCTTTGCGTCTCTCTCTCTCTCTCTCTCTCTCTCTCTCTCTCTCTCTCTCTCTCTCTCTCTCTCTCTCTCTCTCTGTCTCTCTCTCTCTCTCACTCCCTCGCTATTTTTTTCTCACTCCCTCCTCACTGTCTCTCAGTCTCTCTCACTTCCTTGTTTTCCACTCCACTGGCGATCTTGAGGAATCATTGCTGGAGACATTTTTTTCTGTTTGCCGTTCACACAAAGACAGGATTACAGCTTGATTCGCCGGGTGCCGCTTCCTCTGCATCCAGGCAAGTGGCAGTTTTGATTCCGTCCTCCCCCTTCTGTCCTTCCCCTTCGCCCTCGTCGTCCGCCATCCGTTCGGCGGAAGCCTGTGATGTACGCGGGGCTGGGGAGCGAGAAGGATGCATGACAGGGACTGAGTGTGGCTCATGGTATGTGTGTGTGTTTGTGTTTTGGCAAAGGGGAGGTGGGGGTGGGAATTATGCGAGGGAAGGGGTCGGGGGCTGGCACACTTGGAGCAGGCACGTCCAACCCAGAGGGACAGATGGCCAGTAGCCTTGGTGCTTTTTCCTCTTTGGTTTTCTAATTCGCCCTGCAGGCTTTGTGTAAGGCCCACTAGTACACAGACCTTCTTTTCAAGCAAGAGACGGCTGCACTTCTTAGCTGAGAGAGGGAGGGTTGGTGTGTGTGTGTGTGTGGGGGGGGGGGGTGTCGCTGTTGAGGCAGAGCAGGTTTTTAAGATGGGGTGGATAGGAGAAGCGAGGAAGGCGGGTGGGGGATGGGTGAAGGGGGGGGGGGTCATCAGCTCCGAATGTATGGAGGTCAGGTCCAGATGCTTCTCTGACAAAAGGGCTTTTCTGGGGGAACGGCAGGGGGAAGCGTGGCACTCGCCATTGTGTGTGTGTCGCTGCATTGCAGGGTGCTGTCGGGGAGCCTCATGCTAATGACGGCCATTCAGCCCCGTAACGGCTGAATGGGCCCCATCTTCTGTTTGCCTGCCTTCTACATACACACACTTGATATTGTTGTTTATGTAGCCAAATTTCTTCAGTGCCAACCTGTGATTTGCTATGAAAGGATAAGGGTTGGCAAAACGATGGCTTCAAACCTTTTGGGAGGAGCTTGGCTAATATTTGTTTTTGTATGAGAGTGATGAATGAGAACAGGTGCAAAAGTGTGTGTGTGTGTGTGTGTGTGTGTGTGTGTGTGTGTGTGTGTGTGTGTGTGTGTGTGTGTGTGTGTGTGTGTGTGTGTGTGTGTGTGTGTGTGTGTGTGTGTGTGTGTGTGTGTGTGTGCGTGCGTGCGTGCGTGCGTGTGTGTAAATGGATTCAATGTGGATGAGTTTGATGTGGTTACGGCACGCATTGGTATATCAAATACCATATGTTACTATTTTCCACATTTTACAATTCAAGTCCAAAATATAAAACGTACCACTACTCAAAAAATAGTGTGCCAATCCGTTCCCAAGATGTTATTTCCAGTGTGACTGACAGGTCTGCATTGGAGGGTTGACTTGCTATGACTTGGCACAGAATGTTGTGATCTATTGTTGTCTTTTTACTTAACACGCCATCAGATTCCTCACTGTGGTTAACAATGTAGGCTTTATTAGCCTGGATTATTAACATAACATGCTATGGATCAAGTATAATGTGTGAATTACCAATGCTCATCCTTGTCTAGTTGTTAATCCTGTTTCTATAAGACAATTATTGTCTTTCATCTTGTACAACGTTCTCGATCTACAATATGAAAATAAAACCTAAAGGGACATGAAGAGGGCTGGACATACTTGCCATGACATATAGTATAACGAAACAATAACTGTCATGTAGGTGTAGACCGTTTAGAGGAATCATTCATTGAGTATGTATTAAATCCCATTATATTTTCCTAATATTTTTCTCCAAATTGCCCCCCCCCCCAATATTTATAGAATAGCAGGCATAGTCATTGTTGCGAGTGTGTCACTTTGATACGCTTTGATAGTGTTCTGTGCGATTTGATGGATACCACAAAAGTACTGTACTGTACCTAGTTATTACCATGTTCACCTCTGCCAGTTTCTGATATAGCTGACAAAAATAAACCCAATGACCTATATGCTGGAACAAGTGGAGAAAGGTACAAATGGCTAGTCCCAATCACAGCTGCTGTAAATTAAACCCAGATAAGGGTTTTGTGTAATCCCTAAAATGTATTGGTTTAACTGATTGGTTAACAATCGGTAAATAAAGGTGAAAACATTATATATTTAAAATGCCACTGACGCGTCGGAAATTAACCTTTAGTTCAAAACGCCTTTCATTTCACTTAGTCGAGCTAACTAAGCAAGCAGTTAGTCTACTGATATAAAGAGTATTCTATTCTCCTGTGTCATTAATACATAGACTAGTTGTTCGCTTGCTTGCATATGGCTACAACCAGACGTAACCGGGAAACGGTCTCCCCATCTTGCCCATAGCGTGGGTGTAATGAAATAATATCCTGGTCCTGTCAGCTTGAGCCAACGGCATCGCTGGGACTGTTTTCATGGCAACAACACTCAGATCTGAAAAGGGTGTCGGATCAGAAGTGCCAGAAAGATGCGAGACTTTCCGCGAATACGCAACAGTTGTGTGGTTGTCATAGCAGCTGCCTAAATCTATTTGTAGGGATTGGGATAGCAAGAGCGTACAATCTGATCACCGTTTATGGGAGAAATGACTGGGACCAGCGTAAGGTTTGACTGATTCACTGCCCGGTGATAAAAATTCACCCACGTGTGGGCCGTGTCCCGTGTCCAGCGTTAACTCACCACCGCCACCTCTGGCGATGAAAGGAGGTGACAAAGACAATTATTTGGAAACCCCTGAGAAGGTTTGCATACGCCGTTGAATCAAGTTCACGCGGTCAGTTCATGGGCGAGCTATCGCGGCTGTCAAACGGTAAATCAAAAGGTACGTTTGGACGAGTGAAGGATGGTAACGTGCTCCTTCATGTTTGTGCGCTACAGGGAGACGTCACATTCTTCAGTGAATTTGAATAATGTAAGCCTTTGTCGAGGGGATCAAGGAAATCAAATATGGTATGTAAATATGGTAACAACATATCACTGCTATGATTTGCCACAATTGGCATAACCATGTTGTTATGATGATGTGTTGTTGTTGTTGGCGATCCCTGGGGCCACCGGGCGGCTAACGTGATGACTTTGGATCGGACCAACTTGGGAAGTGTGGCGATATCTATGTTTCCTCATTAAACAATCAAAGGATCACAGGGTGAGATATGATTCATCGTCCCCGGCTATAAATAGGAGCCGCTCTTTCTCCTTCTCAGCTTTCGGATGTCTCACACTTTGATGTGTTCATCTGGCTGCTCTTCTGTGCCCGCTCTCTCTCTCATCTTGACTTGGAGATTATTCCTATCCCAGGTTGTAGAAGCCTATTCGGTGCTCGTCTATGAGCACATTCTCTTTTAAATAAACCTATCTTCATCAATCAAATGCATCCGGCTTTTGTGGTGTTTATTGTTATAGCAGCCATAGAAAATACAAGACGTGTCCGTTGCCAATGAGTCACCAGTGGCAGTTAGCACCTATCCGTGTTTTCTGACTGTCAGAATAATTGGCAAGTACTTTTTGACGCTCCGTACATTGGATGGCCATTTTGCAAACTGTGAATGACAGACGTTACCCATGAGTGAAGAATCTTTCAACTCAACACTCCACAGCTCTGTCATTTTGTCATTCCATGTCATCTTTGAAATTTAAACTATAGTTGTTGGATATGGTGTCGGGTATGAACATTTGCAAGCTGTCGTGCAGTCGCCTCAAAGACAGATCTATTTAAATATCGTGGGAGACGTTTCCTGAAAGCTGTGATGCCAGAATGAGGGCATGAAGCTGGGTCTGGGGCTATGTGAATACAAATAGAAAAGCTGCAGTCCGCCCCCCCAGAGGGCAGCGCCTGGGGCGTCGTGGCCAGGCTGCCCGGGCAGTGGTCCATGTCCATGCAGGTACAAGCTTTCCTTTCATCTATGTTGGGACTTCCAATTGCCCATGATTCAGTCAAGTCAATGCTCTGTGAGCACAGCGGCAATGACACGTGAAGAAATGCCACTCGATTATCGAACTATCGAAGCCTTGGCCACACACCGACTTAGGTACTGTACACACCGCTACGGTGTGATATTTGCCATATTTATTTAAATCCAACAATTTATCTTCCAGATGCCACAATCAGCTGCATGTCCTGGATAGCGGAGCGCCAACACTTTCCATTTCGCACCCTTCGCTATTTTACCGCACACCTTTCTACTGTCTTTTCTCCTTCGCCTCTGCCCCCCGTCCACATCCTTGATCACTGACACAACCATTATGCTCTTTCATCCACGCCCTGCCTTCACCCCTGTTTTCACCCCTGGAGTGTTGAACGCCTCGGTCACGAGAGCTGCATGAGGTTGATGAGGCTGCCTTGTTTATCAGAAGAGAGCATGTGTTGGGCTATGTCAAGAGACTGTTCTATGGCTAAGATGGAGAGCGAAGGGGTGGTGGTGGGAGGGAGAGCGGGGTGGGGCTGGGCGGGAATATGCAGGGGGGAAAGGGGGAGGGTGGGGCTTTGTAGCTGCAGCCATTGGCCTCAGACGGGAGCTGGAGTGTGAATAGCTCACATTGGCTTAGCCTCTAAGCTGGGCTGGACCTCTCATTTTCTCTGCTTGTGGAGCTCTGAGGAAAAAAAAGGCAGCTGCCTCCTAGCTGCCTGCCAGCCTGAATGAGCTAGCAAGCAGGGGGCTAGCACTTGCTCACAGGCGGCCGAACAGTCAGTGGATGGTTTGGACGCAACCGAAGGAGCAGAATCCCGCCTGTTTGGATTTATTTTGCGTATATCCCCGTGGAATAGAGCGCAGAGAAGATAGGATCAGCGGCACAACAAAGGTAATTCCCTGACATTTACCTCCCATGCAATTGATGCTCCAGCTTCCGGGATTAGATTGAGGAGGTGTAGGTGGGGAGGAAAGGCAAAAACACAGATAGACAGAGGAAGGAAGAGAGACGGATCCAGAGACAGTTGTGTGCTCTCTGCCCATCAAGCTGAGGGGATGTTGGAATGAGTGGCTTCGCAGATCTCTGGTGTGATATTGATGAACTATAATGTGTTGTGTTGTTTGCCTGTGATGATGGCAGAGTGGTATGTGTGGGAGTGTAAGCGTGTGTTTGTGCGCACCACGCGCACACACACACACACACACACACACACACACACACACACACACACACACACACACACACACAAATGCCATTGCATTTGTTGGTCTGAAATGCTGTTTGCTTCACGGTGTGGCTGATTTTGAGCATTGATCTGTTGAGATACTACCCTATTGGACATTATCCGGCCAGTCACTCTGAAAAACACCATTTCTCTGTCACCTTTTCTGTATTTCTTGTCTCTGCTTTTATTTTTCATTCTTTTCTTCACAGCACCCATTTGCTGGCTTCCTCTTCGTAGCCCCTTGTGAGCTTTCTCTTCAAGAATCAAGATCTGCCCCCCTTTTCAGCTCTTTCTTCACTTCATCTCTCCTCCCTTTCACTGCAGAGAGCTTTACATTGAAAACCCCATGAAAGTCCTTTGTGTATTTTTGCGAGGTTTCTGCCTAATTGAGCTTTAGATTGTGTGTTCTTTTTTTTTTTTTTTTTTTTTCGCCCTATTCTCATGCAGCCCCCTCCTTCATTCATACCCCGTTCTGAAAGGGGAGCGGGAGAGAGGGAACAGCAGGAGAATAACGGCAGGGACTCAGCTGTGAGTACTGTTGTGGCGCGAGCTGAAAGAATGGCCTGTTGTATTTGGGCAGCAGCAGTATTGTGTGTCTGGCCTCTTTCTCTCTGTATCATTCTCTTTATCTCTGTCTCTCCATCTCTGTCTCTCCATCTCTGTCTGTCTATCTCTGGACTCAGATAGTATTGCACATATTCTTGACCAAACCTGGAATGGAAAACAAAGGAACATATTTTCAATAATATCAAGAACCTACTGTGATTTGATGAGTAAGATATTATATGAAAGCAGTTTTCGCGTGTGCGTGCGTGTGTTAATGAGTGGGATTGCTTGTGGGGCTAGAGTGTCGTTGTTGCTTTGTGCAGTTGAAGTCGGCCCCAATGTTAGTTAATTGAACCTACGACATCACGGCTCGCTCTGAACGGCACCATGGACGCTGATAGGATCTGGAGTGGGGCTGCTATTTGCTTCATCATTAATCTGTGGGCCTCCGCTGCATTGATTACCTCTCCGTTCTCCTTCATAAATCATTATGGGGCAGCAATCACTTTAATGGGGGGAGGGAAGTGCTGACAGAACGCAGCAGTGGTACAAGGGACACAATACTCACCTTGGCTCCCAGGTCAGCTTGTGAGTACACGCTACAGAAATCGGTCTGATACCCAGGCCCTCCAAGTTCTGTAAATCTTTGAGCTTTGAGTACTCCATACAACATGGAGCATGGAAGATTCACGGCCGCAATAATGCCTCTCGTACGTTAGCAAAGAGAAAAAGATCCAGTCCGGCTGAAATATAAACACAATTTTTACTGTGTTCAAATATGTAGGTCACCGGCAATGTCCTAGTAGATTTGTTCCACTGGCGGCATAATGAATGTCATCTATCCATGGTTTGTGGTTGAGATGCTCCCAGTCTCTGACTATGACCAGTGTATTAAAGGACTATTTGTGTAGATGAGGCCTTAAAGTGCCGCTTCAATCAATGCTGCTCCAGTAATTGGCTTAGAGGCCCAAGAGAATGCCCGTCCCCCCTCGTGTGACTGCTTTCTGTCACCCTGCTCTGCGCCTCACTCCATCTTACGTCTGTTTTGAAAACCCACACCTCCCCATGAGTGTTAGCCTGTGTTTACCCTGGAAACAAGCTCCAGTTCATGTTGTAGCTCTCCTCATGTTAAAGTGGAAATTTCACTTTCGTCCAACAACATTTTGTTGGGAATTCAAAATTTTCAATTTTTGCAATCAACAAGTACATGCCCGTTCAAAGTTTAAGAAAATGGGGCTTTCTAAGACATTTTGAGGCCTGCCCCCCGCTGGCTTAATGCTCGCTGTTTATTGAAAGTTTATTAATATTACTATCAGGCTTTCCGAATTACGTTATTATTAGGTAATCAAAGGACATACATGCATACAGACATAGAGACCGAGAAACAGACAGACAGAGATTCCTGATTATGGTTGGATTTCTTACACAACGCTTAAATCTATATCCAGCCAAAGTATACACCTTGCAGTCTCACTGCACTACAGTGCAGTTGTAATTGGTTGGAGAGTGTTAGACTCATGAAGAACCCACCCTCCCCACTGCTGTGCTCACACTACTAACCTGCAGGACTTGGAAATGGCAGATGTTTAGCTCTGCCTGTGTGTGTGTGTGTGTGTGTGTGTGTGTGTGTGTGTGTGTGTGTGTTCCTCTTGATGTCTGTATCAGACAATGCGCCGGAGCTCTTCAAACCATCAACAGCAGGAAGACGACGATGGAAGGTATCAGATGTCGCCAGACTGCTCCTGGCTTACCGCACGCTATAAAAGCATGTTAAAGGCCTGTTTATCTCACCTGTTTCTTTGGATTAATCACCCTTTACCCGGAGAACCTTGCCGTTGGTTTTTCATTTTCTATTGGATGTCCCGCTCCCCACTTTGTGTTGAACTGAATTGAATTAAATTTTTGTTGAAATAATGACTCAAGCAGTTTCTGCTAGAATTTGCGCTGGTTTAAAATCAAGTCGTTTCCCTTTGAGACAGTGCTAGAAGTCACCTGTGGAGGTGCTGATATCGTTTAGGAAAATTCTGGAATGACGAGTAAAGGAACATCAGTTGTGCTTTGACAATGAACATTATTTACCATTAATTAAACCTGCACCGCATCACATCAACAATATGAATTCTCTTTGAGGGCTTTCCTTTGGACGCATATCAGCTGCATGACGTGTTGCCTTGGTCACAATGGTCTCTCACGAAGAGGGTTGGAGTACTTTTAGAGTATGCAAACATTCACTGGGTCTTGCAAATAAAATATTTAGGCATCCTCTACCGATAACTGCACAACTCTCTTTCTCTCTCTCTATCTGTCATTCTTCTCCAAACGCCTGTGCACCTTGTGCCAGCCATCCAATATAGCAAAACGACAGCAACAAATGAATAAACCAAAAAGTTTCTATTGCGTTAAAACATACTGTCTCACCTACAGTATTTCACATAGTAAAGGTGTAAACAAGTATCATCTGTTTATGTTTGTTAACTGTGTCCAGTTCAGAGACGTTTAGTGCGGTCACATTTATTGATTTATTTCAACTCTGGTGTTTTGGATGATTAGATATTAAATAATATGAATGCCTTGCACCATTAAAGGGGATCTGGGTTTGTTTCTGTCAAAACAGTGGAAGTTGAGCCCTGTGCATTGTGAAAGATTCAGTAGCCAGATGGCCTTAGAGTCTGCTTGTCTTTGAAGCCAGGCAAAATGTCATGTAATATAGTAGCTCTCATGTTTAGGGCAGGGCAGACACTTTCAAAGACCACTGGAAAATGCAAATCTTTTTTCTCCCTATCCACATCCAACAAGATGGCGGACTTCCAACGTGCTCATAAGACCTTAAGACCACATGACCCTGCATCTAACTTTCACCTCGAACGTGAAAGTTAGATGGTTTTCAGTTCATTTGTAAATGACGTTTAAATCACTCATTCAATAAGAAATACCTCTCATCCCTTTGAATCCTCTTATACAAGAGCAGGTAGTGAGTAATTTGATAACAACTATAATGTTGTGTTTACCACAACAATGTAGCACCATGGCTTGAGTTCAACTATCACTTGAAAAGACAGGAAACAAAAACATCCCACTTCCACTCATCAAACCATATCATGGAGCTGAGAACGCGATCCAGTAGTAGGGCAAACTCCTCTACTCAGGCTTCAGTTTAATTTATTCCAAAATTCAGCGATAAGGACCATCTCAGTCTTATAAGTCAAGAACCAAAGCAGAGCCGCTTTCTAATATGCCACTTCACTAAGACATCCTCAGCTTCTGCAGCTATGGCTTCTAATAGAGATACTAGTGATATGTATCTAGTGCTCGTACATCTCGCTAGTTCATGGTATTTTCATTCACCAGAGCCTTTTATTCGATGATAAAAATGAGGGTATCAACCATGTTAAATGTAATGTTTTAGAAATTACAAATGAAGATTACTGCATATAAGGTGGATATCTGTGGTCAAGGGATTGTCTGTCACTGTTGGTAACCAGGTAGCCCCTAGACCACAGAAAGAATAACTACACTTCTTGAAGACCTGTGTATTCTGATTAATGAGTAAGAACACCTCCATTGCTGTAATTTGTTATGAGGCTCAAATTGGCACAGTGTTGGGGAGTCTGGATATGGGTCATAGAATGTACTCAAACAGGCCACTTCAGGGACACATGTCCCCCGCTCAGGAGCTTTTTATGAACTACTAGCCAGGGCAGAAACAGGCTTCCACCAATAGCTATTTATAGTCTAGACTGAATAGTTAGTACGTTTATAGGCACCATTTTTCCATCTTCAGCTACCTCCACCCATCTTTATCTTTGTTTACTTATACTATATGTCTTTTCGTATCTATGTGTGTAGAATTGATAGAGTATGTGAACCTATGTTAAGGTATATTTTGTTCCGACGGGAAATAGATTACAACACACAGGGGCGAATTCACAAAAGGATTGCACAGCTTTTGCGGCTACTTAACCTGCGCAAATAACACAAAAAGCACCCACAAATGGTGAAATGCACCACTTATTGCGCTGCCACGCAAATAGAGTGTACTGGTAGCATTTGCACGTATTTACTGTAAATTTGATATAATGCATACATGTTGCAAAAAACATCGCCCTAGGCCGATTGGGGCGCAATTTGTGCCCCTGTCTCCCTCTCCATGCTTAATGGAGGGAGCCAGTGGCGAAAGAACCGACAGACGGTGCAGTTGCACCCGGGATCTGCGGCACGCCAGCGATGCGGCCCCCGTGATTGTCGCATCAGTGTTCAGGATGCCCGCGATCTGGGTTCGCCTGGCCCTGTTCCTCCAAATAAAACAAGGAAAAACAGTGTGTTTTTATTTTAGATGTCAGTTTTTATTTTACTCCGTTTCCTTACGGAACAAAAAAAGCACCGTGCATAATGGGGGCAATGCGGATTATACTCATTATATCCATGTAATAAATCAGCTGTGTTTTATAGATAGATTTATATAGATTTACTCATACTATTTAAATGTTTCATAGTCTAGGCACATAAACCTAAAAATACTAAGTCAATTCTACTCTAACAGTATATGTCTTGGATCCACGCATCTCCAGAGCTGCAGTCAGACGCAAAACAAGGGCAAATTGCACTCAGCAGCAAAACTTTATCGCTGTGATTGCACTGTCATAATATGACGGTGACAACAATATTGCACTAATCATTAGCGCAATTTTGTGATATATTTCTGTGTATATTTTTTGTGAATCTGATGCTAAGATGGCGCAGATAGTCTTGAATAGCACAATTGATGCGTAATTTATGGTGCCATTGGCAATCCATTCTTTGTGATTTTGCCTCAGTGTATTATGCAACATTTTAAGATAAACGTCATTGTATGTGACCGAACAAACATTTCAGTGTATTAGATCTTGTATGGCATCTTATGGTTAAAATATATTCTATTTTTGTACATAAAGGGTTGACTCTATAGTGATGTGGACGATTATAGAGACAATGTTGAATGCATGACAGAAACAAAGTTTCCTTGATCTCCCTTATCACCTATATTTAGCAGTGCTATCAATACCGCTCTCTTTCGCTCTCTCTCTATCTGTATCTGTCATAAAGTTCAAATGCAGGTTCAGTCTGATAAGAGAGAAAATGCTGGAAACCTAATATCTAGATTTAAGGTCTAAAAAGATGCAAAGGGAAGGGGAGGGAACAGAGCATGGTTTGGTACAAGTCACAGTTGCTGTGTTTGTGTTTGGCTGCCAGTCTGCACAGTATGATATTGTGACGATTGATAGATAAAAGAAGTGAAAATGAGGAGAAAGGTGCTTAGTCGTCTGTTTTGGATTTGAAATACCCATTAGATGGTTGTGTCTCTCTCATCCTTTTCGTCAATTACTTTATTGCCTCCAGTAATTTACCATTTGGCTCCACATTACTTTTTACATAATATTACAGAAGCAGAATCCATATTTAACAAAATAACAAATGGGCCCAACCTAATTCATCACCCACTCAAATCGTCCCTAATGTTTTACGGCTTTCAAAAGAGGATTATTAATCGATTGAGTTCTTGGTCATAATTCTAAGCGCTTATTCATGGTGGGTGTGTCATTAACACCACATAAAATGCTGAATATTTGGGTGAGTGGTGTGTCAAGTAAAGCCCCTCTCGCACTGGATTCATTTTACCTGAGGATAAGGATTTGCATGAATTGCAGGTTGTTGATCTACAAAACTGCTTTTCCATCGTTTGTAAAGTAAAAATTCCAATGAAATAAACCCACCATATTTTGGCCATGATAGGGGTGCTATGATAATTCAAGTGTAAATCGGCATCTTGTGGAATTCATCGATACCGTTCCTTTTTTGTGGCATGCTGGGCATAAAACACATAGTATTTTTGTGTCATTGCATCTAGGACAGAGTTAGTCTGCAAGGGGAGTTCAACTTCTCAACCTGCAATGCCACTCTTTATTCATTCTTTAATCATCCAGAACTGCTTGCAACAACTCTGTCCTGTTGACAACCTGTGGGATGACAAGAGCACAGCTTTTATGTTACACAAAACTGCCACCAATCACCCTCTTTGGAGAACAAGCTTAACAATTAATCGTCATCACTACTCCAAGAGGGGGAGAATCACCAGGGGTGAGACAAATAAACATAGAATCACACAACAACATGACATGGAAAAACATAGACATAGAAACATCACACGACCACAAGCCCGGAGCCAGGCCAGCCAGGTCCCGCACCGACAGACCGACAACCCAAATCACCCGCCCTGTGAGCCAACAAATGCCCGCACAGAGACGAGGCCCGCCATACCACAACTGGCCAGACACCCCACCTTTGCGCAAGCCCAGAGCGCTCATCCTCGTACCTGAGGGTGCTCGTTGCAGGACACCCAGATGGGCATAGACGTGAAGCATGCTGGAGCAGGAGCGTGACGGGCAAGATGGCAGCCGCACCCCACCAGTCCCGCAAACCCTAGGCCTATTGTAGGGTGTATGTGCTGAGTTTGAGTTCTGGCACTGGGAGAGATGGCCGAAGCACAACCAGAACAACGTAGGGGTGCAGTAGGCCGAGCAGTGGCCACACAGACCCCACCCTGGACCCAACCGTGCCCCAGCACCCCTCATCCGGTACCTGGAGGTACCCAATCCACAGTGACCAGACGCAGAGCGGTCCACCATGCACCCTACAATGGCGGGCCGCCCTGCGCCCCCATCAGGCCCCTGACCAGCACCACAAAACAGAGGACCGCAGATGGCCCCCCACCCTTTACACCGTTCCTGATGGAACACTATGGCTATTGCGACAGAAATCAGTGTTAAACAGCATTTTTTGGCCACTTTTTGCCTCTACCAGATACAATTAAGTGCTCAACAAAATAAACATCGCAAGATCTAAATCTTGGAGATTGTGGTATGAATCACAACGGTTAATCACTGGGTTACAATCTACAATTTTAATGATTTTTGCAGAATTTTTTTATCCTTTTTGAATGTGCTACGCACAAAGATGGGGGGTAATTCCCAAATCACATTTGATCTCTGGGTAAAACTAATCCTCTGCGAATAGTATACGCCTTTCACAGCCAGTCACTCAGTGTCAAACTTGCAAATATTAGAATACCAAACAAAATCATGCTCAGTAGGCAGGGTTTAGGATTTAAGTGATTACCCATAGGGTGTGTGATTTTAATCCCATACAAATCTGCATTGCCTGTAGTTTATGCAGGTTTGTAAAGTAAAAACCTAAGAGCAGGTTGTGTAACCAGTAATACAACCAGTGGACCAGAAATCCACTTTGAATGTATGGTACTGTTATAGCGATTGGCACAATTGGCCGTTATTTGACTTGGTCACTTGAATTTTTCTTATTGTTATTCTTTTCTTCTTTTAGAGGTGTGTAGTCTACACTGAGCTGCCTGTTGTAATTTCAGAGTAAATTACAGATGTTTTTAATCCCATACAAATAGAATAGACAATACAGTCCAACCAATGTGCTCTAATGTGCTCATGGTGCACTTCCTAATACCACAGTATCAGTATAATACAGTTTCCCAAGTGGTTAGAAAAAAACAGTAATATTATACATCAGACAGCAAAATTGTTTAGTTGGTTAACAAATGTCTGCTTGTCTACAAGGATTAAAGGATCCGATTTTATGTCAATGTTGTTCACTTGCAGGGCAGTCAAAGCTGTGGAGTTAGTGGCATCTTGCTCATCACTCTGTAGCTCATTGTTTGATGCTTTTTTCTCCAGTCAGTTTCCAGTCTTTCAGAAACAGTGGAGCTAGTAGTATGTTGTCTTTTTTGCGTTAGGGGTGGGCGATATGGCAAAAATATATCACAATTACTTTCAGGTTGGATCCCAATCTCTTTTTAAAAATTTAGATTTAAGATGCATACAGAATATCAATTTACGAGTTACTTCAATGGGAAATAACATTACACAAAATTTTTCTAGGATTTTACAGATTTTGATAGTGACAAAGGAGCCATCAAATGAAGTCATTTTACGCGCCTTCCTTAGAGACACACCAATGAACCAATAATTGCAAACAGTAGGGAGTTTCTTTTTTCTGTTAGGTTTTGTTACCTTGTAGGGCTGTATTTGTTTAATAGGAAAATAAGTTTGGTACTTGCAAAATAGTCTTAAATTCAATTTATTTTTCCACGAGTTAAATTTGTGCTCACAGCATCATACAAAGTCTCACCATGCTTGGCTCTTAATGTTATCACCAAAAGTGGGACGTTTCTGAATCGTATACAACAAATTCGTTGTATACGAATTATACAACGTATACAACGATTATCCTGTCTCGTATTAATTGACAAAAAGAAAAAAGAAATCGGCTCTCAGACGGGAGCCGCTCGCATCGTAAGCCGCCAAAGCCAACTCATTTGCGGCTGCGCTCCTTGTTTCTCGAAACAAAAACAAATAGAAATAATGTTTTATTTTAAAGAAAGAAATAGTGAAATAGTGGTTTAGAAATAGTGTTTATTTACAAGTCAGGGACTTGCAAATAGTGTGATTTGAGAATAGGCTGCGAAAACAACTTTGGATTGTGTGTATGAATTGCATGAACTGCAACTGATAGAATGTGCACTGTAGCATGATACTAACAATCTCTCTGTAAAGGCAGATCCTGAGGACATTTTAATTGTTTGATTCATCTAAGATCGTCATTTCACACACAAAACATTTTAATTGTTGTAATATATCTTCCAACCACTAGTAGCAGCAGTGAGCATCTTGTTCGGGAGCAGCGGGAACAATGCAGCTGACACTTTAAATGAGGAAATGATCTTTTCTGTTGCTTATTTTTGCCATTTACACGCAACTGACATATTGCGCCATCGCAGCAGGTTGTCACAAATATGTTTGAGTCCTTCGAGGTAGTTTCTGTTGCAAAGTGCGCCATACTTTTTTGACTATTTGGATTTGAGTAGCACTTTGCCAACAACTGGTGCCATTTTGACGGGAGCCGGCTTTGCACAAGTCGGGAAACTGTTACGGGGCTACGCACACCCCTAAATTAGTCACCCCTAAGTTACTCACCCTTAAGTTAGTTACCCTAAGTTAGTCACTCATAAGTTAGCCTTTTTATTGTCACACCAGGACGCCTCTTTAGAGAAACCTTCAGAAATATACACGTGAGCAAATAGTATAAAAAAAACCCAACAAATCAGTAGATGTTAAACTTAATTACAATTCAGTTTCACTGCATTTCTGCCCATCGTTTTAATTGCGTTGCTGATAATAACCTTAATCCCTCTTTGAAAAAATGTGTTTGTTTTGCTCTCAAATGTATTTATTCATTTTAAACCTCTTGTTTTTCCTGAGCAGTGGTAGTAGAAAACTGACTGGGGTCAGTTGTGTTTCACGCCTTCAGGTTTTATGTGTTCTTGAAATTGTAACCAGAAATAGTGATGCATATCTGTTGTGACATAAAGCTTCAAACTGACAAAATCCTTATTAAATTGTTTTTGTGAATTTGTAAGAAATTTATAATACACACTTGTCAACCACTTTCCCCCGAAGAGTCCTGATTTTCATGCCCCTGAAAGGTAAAATGTTATTCATTTTAGGATGACGTTCCCTTTCTTTATCAAAACTGTCTGCACAAGGCTAACAGCGATTCGATCAATGGAAGGAAATCACTTTACCGTCAGTCACTTCACTCGTTTGACTCAATATTTCTTTTCTTTTTGGTAAGTAAGGGCTGTTTCTTCAATCGGCCTGACATGCCAGGCCCCTTTTTGAAATTTTTATGGATTCTAGATTCACTAGTTGTAAAATATCAACCCATGTTGAAGTTTTGGTAAAGCAGTTTTTTGTAAATACACAAAAAGAAAAATATTCAAATCAAATTATTCTAATTCAAATAATAAAAATTGATTTGCAGTTGATTTATTGCTTTTTTGTTGTCATACAAAGTCGAATCAAAGTCTCAAAGTCGGAAATTAATTTTGCAAGACTTCCAAAAACATCATTGCAAAACATCCTTGCTTAAGTTCAGAGAATCTCCCTCTTTGGGAGGTCTCAAGGTTGACAAGTCGTCATATTATGCAATAAATATAATATGAATAATGGCAGATGCCACATACCATTTTTAGTAACCAACCAAGAGCATGACTCAGTCTTTGTCGAGAGCTGGGTTGTGGCTGAGTGAACAAGGTCAGAACATCCATGGATGAAGCCTCTCTGAGAATGTTTAGAAAACAAAAGCCCTAAATCTTCCTTCAGGTCCTCTTCATATATTCGAGACCAAATTCCTTTTGCAATGAGATTGCTTACTCATTTTCAGTTAATATTAAAAGGTCTCAGCATCACAGCATTTACAGATTCGGGTGAATGGATTATTGAATAGTTCAAACATCTGTTATTATTAAATAATAAAGACAAGCAAAGAGAAGGGCTCTACTACATATCTCCATTTTGTTATTTTAACATGTTCAAGTAGTTATTGTCCTATTGTGTAATAGTATTTACTGCGCGTGGTGGTATATGGGTTTGTGTGTGGCATGTCTTGCTGTAAGCCAATTTCCCACATTGGAAAATAATTACAGAAGTGGAGCCTGATTCATGCTTGATCTAGCAGCTTCCATATGGAGGGGCAAGATGAAACTGTCTGGGGACTTTGCCTTTAATTGTTCCAATCTTTCCAGTCCATTCCAGACAGCAGCATGTGCTACTGAACAAATAAAAAAGCTTTGTTTCTTATGTTGCTTGTGCCAATTTAAAGATAGATTGCATGGCATGCCATGCCATGATATGTGTGGCAGTCTCTACTCACCGGTAGGGGTTTAGGGAAGGGGGACGGAGTCTTTCTGGCACTGGGGCGCCGAAATGGTGGGAAATTTTATTAACGGTGAGCTCAGAAAGGGTTGCTGTACAAAATAATAAACAATAATTATAATAATCATCAGTCGGGCCCAGAAGGAAAGACGGCTTCCCTAGCTCCAGGCAGGCTGACGAGCTCCATATGCCGATCCCCCTCTGCAAGATAGACAAACCTTAAGAAAGCTCCCTGTCCCGGATCGGACCCATCAGCGCCACTAATTTGGCCAATTCGGGATGGCTGTGCGGCTGCGAGGAAGCAGCCGCTCTGCCGCCTGCAGCCGTCGCTAAACCACGCCCCTTGGTCCGCCACAATATGCCTAAGGACAGTGGCTATCAAGACAAGTTTCTTTTATTATGGTTGAGGATTGAAATGTAGAGCAACAGAAGTGACGATGTGTGCTTGATAAATATAGTCCGATCCAATCTTGGAGAATATGTTTGTCTAGGTAACACAAATGCACTACCTCTATTCAACTTCAGCAAAACTTTCATCAATGTTCTCCATCATGAGCTAGTTTCCAACCAATGTAGCATGCATTTATGTTTTGACCCATCCCCAACAACTCCAGGACAATCACAATAATGCTTATCATTAAGCTGTATGTCACATGGTTAAAAATCTTTGGCAACCCATGGAGTCTGCAGGAAATCGTTTTCACAGATGGATAACTGGCTATGGGTCAAAGAAAATGTCTTAATGTAACTGAATTTAAAACTATTAAGATATTGTTTTATCTTTGCGTGTCACAAGGATGCAATATATCACTTACAATAACATCTTTGCAGATGTTGGAAGGTTTACCTACAAAATTTCACAGGGGCAAGTCTAGTTGATCCCATCTACAGCCTTTCAAAACGGTTCTGGACACACAGGGAGGAAATTAGAATTGACCTTCCTGTCTGAATCAGGGTAAGATAGACAAACATGAATTATAATGACCACATTTGCAATATTTAGATTGCATGCAAGTTGGATAGATAACAGCCACATTTATTTTGTGTTATAAAGATCATTCTCAGCTAGCTTGGTGGCATTTTTGTAGGGGTTTCCTAATTCACTTGCATTTCAGTTCATTTTTTTTCATTCACAAAAAAAACCTCACTGGTTTCTCACGCCCAAACAAAGAATGAACCTATTGATGACTGTCAGGGGAGGTTAGCTCATCAGTGCCAGGGTCAGAGCTGAGGATGGCCAAGTCATTGTTCTCCTGGCCAGAGAAAATAGAGAGACTCTCAGTTGAATTGGCCAAAACTCACTGGCTTTATTGTCTTAAACTGACAACAATCTAGTGCAAGTGCAACAGAGATGAGGATTTCAAACATTATTAAAGGGAAATGTCAAATTTTTTCATCCTTACCCTCATTTCTGCTCACCTGTCAAATATGATTTTCACGTTCGTCCTCCCTACAGTGATGAGTCTGCCAGTTGGTGATGAAAGGGAAAGGAGCATGTTTCATTCAGCCCCAAAAGCGCTGAAACATAATCCATCGTGTGCTTGTACCACATATAATGCTATGGACAGCCACTCTCTTTCTTCCCATTCCCTTTCTCAATTTCCCCTCATTATTTCAAATTTGTGTGGTGGGTGGCGACATGTTCAAACCAGTGTTTCATTACTTATTAATATCCAATATAACCAGATGTTATATTGTCATAGTGATTGAGTACAGGGCACAGGTTTACCATTTTTCAACCCAGGCATTATTAAAATATTGCTTCCCATCATCTATACCTGTTCATAGCACAAGCTCGCTGAACGCTTTACTGTTGAGAACCTTAAGGTTCTGCCCATCTTCCAAAATGGGAAACTTGTATTATAGTCCCAAGTGTCTTAGTGTATTTTGAAATTTTTGCAGTAGTTGCAGTAATATCACACTTTATTTAAAACTACTAATACGGTCTGTGGTGAATCATACAGTATTTAACAATGTACAGTTGAACATGATTTAAGCCAACATTTTAATAATATGATAAAAATAGTAATAATAATAAGAGCCTATCCTTTAAAGTACCCTAACATTTCCTGGTCTTCAAGCGTCCAGTGTAATTTAATCATTTGTGTGGTTGTATCATAGTTGTCTCCCATTTCTTTTATATTGAGCATATAAAACAATGTTAAGGCTGAAACTGTGGGATCTGATCCATGCAGAAATAAACATTTCAAATAAAACACCAGGGAACATAAACATTTCTTACTAGTTCCAGGAAAGAGACATTCCCTACTTTTGTTGTCCAGTATTTTTACAGTTATATTTAACTGTATAATAGTTATATTACAACCATCCACTGAAAAATATCCTTTTATAGCATTGTGCATTTGTATTAATAAAGCAGTCTTCAACTTGTTGCTAGAAAATGAGATTAAGCCCCATCATATCCATCTAATGTGGGGGGAAAAGCCTGGATTATCAACTCCATTGACCACCACCTAGACCCACCCAAACTACCTATGAGTCAGAGTCCCAGACAATTTCACTTTCATCCATAGCTTGATCCAGTGGTGGTCGTGAGTTATGATGACTACTCGCGTTTACAATGGTTTACATGAACACTAACATTTGTATTATATTTCAAATAAGGCTTTGCTCTGAATATTGTAACCGTCCTGTAAACACCCTATTTGTTGGATCTGTTCCGAAACATTCTGATCGACAGACCCGGATTGTTCAATCATATTCCGCTTACATCATGTTTGCATCACAAACTGGAGCAGGCAGAACCACTTTTGGAATGTTCAACCTCGGCCAAATGAAAGAGCTGAATATTTTTTCAATTGGTAAAAAATCCCAGAAATTGTGACATTTTCAGCAAAATCTCCGCTAAGATGGTGACGAATGTGCCATAAGAACTCGGCTGGTTGAAGGAATCGAAAAGATACACACACACGTAAAAACCTTGTTCTAAATATCATCTTATTCTAGCAATTCACCTTATTCTGATTAATTTAAGAGGAGGAAGAAGAAGAATCTTTATTAATTTGTGTATGTAAACATACTGATAGTAGACTATATCAATCATCCGTCCAATAATTTGAAGGACTATCAAAGAGCGTTCCTTTTGATACACAGTGCAGCTGAAAGATAGTTGTGCACCTCAGGCATTTGCTTATTATGAAGCGTTTGCAAGACGAGCCCTGAGCGATCAAGTGTTTGTCTGCAGATTGAAGAGGCTCGGGAAAACAATTTGAATGTTCCTGAGAAAGAGCCTTGTGTCACAAGGCTTGTGGGATAACCCTTTTCACATGGCAATAATATTCTTTCAATTACAGAATAGCTGCTTAAAGATTTCTCGACAAAATAGGTATCAGATGGTGCCATATCTATTTTAAGACAATTGAGGATGACCGTTCATGGTAGAACTTGGGAACTGGATAGGTGCCTGGCCTACATTGATTTATGGCGCTGCACGCGTGGCAGCAGAATCCACTGTGGTTCCCCGGAGATGAGCACGAGTGTTTACATGTATGTGTGTGTTCCCCTGGTTGCAGATTAGGGTTACAACTTCCGTCAGCCATCTGGCAGGTGTGTTGGGGTGGGCCCCGTCATCCCGTCTCACTCCTCTACAGACGGACTCTCTCCATTGTCTTGTCGTAGCTCCCTGCCTCCCTGCCATGACCAGAGCACAAAGCGAAACGCTCCGTGGAATTCTGCTGATCATTAACTCAGGCAGGGGATCAGGATATGGATAGTTAACCTAGCGGCTCACATTTTGAAGTAAGCCCACCTTTTCACACGAGACGATGCCACACGGGCATTGTGTGAAACCTCTAATTAAAAACTCTATTTTGTGCAGAAAATAAAGCTTAACAATCTGATATTGGCTTTGTTTCCCGAGCACAGAGGGATTGGTCTACATGTTAATATGTCGGACACTGAAAAGGCATGAGTAATAGTTCAGTAAAATGCTGACAGTTCACAATAGGGTGTTATATAGTAGTAGCTAGTAACAACATGACTATAACAAGCTTTAACATCTGTGACACATAGTATACATACTTACTATCGCACAGAGTATTGTATGGTAGTTATTGTCACTATGCTGGACAGTAAAAAGTCAATTTAAATGAATCAATCTGTTTTGAAAAAGATGCTCTTCAGTTGTCAGTTTTCGATCAGATGGGGAACCGGATGGATTCTCCTGTAGCTTTGTTCACTTCCCGTCGTGTGAGGAACGACGATGGGAATCACTCATGGTTTGATGAGGGATAGAAGAGTCATGATTGTGTATGTGGGCGCTGCGCTGCTGGTTGTTCTGCTGCGTTACAGTAATATTCGAAACATTTCTGTTCACTCCAAACAGAACGTGCGTTTCCTGAATTGGAGCCGGCTGAGTCAACAGCAAGTTAACCCTGATTTCCTCTCTCTTCCGCTGTCCTCAGGTACCACCCGCCCTCCCCGAGACAGGGAGGTTTCCGGGGTGGACTACAATTTCCTCTCCGTGGAAGACTTCCTACAACTCGATGAGAGTGGCACTCTACTGGAAATAGGAACATACGAAGGTGAGGATGACAGTTATGATGATCATAACCGACTCTTCACGACACTCGTAATAAGCGCAGGTGTCCTAATTCCACGCACATGCATCTCGTGCTGTGTAGGAGAGATGAAAATGTATTTTTAACACACGCAGCCCGGCTGTAAGGCTTAGCGCTCAGTTGATTTCGATTAGATGGAGAGAGATGCAGCAGGTCGCCCCACATCTGCCCCCTCTCACTCTGATTGGAGCAGAGTTGCATATCGCTAAGTCTCATACTGACAAGTGTGTGTGTGTGTGTGTGTGTGTCTGTGTGTGTGTGTGTGTGTGTGTGTGTGTGTGTGTGTGTGTGTGTGTGTGTGTGTGTGTGTGTGTGTGTGTGTGTGTGTGTGTGTGTGTGTGTTTACCACATTTGGTAGTTGTGTCTGTATGGATAAAGACCACTCTTGTTTGATTGTGCGTGTGCGTGTGTGCCTTCACTGCATGTGGGACAGAGAGAGAGAATGTCACAGTGTTAATCTACTTGGCACCAGTTGTACTGTGTGTTGGCACATTTCTGTCTTCCCCCGCAGACAATGTCAAATACCTGTCCACAGGAGTCTGATGCCGCCCTGGCCAAAGATAGAAGGACCGGGTCACTGACTTACAACATAACCTGATAATCATCTAATTTAATATTATTGTTTAATAAATATACTGTAGTTCTCCTCTTATTTGTAAAAAAAAAAATGTAATAAAAAAAAACAACAACATTCAATTGTATTGCTATGTATGGCTAGTGCCAGTAAGTACTAAATGATAAGTTATTTATTTGTTTTACAAAGCATGGAGGTTTTAAAGGCCTTATTAAAATGTTGGTTCTCATAGTTTATAACTGTTCATAGCACGAGCTCGCCGAACGCTTTACTATCGAGAGACTGAGTATTCGGCTGCAGCTACGAAAATGGGAAACTCACATTGTTGTCCCAAGTGTCTTGAGTGTGTTTTGAACATTTTTTAAGTTGCACTAATATCACACTTTATTTTAAACTCCTTTTTGCATCCAGCGTGAAGCGTTGGCCACAGTAGGACGCTTCCTGTTACTAGACTCTTTGAAAATTTGAATAACCAACATTTTAATCAGATGTGCCGCGAAGCTATTCAAGCTGGGGAAACTGCTTTTCAGGGGGCTTAGTATTTGAAGCTGCATTGCCGTGTGTGCTGTATATATTTTCCTGAAATGTTGCCGGATGATGTGGCCCCAGCCGCTCAGCCCAACCCTGCTTTCCTGCCAGCTGCTTATTTCCACCATTCCAGGACACAATGCGCTCCCTCTCCGCTTATTTATTTCCCTCTCTCTGAGATAAGGAGATTCCATAGATCCTCTCCCTTCCACCTCTCGTCCGTTGTTTTTCTTTCATTCCCCTATCTTATTCCGTTCCTCTCGGTTTTTCCCCCAGCTCCCTTCCCCTCTCTCGTTCTCTCTCAAGCATGCTAATGTCCCTCCTGTTGCCTAGGTAACTATTATGGGACCCCCAAGCCGCCCAGGCATCCCCTCATTGGGACACTGATTCTCGGCGATGCCGGCTCACAGCAGTCCACGCCGAAGCGCACCAAGTCCTACAATGACATGCAAAACGCCCGCGTAGTGCCTGCTGACGACGAGGATGACGACCAGGCCACGGAAATGAACAACAGTTTTACAGGTGAGGACGCCCGAGCACTCAGGCCGAGCGTCGCTTGTTCCGTTCGCGGGATGCACGTGCATGCCAGCGTGCCCCCGCGCGCACGGGGACCGGATACCTGAGCGAGGACGGGGGAGATGTGCACCCCGCTCTGTTCCCCCCCTCTCTCGGCGTCGCTGGGTGTCTGGCGGTTACATCATGTCTTTGTGATGCTGATTTCTATTTGCGTGTCTCAAAACACCGCCATCTGCCTGCGAGCCGGGGGAAGAGGTCTCCTCCAAGAGAAGATGGCATGCAAAGTTCACACGGTTCCCCTTTCTCGCAACCGCTCCAGGTTCGCATTGATTTTCATTCCTGCGGTTTTCTAGTCCAGCTCCTTGGTCGTACCATTAATGCCAATACAATTTTTTTTTGGCTTATTTGTCTAATCTTGAAGGTATTTATTTCCCCATGCTTTTTTCAAATGGCCAAATGTTATTTAAACATATTTGCCCATATACATATGTACACATTCATACCTGAGCTGTAAGTGGATGACAATCTTAATGTATGAAAAAGACATTTCTTCTTTGGTATTTCAGGATCACTTTCCCTCCGTCTTTGTATGTGAGAGACAGTTTCTATTTGGTGTTTTTTTTTTCTCCCCGTGATGGTGTGAAACTATGCCTCCTCTGTGTCTCCTCGCCAGGCTGCAAATGTGTTGAATTAGCATTTTATCAGCCCTGAAAAGCCCACGGAAGTAATGGGGCGGGGGGGCAGATCTTTGGGACAACTGGGGGATGGGAATGGGGGTTTATAGATGTTTTGGGAGAAAGGGGCTATGCGGTGGGTGGGGGGGTGGCCCGGGAAGGGGAGAGCTTGGAAGAAATTAGCATATTCCTGGGACCCATTCAGTACACTAAAATAGGGTGGGAAGCAGACTCACGCTTGTGGGGGAGGGGCTGAGGGTGTCAAGTATAGTCTGACAATGCATGCTACGAACCTTTAGAATAGTTTTAAATACATGTGCCAAACACTGCTGATTTCTTCTGTTGCATGCACAAGACATAAACTATTATTTTTTTGTTTGTTTTTTGTTTTTTTTTGTTCCGTGTTGTGCTTGTTACCCAGGAACCTTAGTGCGTAGCCTCTTCCCCTCTCCCTTGTTGTGCACAGGTAACCCTACTGACCCGGATGAAAGCCGTGGTGGCATCCTTCGCCCGTATCCCGCTCGCGAGAATGCTCCATCCTACGGTCTGAACAATGCGCCTACCTCCACCGCAGACAGTGGGCAGCAGACCCTCGCGGAGCCCCAAGCCTCTCCCGAGGACCCCCTGGGACCGCTGCCCGAAAACTGGGAGATGGCCTACACAGAAAATGGAGAACTCTACTTCATAGAGTACGTATTCTTCACCCAGACCGCAGCTCGTTGATCTTGTTTGGGGTAAATCGGATACTACGGCGGTCGGATGTGGCACCGTGGACAGGGCTGCACCCATCAGTGAGATGTCTGGTGTTCTAGTCCGGGCGGCGGCTCCCCCCACTCCAGCCTTTCCATCCTGGCCCTCCTCTTCCCTTCCGGGCAAACCTGCCCAGCCCTCTGAGTGGTGCCTCTCTGCAGGGCCGCCTGTTAATCCCCACATGCACTGATCTCTAAGGAGATCACAGCCTGATCACCTGACTACCTCTGTCCTCATTACAGCACAGCACAGACACACCACCGGGACATGGCTGTGTACCCTGTGTGTTTGTATGTTTCTTTCTGCCATTGTTGAATGATGTTTTTACCTCATGATGTTGGTTCTGTGTGATTCTCTTATTTTCCTCACAATATTTTTTGATGTAGTCTGTCGCTGCTGCCTTCTAAAAGGATAAAATACTGACAGGGTTTTTACTTATGGTCTACTTTGCCTTTTTAATCATCTACAAGGCCCCGGTGTGCTCGGGGTCAGTTTTTACGGCCAAACCTTTAACTCCGCTTTTGTCCCGTTGATTTTCTTTTCAGCCACAACACAAAGACCACATCGTGGTTGGATCCCAGATGTGGAGACAAGACTTCCAAACCTCTGGAAGAGTGTGATGATGATGGTAAGCTGCACCTCTGACCAAACTAAAGGTTGTGGATGGGTTTCCATCTGACCTTTACAGTTTTGTAAAAGAGCAGGTGCTGTTCTCAGGCAGTCACTCATATCAATTAAATGTTACTTGTGTTGACAGAATTTTTTTTTTTCTTTATCCAGCTTTATCATCCAAAAGTGAACAGGTTTTGAAGATCAAAACGATTTTAAGACTACACGTTTATATTTCATCTAGTTTTTGACTGTAAAACCTCTCGGTTTGGTATTTATTTCACCTCCACACATTAAAAATAGTAAGAAATGCCCTATTATGTCAGTGTTTTTGACAGATTTTGTTGTCTCAGAACATGCTTCAATGGAGATAAATCGCAATGAATCCAATGAAAATGCATATCCTGAACCAGACCGAAAGCCAGTTCAATACACTTATTATGAAATTGCACCATCAAGTGGCTGTATTTGAAAATGTCAGCCCTCACGGCGACGCCACTTGCATGCCTTATATAAACATGTTATACTTGTGAATTGAATTCTTATTGTTAATTCAGAGACTAAGGGATCCATGTTTCCCTCTCTACTTTCCCTTTCACTCCATTCTTCATTTTTCTTTCGATTTCTTTATTTTTTGCTTTCTTCATGCTCCTATTCTCTCCTTTTCCTTTCCTCTGCCACTGCTCATTCTGTTTCCACTGTTGCATCCTGCTTTCTTCAATTTGGAGAAGAAGGGATACACACGGAGGATCTGGAAACCGACCTGGGTACGTGCCTCGATAGCGCTGCCGTCGCTCACAACCCGTGACATACTCCCCACTCACCCAAAATCCTGTTTCACGTGTCTCTCTGCGCCTTATTTTTCAATGGCCACGGGCGCCTCATATTGATGGATACTTTAGTGATTTTAAATAAGATATTTCGGTATTGCTCCTTAGCAAGCTGTACGATTGCTGGGTCTGGTGCTGCCCCCTATCCATCATCTATTACGGACGTACTGTCAGCTTCATGTGCATTTGGGATTCCAAACTTTGGATTTGTTGGAGTTTATGATGTGCTTATTCTCAGTGTTCCGCGTTGGGATTGACAGCCATGATTTTTCTTTCAAAGGCGAAAGCACGCTTGGAATGTGCTTGGCTGATGATTCCGGTAGATTTATGGACTTCGAGCTGCTTTACAGACTGGAAAATGGCTCTACCTGATTCTCAGCCCATTTGAAGGTGGAACAAACAATTCGGAGACGGATATATACAAGGCCTTGAATGTTATTATTTCTGGCTCATCAGTTGGAGACAGTCTGTAATATTGATTATATAGAGTCTGGTCCGCCACACAAGTGTTCACTGACATTGCAAAGGCCTCCACAAATATACAGAGCTTATTTATTTGTCTGAAATGAAGAGGAACAGAAGATTCCAATATGCTTATTTGAGTTTGGTGACTGAATGCGTCCAATCATTTTTTGATGTGTTGTGTGTGTGTGTTATTTATTACAAAATTATATCTATTACAAAAACATGTGTTCTGCGGGCAACATTTAAATGACTCACGAGTTCCACAAGGCCAGATCAAAATAATACAAATTGGGTCATGCTCTATGAAAAACAAAAGGGATGTTGTGGATGATGATGATGATGATGTGTGTGTGTGTGTGTGTGTGTCTGTGTGTGTGTCTGTGTGTCTGTGTGTGTGTGTGTGTGTGTGAAACTATTTTGTTTTGCGTGATTATGATACCAAAGATAAGATCTTATCAATGTATCTTTGTAGTCTAAAGTCGTGGAGCTGGGAACACATCATGTCCATTATCACTGAGGGTCTCTGTGCTGGCCGTTGCACATAATCATGTGCCATGATTCGCAACATCAGTCATTTTGACAGTACAAGAGAAGATCGGTGTATATTTTCTTTCTCGTATTTTGCGTATTAACTGTTTGTCTTCTGTCTTTCAGAATTACCTCCAGGATGGGAGAGGATAGATGACCCAGTTTACGGGGTGTATTATGTAGAGTAAGTCTCACGCTACTGCATCCTTAAACACGGGTTGACCACATTTCCCATGGTGCACCTGTGCAACATCCACAGGCATCCACTAAACTATTGACCCTTTAATATCGCTCGAATTTAGAGATCGAGTCTGAAGTTGAACCAAGCTGTTTTCGCTGTAATCTGTATTCATTGTGTAAAAGTAATTGATCCATTGTTTCAAACTCTGACAATGAATCTTTTCTTCCCCTTCCTTATCTATATTGTACTCCCACCACCTCCCCCACACACCCCATCCGTACATCTCCCATCTCTCTCCCCATCTCAGTCACATAAACAGGAAGACCCAATATGAGAACCCCGTGGTGGAGGCCCGGCGGAGGAAACAGCTGGAGCAGCAGCATCAGCCGCAGCCTCCTGAAGGTGAGCGGTACATTCGAGGTTCGTTTCCTGCCCTTGCGCGGCACCGTTTCTTTCTTTCTTCATGTTTGTGAGCGTGACGTCCCTTTTAGATTGTTTTGTCTTTTGTCCTCTGCGGGTTTGGGCCAGATTTTCCCTTTCTGTATCGTCCTTTTTGAGAGAAGTTCTGTTTTTGGAGACATGTTTTTTTCCGAAACAAGACTCTTAGGCTGTATGCTGTACTTTGAATGAAGCTGACCCAAACTCTGCGTTGTTGCTGTTCTGTGTTTAGGCTCTTTGTTTATTTGATTTAAGATCATAAGTGCTATCATCTTTCATTGGTTTTTGTGTGTTTTCATTACCATCGAAAGCTTGAAATTTCCCTTTGATTTCGGAATGAAGATGTTTTGAAATACACATTGCAGATATCATGGTTATTATGTTATCCTAGCTCAAGTTAATTAAATAATAATTAATCCCATATTTTATTTATCTGATATTTTATAAGAAACAGCTATTCAACATAATTGCATTATGTTTGTGCTCCTCTATATGCTGTTTCCATTGTTGGTGGCGGGGTCTGCCTTTTCCCACCCAATCCACCAACACAGACGATCTCATCGATTGCTACTTTAACATGTTGCGAGTAACATCTGTATTCTTGAATTGGATTTAGACTAAACAACTAGACAACAAAACGTTGTTGTTAAGGACAGTTACGATATGTTTCTGTGCATTCATGTGTTTCCGTATGCTTGTGAATCGGAACATAAAAGCTTACGTCAAAGTGCGTGTAAATTAACGGCGCTGTGCCATTGCCACCGTGCAGAGTGGATAGAGGAGCACTCCTCGGCAGGGGCTCCCCTGGCTAACTATGCCCCCAACCACCTGGAAACCTACAGGGACCCCCATGCTCCTCCTCCCTTGCCGCCGGGCCCTGGAGGGTCCAAACGTAAGTCGTCACACTGGACAGAGGTGGCCATTACAGATGTCCCCGTATCTGCTCATACCCTGTATTACTGAAGCATGACTTTCCAAGCCTTTCCCCTTGGGGCTCACTTAACAGATCACTAGAAGAGAACATGGTCTCAAGCTGAGATACAAATACTGTATCTCCATAGGGAAACTAAGCCAAAAAGCGTTTGCCTTCCACCGATACAGAAGTTAATACACACTCTTCATGATTAATAAAAAAAAAATTGTAGGTCTCCCTATCTCGTTCTGTAAGTGTTAAAATATTGTCATTACAGAAATGGAACTTTATGAATAAAAGATGGGGATTTGTCACGCAGAAAAATGCTGAAACAAATCTTTAGTTAAAATGACTCATCTGTACTTGAGATTTGGGCTTACTGTTACATATTTATATGTATTCTTATATAAATGTCAAATGTGTGCAGTGTGCACTAAAGAGTTACTTTTTTTTATATTCACAGTCCTAAAACGACATGTGCACATACACACATTTAATATTTGCAGCTCTCAGCAGCGCCTGATCAAATAGTTTTGGTGCTTTAGAGCAGATATATACAATGGAAAAAGTTGTTTTGAATCGCTCATACTTGATGGTAGAAGATGAAAAATGTCAAAATCAGATCATGATTTTCATTAATGACTGGCAGTTAAAGTGGAGTCATAATAGATTATTTTAACATTTCAAGTTATTTTGGCCATGTCACCCAGCCCAACTGCTCATGCAATGTAGGACAAGAAAAAAAGGGTGTCAAGGATTTCAAGTTTCCCTTTTCCAAAACATGCTGATATCATCTTAGCTCCCGCGTTAATCACCAGAAGACATACTGTGCTTTAATTTATGCATTCAAACCTCTACGATGGCTGTGGCGCAACAAAATTAACCTTCCTTGGATGACGTTAGTGTGAAAATTGCACTTGAGATGTGGAATGCTAATGTTTGTTGATATCTGTGCTGTGTGAAAAAAATTCTAACAGAATATTAAATTATTTGAAATGGCTAGAGCAGCACATTTGCCTATATTTCCTGACGCCATTGCCGTGTACCCTAGGAGGGAAGCCCTTCTTCACAAGAAACCCAGCAGAGCTCAAAGGAACCTTCATAAACACAAAGTTGAAGAAGAGCCGCCGTGGCTTTGGCTTCACCGTTGTCGGGGGCGATGAGCCAGACGAGTTTCTCCAGATTAAGAGTCTGGTGCTGGATGGGCCTGCAGCTGTAGATGGCAAGATGGAGACAGGTGCAGTACCTAGCCACAATCTAGAGAAATATGGATTTTTTTCAACATGGTAAACATTTTGAACGACTGTATATTTAAATACTGTCCATTAAATGAGTGTGCCTGTTTCTCTGTCTCCCGCCCTACAGGCGATGTGATAGTCAGTGTGAACGACACCATTGTGCTGGGTTACACCCATGCTCAGGTGGTTAAGATCTTCCAATCCATTCCCATCGGCTCCATGGTAGACCTGGCCCTCTGCCGTGGTTACCCTCTGCCCTTTGACCCCGATGACCCCAACACCAGCCTGGTGACCTCTGTGGCCATCTTGGACAAGGAGCCTATCATTGTCAATGGACAGGAGGCCTACGACTCCCAGATCGGCCACGGCAGTCTGACCGGTCCCATCAATGGCTTGAGGGAGCTGCGGCCCCACAGCCCCTCCGCCGAGGTGGCTTCCAACGGCTCGCATGGCTACTCCAGCGACGTGGTGACACTGGCCTCAGCCATAGCCACCCAGCCGGAGCTCATCACCATCCATATGGAGAAAGGAGACAAAGGCTTTGGTTTTACCATCGCCGACAGCCTGACGGGAGGAGGCCAGAGGGTCAAACAGATAGTGGACTACCCGCGCTGCCGCGGCCTTAAGGAGGGGGACATTCTAATGGAGGTCAACAAGAGAAATGTCCAGAACATGAGCCACAACCAGGTGGTTGACCTGCTCAGCAAGTGTCCCAGAGGAAGTGAGGTCACCATGTTGGTGCAAAGAGGTAAGCGCTTCATGCTGTACTCAATGAGGGCTGCGTGGATGTGGACAGATGAGATGCTCAGGGAGGACGTGAGATTGCGACCAAATACTACAGATAAACAAACAAAAGTAAATCAGAAAACAGCAGGTCATAAAACACAAGCGCAAATTAGAAAACAAAATAAAAAAAAAACAAGATTAAGTGAAACGAGAAAGGGTTCCTGAGAGATTTCTAGATTTTCAGTCTATTTTAGACCCAAATCGATAGCTTTGTTGAAAACATACTAAAATTATTAATAGGACATGGTATTCTAACATTACCCGATAAATGTTATTATTCATTTTATATAATAACTGTTATCATAGGAAGCATAATTTATATATATATATATATATATATATATATATATATATACACACACACACACACACATTTATTTATTTATTTATTTATTTATTTATTTATTTATTTAACACTTTATGTTTTTATGAGCCTTATCCACCTAGCTTGAATATCAGCTCGTTCTTTAGGTTTTCCAGGTGACCATATAGGTGCCTGGTGTTATATTCCTTGCAAGTGTTTACCACTGTTTAACCACTTTTTATGCGAGACATATGCAAAACACCTACTTTAATACCTGAAAAAATGACTCCAGTTAGCAATGAAAAAATATTTAAAAAAGTACATGTCCTTTCTAAATCCCAATGTGTGATTTATTTAATTATTGTCATTTTATGTTTATTGTCATGTATTTCATAATTTGTGTATTAGTTTCAGGTTTTTTTTCAGGTTTTATTCGTTAAATTGTCTTCTTAGTTCATGGCGTCAGTAGGTTGTGCTACTTCACTGCAGATGCAAGGGAACACGTGAAAGACTTGCATTTAAAGTGTGCATCTCAGAGAGTTGGCACCCCCACAGTGAGCTAATGAGAAAAGGAGTATGGAAGTGACTGGGATGGAAGTGACTGGGATGGAAATGACGATTTGGGAAGCTAAGATTAAATGAAAGGCAGCGAGGAGATGACGAGTAGCGTTATTGAGTGAGCTGAGAGGAGGAGGATGAGAGGAGTGGGTGCCAGGTGTAGAAAGAGGAGTTAAATGGAGAGGTGGTTGAATACAAGAAACAAAAAAGGAGGGAGAGTACATAAGGTCAGGGACATCACTCTGTTGTGAATGTGGAAGCTGCAGAAATAGCGGCCAGAAATGTTCGTCCTCGCTATATCAAATCCGTCTTTCATTCTGCCTCTCTCTTTCTCTCTCTTGTTCTATCTCTCACTACCTAGAGATAGTCACCATTTGAAGTGTGTGTGGGTGTGTGTGTGTGTGTGTGTTGTGGTGCGTGTGCCGTGTGACAAATAAACGTTCTTCTTCTTCTAACTTCCGCACCTGTTAATTTTCAGAGGGTCTTTAATGTGGACATTTCTGCTTTCATGGTTCATATTTGGCCGAAAATGACGCAGACGTGACTCTATGGCTACGTTCACACTGCAGGCAAAAGTGCCCATATCAGATTTTTTTTTTTTGCTCATATGCGACTCAGATCTGTTTTTTTTCATAACAGTATAAAATACAGAAATCACATGGAATGTCATCTTTTCAATTCTGATTCAGGCCACTTTCATATGTGGTCATAAATCAGTACAGGTGTGATGCTAGAGTCAGGTGTGATTCTAGAGTCAGGTCTGAATCGAGTCAGGTCTGAATCACGAGTCAATTCTGAATCGAGAGTCAGGTCTGATGCTAGAGTCAGGTCTGATTCTAGAGTCACTCTAGAGCAACATTCGTCACAATTCTGCGCTGGCGGGAATCACTCTCTGAAAACAAACATGAAAGACAGCTGCGATGGAGGTTGTCAGTGAAGGGACTCTGAGGTGTTAGACCTGTGTTAGACCTCAGCATTTAGGGGGACACTTCTGTCCAAGCAAAACTTGAGTGGCCTCCGTGTTTACTTCGGTACGACGGCGTGCTGCATGTGATGTTCTTTGGTATTGTTGTTCTGCGCATGTGGGTGAGTTCACACTGGAATCTGATATTGGCAAAATGTTGCCAAAATAAGGCTTGCAGTGTGAATTTAGCCTATTTCTCAGTGAAATGTGCAAACAAGACAGACCTTTTCCAGCAATGTCAAAATTGTATGTCATTGGAGGTCTCTCAATTGTGATCATTGACATTGTAGTTAAAATTGTTTTTGATTGCATGCAATCCAGATGCCCCTTGCTGTAGTGCTGGGTTTAGATATGCAGCCCGCATAAATGATGCCCACTAATGAGCTGACCTTGTACTGTACGCTGCTGCTGCTGAAATAATGCTGCTGTATTGTATTAAATGTCAGCGTTGTTATGGTGGGTGTGGGTGTGTGTGTGTGTGAAAGAGAAAGGAAGAAAGTGTGCGAAGGCACAGAAAGCCACCAAGGATGGCCTAATGAGGTGGTTGTTTTTTTGTTCTGTTTTATGGAGGTTTGGCCAAGGCGAGAAGGGAGAAAGGTGGACCTGAGCTAGAGGACAAGGAGCATTAATCTCTACGCCTGTGACTCATCAATCCAGCATGTGTGACTCAGAGGCTTGACTTTTTTTAAAAGGAACACAATGCACAAGGTCACTTAAACTAAACCCCACGATAAAGAGTTTCACCATGTTGCAAAATAATTACATAGAAATGGCATGTCAAAATATAACTGTGGGAGTCTCTGCCCACAGTTAAGGGTTTAGGGAGGGAGACAGAGTCTTCCTGGCCGTGGTGCACCAACAGGCCGAGAGTTTTTATTGTAACCTTAAACAATAAGGTACGCTGGCCACAAGTATAAATAACACATGATAATGATGAATGATGATTATTGTAATAATGATAATGATGATGATAATGATCATCTAGGGCGCAGGAGGAATGGCGTTCGGCTGCTGGGCTGCTGACGAGCCCATGCGGCGACCCCTCTGCAAGACAGACAAACATTAAGAAACCTCCCTGCCTTGAGTCAAGCAGGTGCTTGACTATGCCCCTGTGTCTGCCACATACCCCCACCACCCGACTTAGGCCGGAAAGCCATCCGGTCAACGGCCGACCCACCGCCCAGAGCAGGAGAGAAAGTCAGCCATGACCATCTGCGCCGCTTGCCTATGGGCCACCCGGAAGTTAAAGGGCTGGAGAGCCAGGTACCACCGGGTGATCCGGGCATTTGTGTCCTTCATGCGGTGGAGCCACTGCAGCGGGGCATGGTCCGAACAGAGGGTGAATGCTCATCCCAGGAGGTAGAAGAGGAGGGAACTGACTGCCCACTTGATAGCTAAACACCCCTTCTCCACCGTGCTGTACCTCGACTCCCGCTGAGGTCCAGCACCGGTCCCTCGGTCCCCTCCACCTCCTGGGACAAGACTGCGCCCGCAGTGTCCGCAGCCCTGCCCAGACGTCTGCACAGCTCCCTGATTTCCCGCAGCAGCACCGCCCTGGGAGCTGAGGAGAGACAGAGAGAGGACAGCACGGGAAGGGGAGACAGCGTCCCGTGGCACCACAAAACCCGGCTGATAGATATCCGCCCTCCCGCTATGAAAGGTGGTGTCTCCCGACAACCGTGGTTGTGGCGTGGGGTCGGACATAGCGCCCCTCCAGACATTGTCCTCCGGGGCACCGCGATGGGCTGCGGACCCGGTGAATCCAGTGTGGGTCCTGGGGTCGGACACAGGTCTGGTCCTATGGCCGGCTCCCGGTTGGCGGTGGCGGGCCGGCGGCCAGTCACGGCGTGCTCCAGGGAGCTCACGTTGGCGAGGCAGCGGAGGTAGCCCTGCTCCTCTTCCAGCTCCGCGAGGTGTTTCCGCAGCCAGCGGATCGGCTACGGGAAGCCTTTCACTCGGCGCTCTGCCCCTCCCGGGTCACCGTTCAGGCGCCACTTGTGGGAGTCTCTGCCCACAGGTAAGGGTTTAGGGAGGGAGACAGAGTCTTTCTGGCCGTGGTGTGCCAACATGGCGAGAGTTTTATTGTAACCTTAAACAATATGGTACGCTGGCCACAAGTATCAATAACTAATGATGAATAATGACTATTGTAATAATGATGATGATGATAATGATCATTTTGGGCGCATTAGGAATGGTGTTCCGAGCCCGTGTGCCGACCCCCTCTGCAAGACAGAAAACATTAATAAATATCGCTGCCTCATGTCGGAACAATCAGCGCCGATTTGAGGCAGCTTGGCGGCCGCGGGAAAGGGAACCGTGCTGTCGTCCACAGCAGGTGCTTGACAACGCCCTTTCATCCGCCACAATAACTTATACATAATTATTCACAGATAAATATAATCAGAATTTCGATTTCCATTCATATGGTACAATTCTACCAGTTGTCTTAAAAAAAAAACGAGGACTTGAACATTTGGTCTGTGTTTACTCAAAGAAATACTAATATTTAAAACATTTCTGGTGCTGTAACATTAAACACTTTCACACACATCGCATCTGACTCCGTAAAGCAGGCCATGCATGGCTGTCCTCCATCTTGCCTTCAGATCGTTTGTTGCCATGACAATGTTTCACAATCTTTCTGTAAGGTCTGTCCCCCGAGAGAGACAGAGACATGATAAGGAGAGGAACCAAAGAAATTGCATGGTGAAGACTAGCGCAGAACAGAGCAAAAGAATGCAGATGGATGAAAGTATTTGAAAAGGAGGAAGAAGAAAAAGGTGAAAAAATGTAGAGTGACGAAAGAGGGATAGTTTGGCTAAATTAATCGTTATTCACATTGTGCACTCCAGTGGAAAATCCTTTCACTTCCTCTGTATGCACTTACCAAGGCCTCTGCCTCTGCATCTACAAATTATTGAAACACTTAGCCCTCCACATCAATACAGCATAATTTTGAAAAGCTCAAGACTTATTCACTACTCTTGTTTTTGAAAACCTGTTTGTGAAAACACACCTACGCCTAAGAAAACATTCACTACTATTATGTCCTGACCTTTCTGCGAATCTGTGTTTGTACTTGCATCTCAAGTCCAAAGCACCATATTTATTTGACACAGAGGAATCCGTCATCCATTCCCCCTGCATGTATTCGCGCACATACACGATTGCAATGCATATCTAACAGATGGCAAGGACATCTTCCTCAAGGCTAAGCCTTCCCTCACCCTTAACACTCACCTTTATGTCCATCATAAACACACACACACACACACACACACACACACACAGGTACAAACATGATTGCAAATCAAACACAGTTAACAACTGGCACATAATAGACATTAACATTTGCATATGCATGTGACGCCCCGACATACTTTGCATACTTCGCTGCATTTTCTGCCATTGCTTGCTGTGACGGTGGTCAAACAACGCAGGTGAGAGGGAGCGTTTCTCTTTCTGATTTAGGGTCCAGTCACCAATTAGATACACGGAGACCGTGGAACGGTAAACGTTAACTTTTTTGGCCTCCCTTCTTATTTCACCCATAATGGCCAGAGATCTCTCATTCCATCATTCATTCCTTTCAACGTCTGCTCACTATTCCTAAACATGGGTCTTCTGCGATGCATCCTTATTGATCAATCGAGGGAGGTTTAAACCGAGCAATGTGGGAACTGATAATTGATGTTGGGGTATTGAGCATTGAGTCTTGTTATCATTCGACTCCTTCGACAATGGAAAAACTTGAGTAGCCAATATAGTAAGGTAGAAGCACACAGCTGCATTTTAGGTGTCAAACTAATTTTCCGGTTATGTATTTATGTCGACTGGAAAGGCAGCCATTCTGTAACCATATGGGCCGTGATTTACTTCCATTGATAACTGACTTGAGGAGAATATAAATGAGATTTGACCTCCTTGCCAGCGCTAAGATGTTCAGAGGTTGTTTCAAAGTGAATGGTCTGTGTCTCCCTCCTTTCTCTCCTATGCAAACCGCCCGCCTCCCACAAAAGTGTAATCCCGTGTGACCGGGTCACCTCACTCACTGATAGGGGAGGGAACACTGTTATTGACATCTGACCTTCTGGGGAGCGTCCTTCCTCCCTTGAAGGCTCACAAACATACTGCTGGAGCAAACTCATGGACAATCAACAGAGCATTTATCTGCATGCCAGCAACTGAGATATTCCACTTTCTCCAGTCATTACAGGCAATGCCATGATCTGAGAGAGAGAGAGAGAGAGAGAGAAGGGACGATAAATTATGAATTGCGTGGGGAACGCTTTACAGCAACAGAAGTTTTAACATTTAATGATTTTTCACCAATGCAGCAGGTTTGCGAAAGAAGAAGCTAAGGAATGCGCACGTGCTGTTACACGTGTTCATATTGTTGGAACGATGTATTCATATTTGGAACTGAATGGGTGGCAGGTGTAGTCAGGAAGGAAGGTTTCATCCTTTGCAGAGAGGAAAGACATGCACTTCCGAAGGATTGTTTTAGTTGAAACCAAGTTTCCTTAATAAAGCTCCAAATTTAATTTTGTAAGAATAAGCTCGCCATGAATATATTTGGCAGATTTTCGAATGGGTGAATTGTTTTGTTGTGAAGGCTGTAACGTATAGCCAATGTCTGGGAGTCTAGTCTATTCCCAATCCCTATGTATGCTTTGATTTTTCTCTCATGACAATTAATTTCAATGTTAATATTTCATTAGGAGCGTTAGATAGTTGTCGAGAGAGAGAGAGAGAGAGATAGAGAGAGAGAGAGAGAGAGAGAGAGAGAGCTGTCAAGATAGGGGGAGGGCACTGGGAAAAAAGGAGAGAGAAGAGAGCGTCTTTGAGCAAAGACGAAGAGTGGAGTGGAGAGGAAATAGCGCTGTAGTCAAGGAGCCGAGAAGATGGGCACAGCGAGGGGGGATCTGCTGCGTGCCTTTGATAAAATGCTCCAACGGCTGGACTCTGTTTCTTTGGGTAATAGTTGAAATTCTGGCTGGGAACTCCACAGTGTGGCTTCTGCGGCGAAGGCGGCTTCTGCGGCGAAGGCGGCTTCCGCGGCGAAGGCAACTAGCGGGCGGCTCGCTGGATCCGTGAGGGGGACCTGTGGCTGGGATCAGCCCTCTGGGGTTGCTGCAGTGGCAGCATCAGTCAGCCTGTCTAATGCATATAGATCAGCAGAGCAGCAAGTGGGGCACAAAGCAGGGGGAGGAGATCACTTTGGTGAGCGCTGATCCCAGAGCAGTGCTGCTGACAGAAAGAGCAGCAGAGAGGAAGAGGAAGAGGAAGAGAGGGAGCTGAGCGAGCTGTGCTCAGCCTCGCAATAGGATCCAGCCTCCACCGATCCGTACTGGGGAGTCGGGCTTTTCAGTGCTCAGAGGGGGGATGAGGCAAGACGGTCCTTAATGCTCTCTCTGTCTCTCTGCCGCTGCTTTGCAGGAGTGGTGCCAGCCAAGCGAAGTCCGAAGCTGGTGGTGAGTATCACAAGCTTAAACTCGTTAGTGTGTGTGTGTGTGTGTGTGTGTGTGTGTGTGTGTGTGCGTGGTTGTTTTTGCATTATTTCTCAGTGTACATGTTTAAATTCCACTAAAGGGGATAGAGGCTTCTAAAGGAGTGGAGCAGATGAACATGAATAGTTTTTCTCTCATCCGCTTCTGTAATGCTACTTTGCATATTCTTTCACATTTCTGTCTTGAACTTTTTAGTTTTATTTTCTTATCTTTCTCTCTGTGCTTCCCTTAATGCCTCCATTTTACCCATGCTGACATCCACTAACTGATTAAGAGTAGACTGGGTGCTCTGATTGGGGCATGGTGATAGTAGGCAGCTGTTGGTTAAGGCAGAGAGAGTTCCTCAACATGGGAATCACTGAAGACTTTACAGCTAAAGCAGACTTACAGTTACTGTATCCAAATGCAACTTAGGGTTCCAGTAGATAAGACAAGTGGGAGGCAGGTAGAGCGGACAAGAGAGCAGCAAGGTCTCTGTGGAGTGGATCAATCTCAAAAGGGAAATCGAAAATTTAAGAGTCTAAAGCTCTTAAATCCATAAATTTATCTCAACCCCGATGAAAAATCGATACAGTTTTAAATTACACTTTAAATCACAGTCACCTCAATTCACCCCTCGAGAATTACAAAGCGGGTACAATTTCCCCAGACAGGCTTATCCAAGGTCAGTAATAGGAAATGTAACCTGATCCCAGGTCTGTAAAAAAATGAAATAAAAAAATAAAAAAATAAAAAAGGATTTTGGATGGACATAAAAAAAATTTAATAAAATAAAACTGCTCTCAGCAGGCAGGCTGTAAGGATTAGGATTAGTCCGAAATGGCATCAGTCACAGTTGTGGCCTTCACCCATTCAGATCACATGATGTGGTACACGAGGGAGGGGAGGATACTGAGTGGCCCCGTGGGACCAATGGCAGCCCAGTGGACCACTCACTGTCACTGGTGATTAGTTTCTCTCGTAGGGAAAAGCCGCCACCCCTCTACAGCGACAACACCCCCCCCCCAGTATTATGTCAGTGAAATGTCAGGCTGCATGCAGCGCTTCAGCCTCCTTTACCAACAGTTCTAGACTGGAATACTCATGTATTTTGGATCCAAACCGTGGTCAGAATTCACATTCACGTCAATTCACATTGATCTCCCATAGCGGAATTAATTTATTTAGACTAAGCTGCCAAAACATCTAATGGTAGATTCATTTGTTTCATTGATTTGTTTAAACCACCCATGACATCCATGACAATTATAAAGGATGTCTCAATTTGCTTTTGGATCCTGTACGCCCACGCCCACACACACACACACACACACACACACACACACACAGACACACACACACACACACACACACACACACACGCGTACACACACACACACACACACAAGCACATGTCTCCCTCATTCCTTGATTCCTTGCCCTTTTCCCTGACAGCAACTGGAGAGGAAGGACAGCCAGAGCAGCTCTCACCATAGCGTGTGCAGCCATCGCAGCACCCACACCGACTCTCCCAGCCACCCGCCCTCCGCCATGCCGAGTGAGACCATGGGTCCCACCCCCGCTGCCCCCACCCAGCCCTTGCCAGGCCTGCCCCCCCAAGACCCCGCCGACGGGACCCTCACCCTGCAGAAGAAGCCAGACCCCTTTAAGATCTGGGCTCAGTCCAGGAGCATGTATGAGAGTCGACGTGAGTACACTTCAAGGTCCTTTTTGGAACATGGCTCCTTTCAGTTTGTTCCCAAACGCTGTTGTAACTGAAAATACCTTTTATCCTCCAAATCCTCTCGAAACATTGCTGTTTGCTTTCAATAGGGTACATAGATTATTGATCTTTCATTGTGTGAAGGGCAGTGTGTGTTATTCAAATTGAAAATTACAAGTGGGTACAGCGTGGTAGCAGCAGCATCAAACCTGCTTTTGCCGTTTCAGTGCTGTTTGAATGGATTCTAAACCAGAGCACAGGTTGCCTCAAAAGATTCCCTCAAGAGCATGGAACATGTATGTCTTTCTGAAATGCACCTGTTATTGCAGTTCAACTATCTGGTATAATTATCCATGGCAGTATCAGCACTGTAGCTGCATTGATTTTTAATTTGATTAGTTATTGTTTTGTGCACAACAATGCACCACTGTCTTGTAAGGGTCCGCACAGCCCAGCCTTACATTAGTAATGCTGAGAAGGTAGTGATGGTACTATCCCACTTGCTTGGTGTTCTTAATGGAAAATACTCCAGAGAGAAAGAAAGAGATGGATGGATGGAGCCTTGAATAACAGTCCTGTGTCCTGTTCTGGCTGGATTAGATCGCTCAGGCTCCCTTTAGCAGTAATAGTAGAGATATCACAGTAACGCAGTCTGTGTTGTATCTAGGGCTGGGTTTTGTTTCAAAAAATTATGATACCAGTACCCTTAAAGTGATACCGATACCAATAGAGTACTTCATTCTATACCTCTTTTTCTACTATACCCATCATGTCAATGGAAACATTCAGTTGCATAAAATGCCATCACTCCTTCCAATCCCAATGAATTTTACACCAATATGTTTTGAAAATGTTTAAATGATTGAAATATTTTTTAAATAACTGTACAAAACTGTACAATGAAGTATTTGGGCAGTGTCATTTTAAACCAATAGCCAGCACAGGAGGAATGTGAAGAAAACCTCTTTCACTGTTCATATGGACACCTGACTGTTGTTTTGAGACAGACTTGAAAAATTGTGAACCTACTGTTGTAGCTGCTGCGGTAGTGAGCCAATCACACATCGCATTAAATCAACGAATGCTTGCAGTGTTTGGATGTTTCTATACTACCTGGTGTTGGGTTATTTTGGTTGATACCTTAAAGCTATTGAGTACCATTACCCAGCCCTAGTTGTACGTCATGTTGACATGGTTAGGAGTGAAAACCAAGGTGGGATAGATTCCATGGTTGTTATTTCTTACCAAGGCAGAATGATGTGCATTGCAGTACTGGTTAGGAACTATGGCTGTAGAATATAGGTCTGCTGCTGATTAATTATTACTTAACCCACTGAGTGTTGCTTTAAGCATGACGACTCTTTTAAAGGAGCCTGTTTTCATTCTGACTGCACTGGGACTTGCAAGGAGAGAGAGAAAGAGAATGAGAATGAATGTAAGAACAAAACAAAGGGGGAATAGAAGCCATGGTGGGTTTTCTTTTCGTATGTGTGTGCTCATCGTGTGAGAGAAAGCGAGTTAGCGTTCACATACAGTATGTGCATGCAGTCACGCACTAGTGAGCACAGGCGTGCATATTTGAGTGGATGCGAGTGTACACCCATAAGGACGCTGAGAGCCCTACAGCAGGAGGATCGCCTCCGAGTCCTGACACCAGTGACAAGACTGTGAGCAAAGTAGGATGAGGCCACGGATAGAGACCGAGGTGAACCATACTAAGAGCCACCTGCTGTGGCCATTTGCTCCACTCCATTCTCCACCACACCTGTAGCTGGACCACTGTACGGAGAGTAACAGGCACCGACCTCTCGATGTTCACCCTAGCTGGACTTTGATCACGTATGGGTGGATATGGGTCAGAGGATCCTTAATTGCTATCTTTCACTGACACGGCTAAAAAGAGACAGAGAACTGCGGCTAATAGGCTTGCTGACAGCTCTGTGTGGCAGACGGGGAGACCGTAGGAAATAACAGGAGAAGTGGCCCATGACTCTAATGTAGACTGTCCCTGTGGGGGAACAGACTGAAAACAAATTGCCTGTGTCCCCTCACAGTTTGCCCCATTTTTTAGAGGAATGCTAATGCAGCGTGTGGAGTCTGCCTGCGCGTGTGTGTTGGTTTTTGTGGCGGGTCAGCGGGTCTGTCAGTTTTGAATGCCTGACAGAATGATTAGCAAGACTATATTTTTAGTAAAAAAAAAAAAGGCGGCATTTACACGAGAGGACAGAAGGTGTCGGAATACAAAGCGCTGACCTCTGGACTTTTTCATCCAAGCACCAACTGAATTTGGGCATTGAGGATGGTGGAAGCGAGAGTCGTTTCTTGGAATTTGTTGTTCCCTATGATAACTTACAGAAATCAAAGACCCCCGTTATTCAGCTGCTATTGTGGCAATGGTATTAAACTAAAATGTTATTTGTTAATTGTTGTAAAAATATCTCAGTGATGAGCCCACATAGAGGTCAGTTAAAGTTGGATGCGTCTTGATGGTTCTGGAGTATGGTGAACTTCCACTCAACCCATTCATCAAGTCTTCTCTGCATTTCAGTGCCAGATTGCCAGGAGCAGGACATTTTCCTGTGGCGGAAGGATACAGGCTTTGGCTTTCGAATTCTGGGAGGAAATGAGCCCGGGGAGCCAGTGAGTATCCCTCCACATCTGTCTTTCTATTCAATGCTAACCCTCGTAGTCTACCTTAGGCAGTATGTGGAGTGGGGAGACAGTTTTTAAAGTTATTTTAAGTCAGTGACCTTATTTAAAGTTCATCATGTTTAAAGCTTAAAGTTCATTCAAAGGTCATAAAGTTCATCATAAAACAATAAAAACAGATATACACGCGCAAATACATCATGCTCATTATAAGCCGTGATGGTTTCCCTGTGTGTCCATGCGCGTCGCTGAGTCCCCTCAGAGGTTATCCTTCCATTTTGTTCACATCACTATCTTTTCTTCTCCTGTCTTCCCATTTATTTTTATGCTTTCTTATAGTAGAGTGGTGGTAATTGAAGCTAGTGATCTCTTGAGATTCATACAGATAGCTTGTTAAGAGAAGCAAAGGCCATATCCACAATCCTTTTGGTTGTGTGCCATATATTTGGAGAGCGGAAAACATATCGAGAGACAATGGGTGGGGGGGGTTAAAAGACAGCTGGCTGACGTACTCCAGCCCTTCCCAAGAGGAGCGAGGAGTTGATATTTTCTGCCAAAGATACTGCATACTCCTGTTTCCATACATACAGGACTCCGTAGCCTCACAGTCATTGCCAAAGGCACGCAGCTTCTCCGTGGCCCCGGTGGGATGCAGCCAGTCCTAAACTCAGCTAATTCAGAGTCAGACAATTAGATTTCCGAGCTTGGGTTAAAGTTTGATTAATGGCAGTGTATAATCATTCTGAATAACAATTAAGTAAGGTACTCTTTATTCATTCATATTATTATTGTTGTTGTTGGTGTTGTTGTTGTTGTTGTTGTTGTTATTATTATTATCATTGTTATTATCTCATTGGAGCTTTAGATAGGACATAGTGCGTGTATTCCAGGCGCTAATCTGCTGTGAACATGCATCGTCTTCCTACAGATCTACATCGGACACATCGTGAAGTACGGGGCTGCAGACGAGGACGGCCGCCTGCGCTCCGGCGACGAGCTGATCTGTGTGGACGGCACGGCGGTGGTGGGCAAGTCCCACCAGCTGGTGGTGCAGCTGATGCAGCAGGCCGCCAAGCAGGGCCATGTCAACCTCACCGTCAGACGCAAGAGCTCCGGATACAGCGGTGAGGAGGGCTTGTGTTTACCTTCTGAAACGTACCGTAATATGCATATAACTTACACAGGGTTTGCAGTCATACTCCCGAGGCAGCCCTCCCTTCACCCCTCGCTCCCTTCAACTGATCCTTCTTTTCTTTCTGCTCACCCTCAGGGTCCAAAGGAGAGGGCGACGTACCCCCGTCTCCGGCCTCGTCGCACCACAGCAGCACCCAGGCACCGAGCCTGACGGAGGGGAAGCGCACTCCCCAGGGGAGCCAGAACTCCCTGAACACGGTCAGCTCGGGCAGCGGGTCGACCAGCGGCATAGGCAGCGGCGGCGGAGGAGGCAGCGGCAGCGCGGTCGTCCCCGCCAGCCTGCAGCCCTACGACGTGGAGATCCAGCGCGGGGAGAACGAAGGCTTCGGATTCGTCATCGTGTCGTCTGTCTCTAGGCCCGACGCTGGGACTACCTTCGGTGAGTGGCTCAAAAAAGGTTGCGTTGAATTAGTTGACCTTGCCAATTGATATGTAATAATGTTATTAATTCTCAATTGGTTACAATTAACTCTTCTTTAAATCGTGATTTTGATTCATTGAGTTTTTTAATTTGAAATGTGCATTTCTTACAATTCTCCTTTTCTGAAAATTCATCCCACGCCTGTTTTCTGTATTACTCTCACAATTGTAGACAGCATTGACATTTATATCTCAATATGCTACTAGAAGTGATTGATTCCATCTGGCAGAGTTACACTGTTTTTACAGTTGCTCCTTGCTGAGTTCTCCCCCACTTTACGAGAGAAGGGAAACTGACGGGAGTGCATTTAATGACATGGACTGAGGTCACAAACCTGACTGTCAGATCTGAGGGAGAAAAATCACAGAGAGCATTTGCTCAGGATCAGCTGCGGCTTCATAAAAACACACATCGACATGGATCCAGGCCCCACAGTTGCCCTCAACAATTTACGTAGCATGTCATTGAAGTGTCTTTATGGCATTGTCTGTGCCATTTATATATGAATCCAATAATCCAAATAATTTGTTGCTGATTCTCAGCTGTTGATGCAAATTACTTTAATGATTTAACAAAACCAATGTCACACCGAGGTCCTCCTTACTGTGAGTTGCCATGACAATGTCCTCTTGTTTGTGAGGCTAACATCACGATGATATATTAGCCTCACTAACGCTTGGATAAAATGCTATTGATCAGATGTGTGTAGCGGTGTTGGTTTGGAATAATGCATTATCACCCATGGTGCCACTGGTAGAACTACTTCTTTACCTCCCCCATCTTCAAATCTCCTGGTCTTTAGAGGTTCGCTCTGTCATCCCTCTGTTTTCACTGTTTCCTTTCTCCGCCCCAACTCTACTCACCTTAGAAGGATCAGATGGATGGGTGTTTATCACGTCCATCACGAGTCACTCATGTAGGACAAAAGCTGGAACACTGACAAAAACACAGACAGGGCTCGGAGTGACGGTTCCACTGCGTAGGAGCACTTGATGTTTTGTTGGTTCAATGTTTTCTCTTGCCTCCATCTCTCCATACATCATGCATGCAGAGGCTGCTTTGCTCCAGCCCAGAAAGGCCCATCCCCCCGTTCCCTTTCTTCTCTGGCCTGGATTGCTGTTGTGCTCAGCAGATTGGCTATTAAATCCAATATATTTGTCACAATGTCCCATACCTCATTATTTGGGCTGAGTGGCAAGAGACAAGGGCAGTTGTTAATCAAGACAGAGGGTGAGGAGCTGTGAGGTAAAGCGAGGGATTGTGAAGTGAAGGATGTTGTGAGGGAGAAGCCGCTGATGGGGATCTGCAGGGAGGGAGGAGCGGAGATGCAGAGAACAAGATGGAGGGGGGTCCCAGGGGTCTGTTCACAGCTGCTCAGCAAACAAGACAAGCTGTGTTAAATGTTGTCAATCACGTGGACCTTGAGAAAAACGAAGCTGAAGTCTCATCGGTATACGCGATATGCTGCATACCCTCTTACGTCATGCTCACTCTCTTCACATCTGAAATCATCTTCTCACTCTCTTGCTCTGTGAGCAATAAACAGCCGGGATCTTTCTTAATTTCCCTGAAATTATTAAATCGTAAACACTCTGCACAGTGTTTACTGCGGGTGTGTCCTCATTCATTCCTGGTAAGGAGCGGGGGAAGAGGACAGCGTTTGACTGTGACAGCCACGTTGATAGCCTGTCAGGTGCTGGCTACTGAGGGCTTTGACCAGCGGTGAGGGATTCAGACTCAATTGATTAACACATCAGGGGTACTGAGGCGGATGAAGCAGGGAGGGAGGGGGCCCGTCCTAATCTAACCCACCAAGCTCATTCATTTTTTAAGGGTCGTTAGTGCGTCCTACCCTCCTCTAATGGAGATGCGTTATTTTCATGTGTGCTGATTTCCCTGGGACTTGCAAATTGGTTATCTGCTCTCTGCGGGTGAATGAGCCATGCTGGTGGGGATGATTAACTCTTTCACCCTGTTCTTTTCTCTCCTTCTCCCCTTTCTTTCATTTCCCCTTTCATGTCTTTTTCATTTCCTTTGAAAAAAAACCCCCAAAAAAACCCCACAATCAAATTATTCGATGCACATTCAAACATACACGACCTTGCACCTAAACACCAAACAGCTGGAAATGCTTGTGTGGCCATGCCCCACAAAATAGGCCGCATCATCGAGGGCAGCCCGGCCGACCGCTGCGGGAAACTGAAAGTTGGGGACCGGATCCTGGCCGTCAACTGCTGCTCCATCACCAACAAGTCCCACTCGGACATCGTCAACCTGATCAAGGAGGCCGGGAACACGGTCTCACTTCGTATCATCCCGGGCGACGGTAAGTCTTTCGGCTTTCCGAGCTCCTCCGGGCTGATTTATAATACAGCAACAGGACGTGACTTATTCATGGATGTGGTGGTAGGGAGAGGGCATCGCTGCTCTCCACCAGCTAGAACGCTTTTTACCAACCTGGAAAGAGCTCCAGGAGGGCATGCACCCCGAGTATATGACCGTGAGAGAGTGATTCAGCGAGTGACTCAAGAGGGTGAAGCTGCCCCCAGGTGCAGTTGGAGCACTTTGAATTCCACTTGTGTGTGTGTGTGTGTGTGTGTGTGTGTGTGTGTGTGTGTGTGACGGTTTTCTCTTGCCTCGTGTTTAAAGTGATGTGTTTAAAAAGAAAAACGTCTTGCAACTTTAACTTGTCAGTTTGCGAGGATTAAAAACATGGCTCAAGTCTCATAAGTGCTTCCTGTCAGTGTTAATCTCCCCCAGAAATGTAAAGGCATAATATAACAATATTAAGTACAAGCATTTGGCTCATTGAAGATCCGCATTCTACAGTAAGCTCCTGTTAGGTCAAGCTCCACATCCACAAGGTGTCAGAAGTCAAATATGCGTGGAGGCTCTTAACGGCCCGAATATCTCTCCTCGTCACCAGGGACAGGAAGGAAGTAGAAGCGCACATGCCCACACTTATCAGGAAAAAAACGATTCCCTCGCGTTCTAAATCACCCCGAGACAATCTACGTCGCACGGTACTTAGCGACTGGTTCAATCATAAAGAGAGGGAGAGGAATGAAGAGTGGCCCAGAGGAAGGCAAGCTCTCCCAGGGTAACACAGGGGGATGGAGCACGACAAGACTGAGTCAGATGCTCTTTAACCACGGACTCGTGTCACGGCATGAGAAACCAGCCACGGCGATGACTACGTTGTGTCGCTGAGCTGCTGCTGGTGGCGTCCCGGAGTTCTGTTTGCAAAACCAAAAATATATTTTTACTTTGCGTGTGTGTGTGTGTCTGTTTGAGTGCGTGTGCCTGGGGACTCTCTTGCCTGGAATCCCTTCCCCCCGGAATTGTGGATGAAACGGATGCAGCGAGTGAAAGCATTTATTTTCCTCTTTGTTGTTATTTTTCTTGTAAGTTGCAAAGCAGATGGCAGATGACAGCATCGTACACATTAAGAATCAGGTTGAAGGTTTTGAGGCATTAAACACTATCTATCTATCTATCTATCTACCTATCTATCTATCTATCTATCTATCTACCTACCTATCTATCTATCTATCTATCTATCTATCTATCTATCTATCTATCTATCTATCTATCTACCTATCTATCTATCTATCTATCTATCTATCTATCTATCTATCTATCTATCTATCTATCTATCTATCTATCTATCTATCTATCTATCTATCTATCTATCTATCTATCTATCTATCTATCTATCTACCTACCTACCTATCTATCTATCTATCTATCTATCTATCTATCTATCTATCTATCTATCTATCTATCTATCTATCTATCTATCTATCTATCTATCTATCTATCTATCTACCTATCTATCTATCTATCTATCTATCTATCTATCTATCTATCTATCTATCTATCTATCTATCTATCTATCTATCTATCTATCTATCTATCTATCTATCTATCTATCTATCTATCTATCTATCTATCTATCTATCTATCTATCTATCTATCTATCTATCTATCTATCTATCTATCTATCTATCTATCTATCTATCTATCTATCTATCTATCTATCTATCTATCTATCTATCTATCTATCTATCTACCTACCTACCTACCTACCTACCTACCTACCTACCTACCTACCTACCTATCTATCTATCTATCTATCTATCTATCTATCTATCTATCTATCTATCTATCTATCTATCTATCTATCTATCTATCTATCTATCTATCTATCTATCTATCTATCTATCTATCTATCTATCTATCTATCTATCTATCTATCTATCTATCTATCTATCTACCTACCTACCTATCTATCTATCTATCTATCTATCTATCTATCTATCATCTATCATCTATCTCTCTATCAAATAATAATAATAATCCCTCTTTATTTCTCTACAGAGTCATCCAATGCGTCACTGCTGACGAACGCTGAGAAGATTGCGACCATCACAACCACACACACACCTCAGACAGAGTCCCGGTTGGTAAAAGCATAAATTCCTTTGACGTTGACGTTTTCCTGAACACACCGTGCATCGTTATGAAACCGCTTTTTGAAACCGCTCTTTCTTTTTGCAGGAATAACTCAAAGTCCAAAGGAGCTCCTCCACCTCCCCCGACACAGGCTCAGCCCACGCAGGTAAGAAGGGGCGATTTGACTTTATGTTTTTTTTCCCATCCACTCGTGGGTTTCCGGGATGATGTCAGCTCGTGGTGTTCACCACTCCTCCCTGTGTCGATGAAAGCACTTCCCCCCAAACATTAGTTTGTGGAACGCTTTCATCCAAGTTCAGGAGACGAGCTCAGCCTTCGGAGAGCTGCATGGGGAGGGTTGCACTATTGATGAGTACAGTGGGTTTTCGGTCCAGCCTTTCCGGTGCCCTTGCCTAGTGATCCCCACACTGCTCACAGGCCTATGCACCATTAATTATTCATGACATTTTCTGGTTCTTCCAACGCCATTGAAGGACGCGGCTTGTTTGCACGTAAAGTTAGGACCTTGCTTTATGAATTTCATTTTCGGAGTCTTGTTGAGCCTGCTTTCAATCTTCCAGCATTCCGACACAGTCTTGCAAGATGATAGTCAGAATTCAAGGCTTGTGCTAAAATGTTATACGTCAACATTTTGGTGATTTGGTTGATGAATTTCAATTTTTTAAGGTCTATATAATGACTTTTACCAAGGGAACTAATGAGGAAATCAACAATCACTTGATGAACTTCAAATCACAGATTTCATCCAAAAGGAAGTGATATCTGTTCCACAAGAGAGGGACCTCTACTACTACCTCTACTCCTATCTATGCTAGAAGATGTCATCTGTTATTTGACGTTTATCTCGTAGCACAATCTCTCTTTCTCTCTTTTGATCCATCTGTCTGTCTAACCTTCTCTCGGTCCGCCTTGCTGTCTGTCCGTCCGTCCGTTTTTTACGCCCCAGGATGCTGAGTTCTACTCCGTGGACTTGGAGCGCGACAGTAAAGGCTTTGGTTTCAGTCTGAGAGGAGGGAGGGAGTACAACATGGACCTCTACGTCTTACGACTCGCCGAAGACGGGGCTGCGGTCAGGAACGGCAAGATGCGGGTATGGAGCCACACAAGGGAACTAATCGATGTTCGACATGATGTCGTTGGCACGTCACTCTTTTGTGTTGTTGCACCGGTTGTCATAGTAACCCCTGGCCGCTCCATTTTAGGTGGGAGATGAGATCCTCGAGATCAATGGTGAGAGCACAAAGAACATGAAGCATGCACGCGCCATCGAGCTGATCAAAAATGGAGGCCGAAGAGCGCGGCTGGTCCTGAAAAGGGGCGATGGCTCTGTACCTGAGTACGGTAGGTCCCTGGAGGCTACAGTGTTCTGTCCCTCATCCATTGCCGTCACTAACACTGAACATAGATCTACATTCTAATGTACTATTTTAACAATTCCACCATGACCATGAAGTAGCCATCTTAAACGACCATATCAGTGTCAAATTGAGATTTTTGCTCATTTACTTTCGATGAGAGCTGAGACTTTTAGATTTGTAATCTATTTTGGGGTTGGTGTGTGTCTCTAACCGCGTGGTGAAGGATCCGACCCCTAAAATTCTCTCCTGGTCCCCCTGGCTTTGACAGCAATGCATGTTTTTGTCAAAGTTACTGATTTTAGCCATATTTTGTATTTGTTGAGCAATGGCACTTCTGCCTTTTCAAATGGAAGTCCATTTGTTACCTGGACCAAGAGGTCATTTTAGGGTGGGTTTCTCAGCATATAGTTAGAATTTTCCAAACCCCGAAAGAAATAAAAGTAAATGTAAAAATGAAAGCCAACATCAGTAAATTGATCAGGGGAAATGTGAAATGTGTGTGTGCTGACTATTAAATGGGCAAAAACGTAATTTGACACCGGTATGGTCCTTTAGGAAAGTCCTTTTAACTTTCTGACAGAAGAGTGCCTTGGACTATTGTGCTTTTTTTTGGATTCCCATTTCTGTCTGAGACTAAGACGGGCAGAGTAAATGGTAGTCTCATGATTAATGCAAATGAATGCAAAAAAAAACAACCCAAAAAAACAAATTCACCACTAAACATTTTGCAGCAGATAGATTAATGTTCCTGTTCCCCAGGTTAGCCAATCATTGGATCACTACAGGACGGAGTTGTGATGAAATAGCGGTAAACAAAGGAGTGAATTATTCAGAAGCCATTTGAGACACGTTTGTGGTATGAAACACCGATAATATGTCGCAGAAATAATTTGTAGCTCCCAGAAGCGAAATTTCTGCTGAAGCCTTCGTGGTGTGATTGATGGCAGCAGTCAGATCTCTACTGTGTTTCTGTATTTCCCATGAAGTATCTTTGGGTTTTTACCTCGCCCACTTACTTTACTGAAACCGTTCTCCGCCTCAGCCGGGTGTCCCATATTGGACGATGAGTTATCACCTTCTCTTTCGCAGCAGCACCCCCCCCCCCCCCTCCTTCTCTTCTCTATTTGAGATCTACCGTAAAAACAGTCTCTTCCTCTGTTTTTATTTGTTCTTCTCTTTTCTATTCCTCTTCCTTTCTCTCTTATTCCCTCTTGTCGTCGGGCTCTTCCTCGTCTCTCCAGCGATGATGGCTCCTCATCTCGCTGTTGGTACAATGAGGAATGACAAGATGGGAGAGCCCTGTTTCTACCTAATGGGGCAAAACCAGACCACGGTTTGTAGCCACAAGTCTGTCCCAGTGCAACCTCGCTGTCACCCTGTGATATTCAAACTTAACACACTGGTTAACACACTGCTCTTTCCAGCTCATGCCAACAGCACCTGCTCCACCCCTCTCTGTGTTTCCCTGTGTTTGTGTGTAAAAGGTGTCGTGTGGTGTTTCATCCCCCTTGTCTTGAGTTGTACCCCTCCGAACCTGATACATCCAGCGAACGTCAACACCCGCAAATTTAACTTGGATTGATTCATGTCACCGTCCATTGCTTCAGAGTCACCGCCGAAAGCTCTCTCGCGTGTTGTTTTGTATTTCATTTGTTTTGGTTTTTGTCCCGCTCTCACCAAACGACGCAAACCGATGACCCCCTCTTCCCCCCGCTCATGTCTGCTTGTGTCCAAACCCGCTGCTCCCATAAAGAAAGATCTTATTGAAGCGTTTTTCACTTCAGTGTTACTCAGCCACATGCTGATGTCACACATTTTGGTGCATTTAGTGACCGTTTTTTGTTTAGTTTTGTTTGGTTGTGTTTGGTTGCAACCATATTTGCGTTTGCAACATATTTCTGAAGATGCATGTATGCATGATTTCTATAAATCCCCCCCATTTCCTGTTTATCAATATTGATGCCGAACGCTCAGATTAAATGACACATCACATCTTTGAGCAACCAAACAAAGATCTGAAGTGATGTAGTCACTTTTCAGCTACAAGTACAAGTATGTATGTAGTATGTAACAATGCCTCCCACCTTCATGCCTCACCGAGCTATTTTTCGATCCGTTGACCTTTCTTTATCCTGCTCTCCTGCAGACGGCAGCAATGACGGGAACCCTCCCACACCCGGGGCACAAGACACTGCGGAAGTGAGAAATCTGCCACCCGACAGCCGATATCACACCTCATTGGAGTCCAGTTATCCACCAGACCTTCACAAACCATCACGCCAGGAGGAGGCTGTGTGTGGCCGGGACAGGGACAGAGCCGGGGCCGAGCGGATGGACTACCAGGGCCGGCAATTTACCCCCCACCATCACCACACCTGGAACAACAACCACAGTCAAAGTACCCCCAGACAACAGTCTCCAGACAACCACAACAGCAGCAGCAGCAGTGGAAACAAGAAGAGCAGAGGCCGCAAAGTCAAGAAGTCTGAGTCGGAGAGCGGCATCTCTAAGCTCCTAAAGACTCTGAGGAAGGACGGTTCGGGGAAGAAGGAGAAGGAGAGGGGACGAGAGGTCTCCACCAGCAGCTCCACTTTGGACGGCAGGTCCTCTCGCCAGCGGCGCGGCTCGCTCGACCGTTCCGCGACCGGGAAGCGGAACTCCTCCCCCGACCGCCGGCGAGCCAAGTCGGTGGACCGGCGGGCGGAGCGAGCGCACCGGGAGCGCACGCCCGAGAGGGAGCACGACGACGGGGGGTTCCTCGCCGTCACGCCCGACCGCAAGTCCTACGAGCGCCGGCTCCTGAAGGACCCGCAGACGCCCGGCCGGGTCCAGGAGGCCGCCACCCCGGAACGAGCCGCCAACAACAACGGCGTCTCTTCTTCGCTCCTCGGGGGCTGGACGCCCGACAGAGCCAAGAACAACGGCAACTTCCTGAGGGACTCCTCCTCGGAAGCGTACAGGACGTACGGGACCCCGGAGAGACGGTACCGCACGGAGCGCGACTCTTCCCCGGACAGTACCTATAGCAGAGAGGAGCCGGACTACGCAGCGGCGCCCAGACTGAAGGACTACTACACCATGATGAAGAACAACACCGCGCACAACAACGCCGCCTACAACAACACGGGACACAACAACAACACGGCCGGCCGCAGCCACAACCAGCTTCCCGAGCCCAAGAGGAGGCTGTACAAGGAAAGCCCCAAAGACCTCAGCATCTAGAGCAGAACCCAGACCCCCTCTCCACTCGCTCCTCTACCCGTGGAACGTACCTACCCTACGCTGGAAGTGGACTTCTGAGTACAGGAACCTTTTTTTTGCCATTTCTTTGATTGATCGATACGTTGGTTGCTTGAGTGATCGATCGGTCGGTTGAAATACTTTGATACGTCCCGTGATCCCAGCTGGAGACTCATAAAAACTGCAGTACAATCCTTTCAGTTCATACTGGTTGTTTTCTAATTGTTGAAGTTACTTTGAGCATAACAGAGGTTGTTGTACTGTAGTTACGGTGTTGTGTGTGCCTGCATATAAAAATCAGTGATGTTGCTTTTTGTAGGCATTTCTGATCTCTAAATATTTGTTTCCTCAGAGGTTTGAAATATGCTTCCAATTGTGGTAATTTGTTCTTCTAACCGACAGGCTTCTTTTAACCATGTTTTTAGATGTCTTTTCAGCTCATGAGTTGCATTAATAAATGAACAATAGCACAAGACACCGACAGTTCACAAGTACTGTGAACGTGATGCTGGACTTTAGGTAAAAGGAAAAAATGTAATATCTGATGATAAAAACTAGATTGAAAAATATATGTAATATATTTTTTTGGCGTTTGCTCACTATTTATTTTTAATTGGCACATATTTTGAGCAAGCTTTATCAATAGTCAAAAGGACCAAGGTATAAATATACACCATACCTGGAGAAGCATGGTATAGCCCGACTAGATTTGTGTGGAACCTGTTGTCTGTGTGGCAGCTAACCCTCATTTTTCCCCAAAACACACCCACATTCCTTTTCTGCGTTTTTTAAGAGAATAAATCAGGAAAGATCATCTGGATATTGACAGATGTCACTGGCTTCCCACCATACGGATACCTCACAGTGTGTAGAGATTTGGCTTAGCGGGGGAACCTGATTAACCTGAGGCAACGTTCATTGCTCATCATGGTCAGAGAATTAGATAAATGATAAATCAATGCTGTAACCGGGTGTTAGATGCCATTTTTCGATTGCAATAATTGGATTTCAGTGATGTGTCAAAAAAGGTGAAATGTTTCTGGTACACCGAGGAAATCTGAGCCTGCGCTCCGATCCCCGGCGTCAAGGGGAATCCTAAAACCCTTTCATCCCGTTCAGAAGCTGTGTTTGAACACCGACCGTTCCCCTCGAGGGCCCGGTGGGAGCGAGGGCCACGTGGTTGTCCAGGGACACGCCTCGTCAAAGTAACACGTGTTCCGGTACAGAAGTCAAATGATCTGCCGTCCTGAGCCATTCTGTCACACCACTGGAGTCTGACTGCTGCTTTATGACGTGTTTTTGTGTGTGTTCTCTGTTTTAAGTTTCACTAAAGAACTAAGAAGATATTGGATAACCACCACACATGCATTGTTTTATCACTGTCGTTGCCATGGTACTGTATTTAAAAAAAAAAAAAAAAAAAAAAAAGAGAGAGAGAGGAAAAATGGAAGAAAATCATTAACCTGTTGGCCATCACATGTAAAGAATTTTAATATGTAAGTAATAGGAACCTGTTAAGGATTAAAATGTTGCCTTTTTCTTGTACAAAAGAGAAATTTATGAGAAACCTCTGAAGTGAGGAATGTGATATTGTGTTTATATTTCTGAAAATGGACCTGATGATTCATGGGAAATATGCTGATTTGCTCTGAGTCAGGTATGTAAAGACACTAAAATGAAAGACTGTATTTGGTCAAAAAGAAGCTGTTTGATGGTTTGAATCTCTCTCTATGGTTAGCCTGCCTTTGTATTATAAAGCACTTGTATGCAGTCTGTGTTCTTATTAAGCATTATTTCTTGCAACGTGCTCCAGACATAATGCTGTCTCTGTGTTGATAAAAGCAGTACATGTATATGGGCCAATCTTTTTTTATAAAACTATGCATATATAAATACTACATTGTTCATAGCTTTATTTGACCCATGAAGCTATACATAACATTAGTCTAAGTACAAGTAGATGTGGACTTATCCAATAAAGCTTCTTTCCTTGAAATGGATCACACTGTATATGTAGCTATCAAAAGAAGTCTGTGAATGCTATTTTTATTATCAAATAAAGTTTTCCATACAAAATTAAAAATGATTTCATATTTTTGCAAAGCCACTTTTATTCAATAGTTTTTTTTCCCACCCCATTAAATGAAATTATACAAATGTGTCAGTACACATTACTTAGTATGTCAAATCTGAAATAGTAACTGAGGAGTTTAATTAGGATATATACAGTGTATATAACTTATAGTATATATGTACTGTATATACTGTATGTATATATATATATATTAGGTACATGTTGGTAGATGACTGGATAATTTTCCACTCTGTTTCCCTGTTTCCCTATTTTGTTTTTACAAGCAGAGCTGTCACAGTTTATAATATATTTGAAGTGAATATCAACAGAGTGTTGACAGCATTGACAAGGTGCTGATAAGCGCTGGCAGGCTGACATATTTGAACTGTACAACAAACACTCTATTGCTGGGAAATGTGGAAGATGTTACTAGCATAATATTCAGAATAATTTCATCATTTATTAGTCAATAGTACAATATGTGTTTAACAGAATGAACTATACGACCAGCTACATTTTGATATCAGACCAAACATTTCTCAAGACAGACAAGACTCAATCATACATACCTCATATTTTGGGAAATTGTAGGTCATGAAGACCACAAGATTGAAAGAAATGCATATTCCATATAAATCACATAGTCCATCATGCAATGCAATTGTTTACGGGCCACAGATATTATTATATGACACTTTTCTGCATAACCAAGTATTTGGTGTATTTAAATCTGAGAATATTTGCAGTATATCGGCATGAAAGGACAAATGGAGTAATTCTTCAGCAATAAATCTGGCGATGGATGGATCGATTGATTTAGTGTTGTTTACCTCAATCTCTCGATTGGACCTTGATTTGAGTGGTCTGGTCATTTAGAACATCTGTATTCCGGGAGGCACCCGGTCGTAGGATCGTTGCCATAGCGACACAAGGAGGTCACTACGAGAGAAATCTCAAGGTGTTTGTTTATGCGTTCTGCAAACACTTAATCCCAGCCGAACCCAGAGGAGAGGGAGCGACATGATATTGATCTGATTGGATTTGAACATACGAATGACTCGTACACAAAATGCTCAGTTCACAGTACCTTCATGAGCACTAATATGTAGAGCCACTTCTTCAAGCATTTTGTGAAGCAGAATTATTTGTCTTCAAAAATGTCTTTCTACTTTTCTGTGTGTGTGTGTGTGTGTGTGTGTGTGTGTGTGTGTGTGTGTGTGTGTGTGTGTGTGTGTGCGTGTGTGCGTGTGTGTGAGAGAGAGAGAGAGACAGGGAGAGTGAGAGAGAGAGAGAGAGAGAGAGAGAGAGAGAGAGAGAGAGAGAGAGAAAGTATTAGTGTGTGTGTGCGTGTGCGTGTTGTCCGGAGTAATTGTTAACCAATAAGGCTTCCTAAAATCATCTCAACATTTATAATCTGACATGTCTTTGCCCGTGTCGACCTAATTCGCATGCAGCAACGGATGAAGTGATATGCTGTCTGTCTCTACGATTATTCGTGACGTAATCCTTCAGATCTTACTCCAAGGTGACCTGTGACTGGACCGGGGCTACACTGGCCCCCGTGAGCAGCGTTATTTAAGAAACCGACACATTCACTAATTAATCACATGATGCATTTTGAATAGGTAATTCACATTTATTCATTTGGTTAAATATACTACAATCATTTGTAACTTTCCACCCCCAACCGTAAGTAAAACATAAACAGGGATTTTAATTTGCAAAGTGCGTTTTATTTTACGTTGCCTTGATTACATGCCTCTACATTCAAAAATAAGCCAGTTACATATAGGATCCAACTGTAAAAGATTAATATGTTTTTTTTCCCTTTCATGTCAGGAAAAAAGAAAATCTCACTGTTACGTTGGACTCTGTACATACAGAAACAACTTTGTAGTGGGCTGCCCCTTCTTGCAACTGTCTTTAGGTCGAACCAAATGGTTTGTAGAGATACAAAAAGGAAGTTATTTCTGTAGACGTTAGCCGTCAGTGGGTTCCCGGGGCGAGCAGGTGTCTTCTTCTTGAATGCCGGATCGCAGGACCTCCGTGTGCCGGCCCACTTACGCGGGAGACACGGAGCTGGAAGACACGGAGGAGGCCTCGGTCTTGGAGGCGGTGGTGGAGGCTCCCTCCTCCTCCTCGAAGGGATTCTTCCCACAGCACAGAGTGGTGATCATGCAGTGGCGGAACTGCTTATTCATGCAGATGTAGATCATGGGGTTGTAGATGGCAGAGCTCTTGGCAAAGAAGGCGGGGATGGTCATGAAGACGGGTCCAAATTCGCTTCCCTGGTGTGTGAAGATGAACCAGGCCACGCTGGCGTAGGGCAGCCAGCATATCAGGAAGCCGATGACCATGATGACGACCATGCGGCTGACCTCCCTTTCGGCCCTCTGGGTGGTCTCGGACTCCTGCTGGGCGGCGGCGGCGTCCTTGACGGCGCAGAGCAGGCGGCCGTAGCAGAAGAAGATGATCGTCAGGGGGATGCTGAAGTGGCACACGAACATGTAGATGACGAAGGACTCGTTGTTGTAGCCGGGGGCGCGGGTGTAGTAGTCAATGCCGCACGAGCACTGCATCCCCTCGGGGATGTAGCGAGACCAGCCGAAGAGAGGGGGCACAGAGCAAGCGCAGGCCATCAGCCAGGTGAAGCTCACGCCCATGACGGCGTGGTTCTCTCCGAAGCGGAAGTTGCTGATGGGTTTGCAGACGACCACCCACCTCTCGACAGCCAGGACGACGAGGGACCAGAGGGCAATCTCACCGCCGAGGGTAGCAAAGAATCCTTCGAGGTTGCAGCCGGTGCGGCCGAGGACGAAGTAGCCGTGCATGGAGGTGTACATCGTGGTGGTGAACCCCCCGATCACCATGAAGAGGTTGGCCACCGCCAGGTTGAGCAGGATGTAGTTTAGAGGGGTCCTCAGCTTCTTGTGTTCCATGGTGACGTACAGGGTCAGGAAGTTGACGGGGAAGCCGACGAGGATGAGGAAGAACATGTAGGCAGCAAGCATAGAGAAGGCCGCCGGGTTGACAAGGTAGTACTGAGGGTAGTCATACGGGCTCCTGACGATGCCGGTGGTGTTCACCATGGGGACATAGAAATCGGGTCCCTCTGTGCCGTTCATGGTTGCGGTTGGAGGTCAGCCCTTCGGTGGTGTTGTTTCTTCTGGCTGTACACAACAGTGATGGAGAGGGGCTTTGCTACAGATGGACCCGGGTGCCGCCGCCTGTGCTTTTAAAGGCGCACCTTGGATTATAACTTTCCAAATCAGTCAGCACAAAGTGATTTAGGCCACAGTTAATATCTAATCCAGCCACCACTGCACAACATAACTGAACACTCATCAAGATATTAAGGTTATGCCTGCTCACACCTGTCCCGTCAACGTTTACTCAAAAGCACCACCACTGCAAGTGAAAGTCTTTGGCAAATAGCAATGCAGTGCATTAAAAAAAAGAAAAAGTATTCCCCATCATGATGACTGGAATATTGCCAGTTATCATGTCGTGTGTCAAACCTTTATCTCCACTCAGTGGCTGCACAACCCTAACTAAAAGCTGTTTATTCTAATAATAATAATAATAATAATAATAATAATAATAATAATAATAATAATAATAATAATTATTATTATTATTATTATTATTATTATTATTATTATTATCATTATTATTATTATAAGAAACTTGAACTACTATTACTACTATTCAAATAATAATAATAATATTAATATAATCATAAATATACTAATATTCTATTATTAATATATCATTAATAATTATAATTACTTATAAGTATTATAAATAATAATTTATATACTTATAATCAATATAATAATAATAATAATAATAATAACAATAATAATAATAATTATAATAATAAATATTATTATTATGTAATAGATAATATTTTAATGTAATATTTTTTATTCGTAGTAGTATTAGTATTGGTAGTAGTAGTAATGGTATTGTTAAAACAATAATAACAATAATAGTAATTATTATTATTATTTTTGTTATTATTATTATTGTTATAACAATATTGCTACAAATAATAATAAATAATAATAATAATAATAATAATTGATAATAATAATAATAATTATTATGAAATAGATAATATTTGTATGTATTTATTTTTATTGGTATTAGTAGTAGTAGTATTAGTAGTAGTAATGGTACTGTTAATAATATAATATAATAATAATACAAATTTATTATTAATAATAATAGTAATAATAATAATAATAATAATAATAATAATAATAATAATAATAATAATTTTGTTATTATTATTATTATTATTATTATTATTATTATTATTATTATTTATTATTATAGCAATACTGCTACTACTAATAATAAAAATGATAATAATAATAATAATAATTATTATTGTTATTATGAAATAGATAATATTTGTACGTATTTCTTTTTAGTGGTAGTAGTAGTAGTAGAAGTCGTAGTCGTATGAAAACAAGTTTAGGCCACTTTGTATAACAAAATCACAAATGCAAGCATGTGTCCACACACATACTTTACTTATACATATGAACATAATGATAAATTTTTTTTGGATAAAATAATATTTTTAACAACAAGAGAAAAATACAGAAGTAACACAGCCATGCAATCCTTTATCAAGTTAGATTTTCTTTCAGTTAAATGTAAGGTGGTACGTGAGCGACCACTAATAGTTTGAGGTCACAGTGTTTGCAGCGGGGTGTTAAAGGGCCATGACCATCTTATCGTCCCGCGAAGGGCTCAGCACTTTCCTAATGGGTGTTGTATTAAAGAGATTTGGAGCTTATGGTTTAGAGCTTTCTCTCACAGGCCTGTCATGGATTTAGCGCCACAGAGCTCTGCTGGCTGCTCCATGTAGGCTCTGCACAATTTATCGGTGCCGGTGAAACAGAAAAGAGCCAGAACGCCAAAGGCATGCGTCGCTTTTGACCATTCACGACTTCCGGGCGGATAAAAAGGATTTCTATTCAATCAATTGTGTGCATGTTATTTTAAAGACAAGCAATAGAAATTGGGCTGTGCTTTATTTTCTTATGCATAGCTATTTAACAGAGATTGGAATAGAACACACAAAGAGACGTCAACGAGAAATATAGTTTATATATTAGATCGATAGATTTTGGTTCCATCATCAGCACAGTGGCAGCTCCTCATCCCGGGTCAACGGGTCAAAAGGGAAGAGGCAATGGGGTTGAATGGGGCACACTAGGTTGAATTAACAAAATATACAAAAATAAAAATAAAGGTAAAACAAAGATGTTGTGTAACTGTGCATTTTCACAATTATTGATTTTAATAATCGTACGTTAAACCCAACAAGTCGATTGTAATGTAAATGAGGCGGCAACATAGCCACTCATTTAGTTACAGAATGAAAAATGAAAATTTGACAGTGATTGTGTAAGATAAAATAAACATTTTAGATAAACAAAAGAGGAAACCATTATAATAATAATAATAATAATAATAATAATAATAATAATAATAAGGCCCTCGGCCGTACAAGTATGGACAATATCGTAAAATACTGAAATTATTGCTGAAATGTGTTAAAGGTTATTATAACTGTTTATTATAAGTGTTTTCTGTGGGGGTTCTCCTGGGAAGCGTCTCTCTCTGTAGCAGCGCTCAAAGCACTCAGAGGTCGCTCGGTGGGATTGAACATGTCCAGCCCAAACACAGTCTAAAAGTCGCCCAATCCGCCAAATTACAACCAAATGGCCGAAAACCGCCAACCGTCGGGGGGGGGGGGGAGACAGCTTTCATTTGGAGGGCGCGGGGACGCGATCGCTCCCTTTTGTAAAAGTCCGTTTCTTCAAAAACCCACCGCAAATCGCATGAACCCTCCCAACGCGACTTCTCCCGGTGTGGGGGCACCAATCGGGCGGGAAAAAACGTCCCGATCTGGCAACACTGCTCAAGTGCAGTTGTACGCATGCGCGGTTACCCCGCCCGAGCGCGCTGTCGGAGTTTCTCGGGCCGGGATGTGTTCGGGTTTCGGGGTTTCGGGGTTTTGGGGTTCGGGGCTCGGGGCTCGGGTGGAAGCAGAGGTGACAGGAGGGGTTGTTGAAATAAGAGTTTTGTTTGGGTTGAGCGAAAAAACAAAAAAAAAAATACCGGTGAATGCGTCCACAGCTGCAGCTCCAGAGCCGCGGCCCTGCGGCCCAGTGGCGCTCTCTGCTTGAATGTAGGTCAACCTCGCCCCCTAGTGGCGGCATAATGTCACGACAACTTTGACTTATACTGTACAGTATGCTTCCCTATCATGATGCCGTTATGTTTGGGCCATTTAACTCGGAACTGGGAAATAGAAGGCTCCTTTGTTTTAGCAATTAAAAAAATGCAATGTTTATTATTATTATTATTATTATTATTATTGCTATTATTATTAATAATAATAATTGTAAGCATTTCTACCTGTAATAATTAAGTCACAGAATGTTGATCTGTTTATCTATTCATTAACTTCATGGTTGCAGAGCCTCTGTAACCATATATTAGCTGGGATAAACCTCAGCCATCTGTAACAGGGCTGAGATTTATCCCAACTTGAGGCGCTGGACAATTATGACATTCTAGTACAGCGCAAGGTTTTTTACACACACACACACACACACACACACACGCACACAATCAGGGTTCACAATTAGTCCTACCTGCCTTTATTTTTGAGGCACAAAGAAAATACATCACCGGGGACAAAAATAATGCAAATACAAGGAGAAACAACTCCCTTCAAATTAAATAAACAACCTGTCAATTCCTGGCATTAATTCCTGGGATTTGTGACGTGATAAGAAGAGGGAAAAATAACACATACATTCACACGCACAAATTATTCTGATATGAGAACGGCCTTTAAAAACATTTTGTATGATCTCTGTGACTTGTACGGCGCAGGTGTTGAACGCCCCTGCCAGGGTTCGTTCAAAGGAGCTGGAGACGGTTGGTTTGCCTGAAGCAGACTGACACGCCTACAGCTCGACAGCCAATTGAGTGCCGTGCAGGAATACCTGAGATCCATCCCAAAATGTCACTGTGATTTTAGATTTCTTGTTCTCTATAACTACATGCTTTTAAAACTTAGGATGCAATGCCCAGTTCATTTTAAACTGCACAACACACACCAGAATCAGAATGACTTTAGGTGAAATGACATGTACGACAAATAAGTCATGGTGAGGTTTTGTGCGTTACTTCATACGATTAGCGTTTAAGAAAGCTTAACAGTGAGGAAATAGAAAAGTATATTTTTTTAATAATAAATTAAATATAATAAAAAGTAAGGTAAAAAAAGTGTTACAGAAAATAATTCAATAACCTTACATATCGTTGGAAGGCCCTAAAAATTTATAGGAAAAATGGGTTCCAAGTTTGGAATTTAGAGTCCCTGATACCTTGTCTTCACTCCAGATTTTCTCAAAAGTTTGCCTACTTCTGATCGATTGATTTGTTTTGTTGTTGTTGTTCCCTTATGTGTGTGTGGATATTTCCGAGAGTGCTGTTATTTTTTTCTTTATTTTTTGTGAATGTTCATCCACATCCACAGTGTACTGACAGCTTGCTCGATTGATTCACTGTGGCAGGCTTTCACAGGCCCGATCTTTATATTCTTGCCAGGAAAGGCGGATCCCGCCACCAACAATGGGAAGTGTGTAGAGGAGCACATGCATAAAGCAAATGCATTGAAAGGCTTTTCTTATATAGTGCTAGATGAAGGAATATGGAATCAAATATGGAATTTCTTAACAAAATAAAGCTACAGATGATCACTTTAAACACATCTGCCTCTTTGGTAGGGGTGAGAAACGTCCCATCGGTTTAGAATTCAGGCCGTTAACACACAACAATAACAATCCCCACTGGGTTTGGCAAAACACTGCGCTGGTTCTCGTGTTCCTCAAGTTTTTCATACCAAATCGTTGTCTCACGGATTAAACTTCCATCACATCCGTCTTTCAAAACAGTCGCGTCTGTCGGCCCAACTTCCGCTTTTGTTTTTGCACTTGGAGATGACTGTGTTTTCTAGGGGACAAATCAGTGGGCAGAGTGTGATGCTCTGTCACTCCGCCCACTGCGTCTCTTGCTGAGTGACCGGTGGAGAAGGGAACATCGCACACCACCAGCTCCCACATACATTTCACACAGAGGGTTGTACACCATTGGTCACATCGGAGCACCCGGCGGCACATTCAGATGACGAAAGCAAAGTTATTCAATGTCCCAGTCTTTAAAAAAAAAAAAAAAAAAAAAAAAAAAAAAAAAGTTTTCATTTGACTCATCACTTATAAAACTTTAATTGAATCCTTGAATACAACATAAAACTCAAGGTTGTTTATGTGTATGATCAAAAGTATTTTTTTTCCATTGTTCGTGCATAGTTTATCAGTGTGATCATTGATGCTCTGATACTTAAAGTGGTAATCTGTAAGATTATTTTGTAAAAAAAAATATATATATATAAATATATATATATAGTCTAGCTTTCACTTTATGAGAGAGCCATTCTGACTCCGCCCTTCCCGGCGAGACGGAAAAGACCAGGCGCACACCCAAATAAGGAACAGCGCCCTCGATGAAAAGATATCCCCACCACCTCGGGCGTCCAAGAAAAATAAAAATGAACACAAATCAATTGAGGGTATTGAGGGTAAATGTTAAAAAAGAAATAACTTTGTAGTAAGAAATCTGAAATTCTGAGAACAAAGGCAACCATATGGATTGCGACTTCAACGTATGAAAAAAGGCTAATATTCTTCTCAAATATTTATTCGAGAATAGTCAACCGAGTCGAGTGACCCAATTGACTATTGCCTCCCGTTACATCGGGTTGTAGATACAAACAGGACCACACCTGGAACACAGTTGAGCATTCGCTGTTTCACTTTAGACATATCCAGAAATCAGTGCAGACAGGGCGGCTTCTGGTGCTGAACACTCCGGAAGCATTCTGGCCAGTAGTGGGCGCCGTCCCCCGCATGAGTGAAAAAAAAAAAAAACACCTTGCATGTGTACGCTTTCCCCCTTCAGGAAATCTCCAGCGGCGTCC